>NW_006439568.1:24069216-24079087 GCF_000325575.1 Pteropus alecto | reverse complement strand
TTCTGTCCCTCAACATCCATACTAATGAGAAGGGATTCACAGCTCTTAAAAAAGGGTTAAGCAGGAAAATTAGGAGTGTTTCATCAGCTTGCTAAACCCTGAGGTTATCCTATTCTAGAAAGGGTCCATCAGTCTGCCCACAAATAAGCAAGCCAGAAGGCATTTTTGGGCTAAAAGTAACTCATACAAGGAAACAAGTAAGCAGATAATTGGGTACTAGTTTAAATCAGTCACTCGCACCTGTACAGTGAAGACCATAACGACATTCAACTCACTTTAGCCTCATTATACCATCATTATAATGTAATGCATATTCCCGGAAGTTCATTAATATCATTATAACCGACTGAATTCTGGGAATGAAAATGTGCAGAAAGTGAACGATGAGTCATTGAGTCCTGTCAGTCCTTAGTTGTCAATCAAGAAAGCCCACTCCTCTAAGAAAAGTAACTGCCCACAGCAAATAGGGATAAAAAACCCCAAGGACTGTTACTGTGCCCTTGAGACCTTGAGCTACTCTTGCTCGGCCACTTCCAAGTCTGGAAGTGTACTGCTGCTTTACTTTCCCTTCCAATAAAGCTACTCTTTTCTGCTGTATTTCGGTGTCTTGTTCAATTCTTTGTTCGAGACATCAAGAGCCTGGACAACGCGTTGAGAGGGGAACCCCACTCTCCAGTAACAATAGTGTGTCCGAGTCATGCCAAGGAAAATGTATCTCTACTTCTATTCATAATAAAAAGCATATTTAAGCAGATATATTATCCCCCAAAAAGTATTACTGAGCCTTCAAGAATGAAAAAGCAGGAATAATACTTGTAGACAGGCAAAAAGACATATGGTCCTTAAGTGAATATGAATTTGGATAGAAAAACTTGAACAATAGAGAACAGTTTGCTTCTTAGATCCCCTGATGTATGAAGTTTGGTTCATCTCCAGTAGCAATCAAAAGGTGCTGGCACTGGCCCAGCTGGCCAGCCTGCAAGACCATCTGGAAGAAAGGAAAGTGTCTGGCACACGCTGGTTAGGCTAACAACAGCATTGGATTGTTTGCTCATTTTTACAGTACCTGTGGAACTACTAGGTAAGGTTAACGAGGAGTGAATCAACTCCAAATCATCCATGACTTCAAAGGAATTACTGTGTATCACTGAGGCATTAAAGGGGACTTTTCAGCAACAGAATGTATCAAGCTTAGAATGACTTATTACCAAGTCTTTAAAAATTGGTCTGAAGTACATCCCTGGTCTAATTTAAGGCCAGTATTATCTTCTCCCCTGAATGTAACTCAGGAAAGCCATCTTTATCATTTTGTTTGTAGCTAATGATCCAGACATTAACTCTCTGACTAAAATATATAGCTTTGAGGTTGAAAACTGTTATCTCTCCCAAACATTCTGTTCTGGGAGGAAATCACTTTTTAAACAGCAAGAGACCAGTCTAATTTATTATTCTCTTCTAAGAAACAAAGATATAATATTCACAAGGATTCTTCAGACACCAAAGATAAAATATTTGATCATTAAAAAGGTGATTTTTTTTTAATGTTACAAGGTTCCTGGGGAAAATTTGCGTTATTAACATTTTCCCCATCACTTTCTTAAATCTAAGCAATCAACAAAACAATAAATCATGTCCAGATTTGTTGCACTTGCAGATTTCATGATGTAAATTTCCATGGGAGCACCATGCCAATTTTAAGCTACCAATGTGACATCACAGGACACGGAGAACATAGAGTTGGAAAGAGAGGCACAGCAGTAGTACACCATTGTATAATTTTCCACCCTGTAGATATAATAGACATAAATAACCTCAAGAGCATATGTAATAGTACGATGTAATAAAATAATTAGGGATTGAGGATTTTTGAATATTTATCTTTGTTTTAATATAATTTATTTAATTATAAGTGAATATAATTTAGTTTTTAATAATGGCTGTCTTAAACAACTACCTCACAAAATTCTTGAAATTTTCACAATTGGCTCTCGTGGACACACCACTGTCTGACCCAACAAAGATTGGAGAAAGGGCAAACCGAAGATGGGGAGGACCTCGAAGGAGAAGTCTTGCTCTTGTCTGTCTTAGGACAAGGAGGGCTTGGTATTATGGAAGATGTTGGTGACAGCGGGACACAAACCCATTGACACCAAGTGTAGCTCCCAGGAATTATTCTCCATCAGTATCAATAACTGGATGAGCCACTCTTTGGCTTTTCCTTCAGAGTAAAGGCTGTCTATTTAGATTAACAGCAAAATATTTCTAAAATCATTCCCTCCCAGTCTCTTCTCATCACCTTTTTATTCTCCCTAAAATGCTTAAATTGTTTTTTTAAATATGGCATAGATTTCAAAGATTACCCTTCTCTTACATGTCTTTTCATCAGTTTGCTGAAATCCCTATCACTGCCGAAAAATTCTCTTAATCTAAAGTTGAAGCTAAAAGATTAAAAATGTGTTTAAGTAACACAGTGACTGAAATGGTACTGTAGGGACAGGCAAGCAGTTTGTCAATAAACGTTAAGTGACATACCAGATACTTTCCTAGTTGACAACCTGAAGAGATGAAGGTTCCTAAAAGAGACAATTAAGTCAATCTCAAAGAGCTAAAGGTCATCTACTTTACCAATTTACTTGGACAAATAGATGTTAATGGATGGGGGGGACCCCATTGGTCTCCATAGCTGGGCACATTTACATCATGGCTTGACACAACAGAACAACAATGTCTGTATAATCAAAAGGTTTATTTTTTTTAACATATCCATCATAATAAAGGAGTCTCCTCCTCAGAAGATCCGCAAAGCACTAAAAGTTATGACAAATTTTCACCTCACCAAAAATTTATGTGCATGGCTCTGTACTTTTTTCTCTCATAACATTGTAATTATGTGTATATATGTTTGTTTCACCAAGGGAAGGGATTCTATTTTATTTATGTCTCTACATGTGACACATAGAAGTACTGGCACAGAGAAGGGACTGGAAAAGAGGATCTTGAAATAAGTGGAGAAATACACATTATATCCTTTTTGTTTGAAATCCTCAGACCCTCACTTCAGCTTGACTCCCTTCCCCTTATAACCCAAAGATCATTCTCTTATTCTCCTGTTCAAAGGAATCTATCTTGCCTGGCAAACAACTCAGTATAAATGATCAAGAAGCTTCTATGCCCTGACTTACTCAATGTTTTAATATCTGCTATCTGCCAGATTCATTGTTTCCTGATCCACAGCCTTTCAAAGCAACTATACTCCATCCAGTGCTATGCTGGTAAATGTTTGACCACCAGTTCTTAGGGCAGGGAAGTGGGGGAGAGACCTGATCTGTTGCATTTACTAATTACTGTGTTGTAAATACTCACCATGGCTGATTCAAACTAACAATGTGACTGTACTGAACACAGATTTGAGATAAGATATACATACGATGCTCTCACAACTGACCAGCTTACCACTGATGTACATCTCATCAATAGGCTGTGCTCACCAATAAATCTGGAATTGAACAGAGCTGGAGTCTAGTTCAGATTCTACCACTGAGTGATTGTGGACAACTTATTTAAGCTCTCTAAGCTTCCATTTCTTAATCCATAGACTGTAGATAGTAACAGTAGTTACTTTATAGTTGTAGAGTGCTAAAAATGAGATAATATATCTAAAGCGTTAACCACAGTGACTAGCACATAGTAGATGCTCAAGAAATATTAGCTGTTATCATCATCATCTTTATTAATCTTCTACCCTTGAAGAATCACCAGTGCTTCCATAGATTATCAGGACACCATCTCTTCCATCTGCACAGTTGTCACAGGCAAACCCACCTTATCTGGCTTATCTGCCTAAGCATTAGCATACAAAAATGCTGCTATATTTTCATTACGCAACTTCAAACTAGAAGTAGATAGGTCTGGAATATTATGAATGGAACTGAATTACTTCTTTAACAGGAAGAAATAGAGCCTACATTTGTCAAGTTCCTACTTTGACACAAGGCACTATGCTAGGAATTTCATTTGTTACCTCATTTAATCCTCACAACAACCAGGAGATATTAAATTTTAGTCTCATTTCAATGGATAGGAAGACTTAGGCTCAAAGGGATTAAATAATTTGCCTAAGGTCACCCAGCTAGTGATACAGAGCCAAGATTCTTCTGTCTGATTCTGAAGTACTATACCATGGTTATTAACCTCTTTAAGAATACTTGACTGGTGAAATGGCAGGCTATGATAGGCACTATGAGAGTACACTAGCTGCCACAACTAGCTAGTAGCAAATGTATTAGACAATAAAGAATAAATTTAGCCTGCATATAACAAAAACTCAGTTACAGTGTCTTAAAGGATTCTTTATCTCATGTAACAAGATGTCCAGAAGGAGGTAGACCAATCCTCAAGCATTCACTCAAGTAAATCATCAAGGCCTCAGCCTCCTATAGCTTCCTGCTATTCAGTCTTTAGCATGTGGCTTTCTCCTTTATGGTCCTAAGAGGGCTATCCCATCTCCAGGTATTACATCTACTTTCCAGATAGGAGGAAGTAAAAAGTCACATACTTTCTAAGTGTGCTCCTTTTTAATGAGGAAAATAATCACTTTCCCAGAACCCTTGTCTTATGGACTTCACTTATATCTCATTGGCCAGAACTAGGTCACAAGGCCACCCCTAGTTGCAAAGGATCCAAGGAATTATGTCTTTTTAACTGGACACAGTACTGCTCTAACACAATTGGTCTCCGTTATAAAGGGAAATATTGGGAAAGCAAGCAGAGAGCCTCGCCTGCAGTGGTTTTCAGAGCAGCCTGCAGTTTTTCAGGGTTGAAAAAGGGAAGCAGGAACCGCATAGAATCGTTGAGTAAAAACAGAACTTTGAGATCATTAGTCTAGTCCAATTTCCTGCCTAATAAGGAATTACCTCTACACTTTCTTAACAAAAGACCATCCTTCTGCTGAATACAGTCAACATGGTGGAGTCCGGATGTTTGACTATTACATGTAAGAGAACAGGATTTAGGGCTCTAGCAAAAAAACTGACTACAGAATTGTGGGCAAGAGCAAGAAAAGAAAATATAAAAACAATGAATGGTCAAACTAGACAGTGAAGGGGAATATTACAATCTAGATGAGAGAGTAGAGAGTTCATTGAGTTCTAATCATGCAGTAAAAATATTTCCATCTTTCTAAATCAGATAATAAGAAGTTGAAAACAATAAGTAAGGATGAAAACTGAAAGACGCCTCGGGGACCCACGATGAAAGGTATAGACTTCCCCCACTGACACAGCAGACAAATCACATGTGTAAGGGCCCTCAGCATGTTAACCTATGTCTTGGGTAGAATTATTCTGGTATATGGCACTCGGATCCTGGCCTGATTACTTAACTCATTTTTATCTAACTCAGCAATTCTCAAAGTATGGTCCAGGAGTATCTGAGACCCTTTCGAGGGCATTTATTTTTATTATAATACTAATAAATTCTTGACCTCTTCTCTCTCATTCTCTCACTAGTATACAGTGTTTTCCAGAGACTACATGACCTATTATATCACCACAGAGTGAATGCAGAAGCAGCTATGAAAATCCAACTCTCTCTAATGCAAACATTAAAAAGAACTATAAAAATGTAAAATAATGCCACTTTTCTCAATAACTTTTGAAGAATTTTTAATGCTTTGTCTATTATTTATGTTAATATATAATGGCTTTATTATTCTTTTTAAATAAATCAAATAAATTTTTTTAATTTATTAGATTTAATTTTTATTATGGTGAATATCAATAGTTATAACCACATAAACAAAAGCTCTTTGGGGTTCTCAATAATTTTTAAGCGTATAAAAGCATCCTGACACCAAAAAGTTTGAGAATCGCTGATCTAATTTATAACCCAGTGGGAGTGTTTTGAGAAGCAGTAACCCCAGCCCAGCTGAGGTGGTAAATCTGCTCATTGGATAAGTCACTCTATAATACTAACAAGGTGTTGAAATAAGAATAAAGATGGTGAACTAACCAAACTCATTATTAATTCTTTTGGGTTAAGTTTGGGAATAAGTTTTTTAAAAAATCAAGAAAATTTTGGTGTATTAGCAATTTAAGGTGTTTGAAATGTTTAAGAGAATCTGACATATTACAGAAACCAATACATTAGCCCTATGATTTATTGAAATTTTCTATTTGTTTTTTTTTTTACTTATTTTAGAATGTGTAACAGAATTTGATTACATTTATAAACAGTATTTAAACACTTAGATACACTGCATTTAGAAATTTGTGTTGTCTTAGTCTGTTCATGCAGCTATAACAAAAATACCACAGACTGGGTAGCTTATAAACAACAGGGATCTATTTCTTACAGTTCTGGAGACTGGAAATTCCAAGATCAAGGCACTGGCAGATTCAGTGTCTGGTGGAGCCACCTCCTGGTTCACAGATAGCCTTTTTGCTGCATCTTACTACAGTGGAAGGGGCAGGAAAGTCTTGGGCTTTTTTTTATAAAGTCACTAATGTCTTTCATCAGGTCTCCACCTTCATGACTTAATCACCTCCTAATGCCTTGGAGCTTAGGATTTCAATATCTGAATTATGAGGGGATATAAATATTCAGTCTATAGCATGTTTATTAATTTAAATGTATTTAGATTTATGAAAGTTGCTTAAATGCTCAGAAACATTTTGTCTATTCCAAGCCTAACAAGCAAAATGCCTGTATTTGTATCACCTGAGATATTCAGATATACAGTAGTTTATCAATTTAAGATGAACATTTGTTTTCTCATTTAACACATCTGCAACATGAGCGTGTCTTACAATCAATGGAAATTGTTTTCCTTACTACATAAAATAATGGTGCATCTTACAATTAATGGCATCTTAGATTTGAACTGCTCTTCCTTCACATGCCAGTCCGTTTTCTTCCCCACTTGGCCAAGATCTCTCTGGCATCTTAGATTTGATGCCATGGTATTATCAATTTTGTTCAAGAACTGCAAGGCAAACAGATTTATTTGGGGGTCTTTTAGGAATTGCAATTCAGAACACACATATTTCAGTAGAAACTCAATTGTGTTCCAAGGGGAAAGAAAAGGACAGAGTTTATAAAGACAGATAAAGGAGGACTTCCTAAGGGGTCACACAAGTCATGTTGAAAGAGCTGAGATTGGTACTGGCAAATTGACTTACACTGTGCTAAACATGATTGATTGTTTATGTCTATTGCTAGGTAAAAATTTTATTTCTTAGTAGAGAGTTCAGTGATATAGAGCCAGTTCCAGGAACTACATTAGGATGTAGCTATTTGGTTTAGCCCAGTTCAAAAGTATAGTTTCACAGGGAGAGGGTGTGTTATCTCTGCTTCCTGAAGGCCTCCCAGCATAATTTTAGATTGCTCTCTTGACAATATGAACTCCATTTTGCTTTTCTTTCACAGTATTAAATTAAATGGTTTAAAATGTTTACAGAAACTCAATAAACTAGTTTTATTTAGGGAAATATAATCTTTTTAATTTATAAATTAACAAAACATTGATTAATTTATTAAATTAATAAGACATTAAAAAGAAAGTGAAAGCAATTTTTCTTCATTTTCACAAAAATTCACAAGATTTATTAATAACATAACAAGTTGGACTTAGAGGCTTAGAAAAAAACTAATTTCTCTAATTTATAATTAAATTGGATATTAATTAAATACACATGTGGGATGTCCTTCCCATGCACAATACCACCCTCAGATATAAAACAAAAGGATGTCGTGGAGCGGCATGCAGAATGGGGAAACAATCTCCACGGAGAGTTTTTATCGGTATTCAATGGGTTAGAAAATAAATCATTGCCCATATATCCCTAAAGTATTAGTAGCAAGCAATTTACTTTTCTCCATGCTGAACTTTGGAGTTAATAGGTTAATTGTGATCAGCTTTACACAAATTGACGAACTTTTTTTCCATAGCAAATATGTTATGAACAAGACCATCTGTACTGTGTAACTTGTGGTGATGTTTTCAGAAAGGTTATCCTAGGAGAATTGTCACTGTAAGCACTGCTAACACAGAGCAAATTCATCTCTCTGGAGGATATGCTCTGACTGTAATGGTATTACCAAAAAAGCAATAAGTGAGCAAGTGTGAACACCTTGTTTTAATTAATTTATTTTTTTCAATTAGAGTTGACATTCAATATTATTTTATATTAGTTTCAGGTGTATGACATAGCGATTTGACATATAATTTTAAAATGAGTCCCCCGATTAGCCTAATACACATCTGGCACTAGATATTACATATATACACAGTTATTACAATATTATTGACTATATTCCCTATGCTATACTTTACATCCCCGTGACTATTTGGTAACTACCGATTTGTACTTCTTAATCCCGTCACCGTTTTTACCCAGCCCCACAACCTCCCTCCTATCTCGTAATCACTAGTTTGTTCTCTGTATCTGTCTGTTTTCATTTTGTTTGTTCTTTTATTTTGTTCTTTAGATTCCAGCGCTAAGTGAAATCACATGGTATTTGTCTTTTTCACTTAGCATAATACCCTCTAGGTCCATCCATGTTGTTGTAAAGGTAAGATTTCATCATTTATGGCTGAGCAATATTTCACTGTGTGTATGTAGCACAACTTTTTTACCCAGTCATCTGTCGATGGGCACTTGGGTTGCTTCAAACACCTTGTTTTTAAACCCCTCTGCTTGTTAATGACATTACCTGCCATTCAAGTGATCCAGCTTGATTCATTCTCTGTTCCTATATCCAGTCAGGAATCAAACTTCAGTTCTTCCTTTGACATGGTATGAGCCATGATTCTTCCTTTCACATGGTATGACTGTATGATGCCGGCAGTGAGAATGAGGGCAGGTAGGTATGAGCACCTCCCACCCCATTCGCATTGCCACCATCATACAGCCCAGCCTTTATTCTTTCTTATTTCCAAATGTGGAAATATTTAGAAGTTCAAAACCTAGAGAAAGACGTCTCTCTTTTGATTGCTGAAGGATTTACTTGAAATAAAAGGCTAGTTTTGCTTTTCTAAAGTAGTGTCTTTTGCCTTCAGCAGATTACTAAAGAACTAATATAGTAACTGTATGTGAAAATACTAACTTAAGAATTTTGCAGTTCTTTTTCAGTCTCTAATCTCTGATTTTCTGCTGTTGTACCAGTCCTTCCAGTGTCCATCAGATGTCCCACCTAAAGACATCAAAGTACACCCCGGGGTTATACACACAGTTTTTTCTTAGAATGAGCAGCTCAGCCTTTAAGGTCAGGGTCAGAACCTCTCAAAGGGGCTTTCACAGCCAATCAGCTGTCTCTTCTGGCTCTGGTTCAGTCCCAATCCATAGTTTATTTAAAGGAATAAAAGTTAAAATTGAGCCAAAGAAATAGCTAGGAGGTGACAGCAGCTAATCTCTCAAGGCTTTAAATAGAATAAGACACCACATGAGAAGAAGCTTTCTTGGACTATTTCTACATGGTGCAAGGAATCTTTCATGAAAATCACTCTCTGTGTATCACTCATGATTGCACTGAAGTTAAAGCCCTGGTCACACAGCCTTGTTGAGAAAGGTGAGGCAATGGTGCCTACATTTGCCAGGAGACAGATTTCTGTCATTATAGTGTGGGAAAATACTATTTGTTATGCCATGGAAAAATATGTTTTACAAAACAAATGAGAGGAATGTACCTATGGATAAATTATTATTTCACCTTACTCTAGGAATTATCAAACTTCACCACGGGAAATTTTGGTTCCTAATGAGTCCTCCAAAGGCAGGGCCAGGCAGGCCCCGAAATAGTGTAGGTAGAGCTGAAATAAGAAAGTGGAAAATAGGGGTTAACTAGCAAGTTCACCCCCCAACCCCCCCCGCCC
>NW_006439568.1:24048590-24069167 GCF_000325575.1 Pteropus alecto | reverse complement strand
TAAAATACTTAAAAACACTGAACTGGCCTTACAAAATTCAAAACACAGCTGCAGGAGAATCTGGCACACATATGCTGGCTTGCCTTCCTGGCTCTCAGGTTAAGCAGAGATTATAAAAATCATCAAAGGCTTGCAAATGCTGCTACTCTTTTATTTTTTTTAACTATGTGGTTTAATTTTAGACGGCATGAATTGATTCTCTATGAAAGATGACGTGAAACACTTGCTATTCTCCTACCTACACTATTCCCCATTTCATTTTTCATTGTTTGTATTACATTTTACTTTGCCAGATTATAAACCATCACATTGTGTTCTGTAATTGTAATACTCCTAGTTTTGTAGTCTTTGTTCTTTTTTAAAATAGATCCAGTGCTCATATCCAGGTTTGTTTGTTTTTTGTTGTTTTTTGTTGTTTTTACCACTTCTAAATTCTTGACCTTCATTCATGTCTTTGGCTGGATTTCAATGTTAATTTTTTTTTTTCAATTCAAGAAGGGCTCACAGATTTTACATCTCTTACATATTAGATTCTAAATACTACTTTCCCTGTGGTTTTTTTCTTTTACCATGTCTGAGAAAGCCTGCTTGTTGACTTTATCTCAAATAATTATTTGGCCAGGTCACACTTTCTTGTGCTCAGAAGTTTGTAAATATTGCACTATTGCTTTCTGGCTCTGAATATTGCTAGGAGTCTAACACAAACCTATTTTCCTCCTTACAGGTGACTTACTTTTTCTTATTGAATAGCTAAAGCTTTATTTTATCTTTGAATGTCAGTAACTTAACCAAAGTATGTCTTGATGTTTATTGTACTGTATCAATTTTATTCTAGTATACAATATACCCTTGTACCTAAGGATTTGGTTTGTTTAATTCAAGGAAAGTTTCTTTTATTACATATCCAGATACTTTTCCTATTTAATTTGTTGTCTGTGTTGGATGGTCTCTGTTCTACATATTTTGATCTTTGTCCATTTTCTCTGCATTCATTGATTATTGTAAGCATTTCCTCCATGCTACTAGTTTTATTTTCAACCATCGTCTATCCTGTTCCTTGCTCTTCCTAAATTATTTGATTTATAATGGTGTTCTTTGGGATTTCAACTAATTTCCTTAGCTCCAAAATTTCCCTGTTTATTTCATTCTGTTGTTTTATTATCTCAGTTTTGAACTTTAGTTTTATAGAATAATAGTATTATAAAGTCATCTCATACTTTAAAGCACTCTCAAGGAATCTTATTTGTTTGGAGAAGGTATATGTTTATTATTTTAAAACCCATTCTCGCTTTTTAAACATGTTTTTTTATACCATGTTATTTCTTTTTTTTCTTTTTCATCTAATTCTTTTCTTTCTCCTTCTTCTTGAGCTAATGTGCTTGCTTACTTCTCACACCATTTCTTTTCATTTTCCATTAACAAGCTCTGTCCTGGTTTCTCATTTGGTCCAACATAATGCTTCCACTTTATTTAGGACCAGGCTGTCTGCCCCATTTGTGTTAATGTGTTGGAGTTGCTTTCAGTCCACTTATCTTCAGCCTGAGGGCGGCAGTGAGGGTAGAGGGAAGGTTAGGTTTTGAAGGAAGAGCCTCTGATTTCTCCTTTGAAGTCCAGTGAAATATCTTGAACCAGTGCCTACCCCACCCTGCCATGAGTACATCCCTCTCATCCTACTCTCCACAGGGACCTAGAGGATGAGAAGCCATAGAGGCCCTTCCTGCCTCTATCAAGGCCCTATAGGGATGTGCAGCATTTTAATTTTCCCAGGGCTACCTCCTCACTCCCTCAGACTGCTTCTGTCCAAATTGGAAGACATTAATAAAAAGTATCAGAGGTCTCAGTACTATTCCTGTGGAGCTGGCGTGAAGGAGAGAGCTACACCAAAGCTTCTGTCACTCTCCTTGGTCATCGCTTTTTTAGGTTTATGATGTAAAGTCATTCCTCTTTATTTGAATGCCATTCATGAATCGTTGTCTTTTTTCCCCCCACTACTACTATCCATTTCATTAGATTTAGAGGAAGATTATTTAATCTGGCTTTATTTTGCCATTTGGATTCAGAGGTCTCTTTACCCTTCTTATTTTCAAATCTTATAAATGTGTGATAATGTGTGAACTGAAAATATCTAGAGAAATATTGCAGCTACATAATTTGTTAAGAAGTAAAAATCATTGTCAGACTTTATTGCTCTTAGGTAGTAAAACATTCCTCAAAACTGCTACTGTGTGATAATTAAAAGATATAGACTTAAGCACCCAAACTCTGGAGTCCCATAGACCTGTGTTCAAAATCTCGATTCTACCACTCACCAGTTGTAGGATACTGAGCAAGTTTTTGAATGCTTTCAAGGTCTCAGTTTTTTCATCTGTAAAAAGGGGATGATGACAATACCTACCTTGTAAATTGTGAGGAATAAATAAAATAATGTATATTAAGTGTTTATCTCCGTGCCAGGCACTGAGCTCACTTACTTTCTAAGTTCTATGTGAAGCTTCTCTTTTCTGTGATACATACCAATGCAATACGAATTTTTAGAATTAAAAGGAACCTTAAAGGTTATCTTATTCAAACATCTAATATTATAAAAGATAAACTAAAATCATGAATATGGACATCCGAAATAATATACCTATACTCAAACACCCTGATACTGAGATTAGACCATTGGTCAATAAGTATGAATGTTCTGATTATGGCGAAGGTGCATTTCTCACTTTAAATTATTAACTAGGTATCCAATTGGTTAAAAACAGAACAAAATCATTCAGCAGGACCTGTGACAACAACCTAGGACCTCTAAATCCAGGTCCAGTGCATTTTCCATTTATATTACATTATTAAAGGAACTATCTTTAATATCATGAAGGCTTCTAAAAATATTTATATATAAAGAAACACAGGTGGGTTTTTTAACTTGCTTAGGTTAGATAAAGATATATCATTAAAGTTCCACACTATTCATAAGCTATGGGTCTCTCGTAGAGATACACTGAGCTCATCAAATGCTTGCTCTTGTCCATACTCACTATAGTATAAAAGTTATAACCTAAATTCATAATTCATCATAATGTATCTATTTAAAGATCATATTTTTGAAAATGCAATAGGATAACTAGCTGAAAAAAATCATGAATCTTAGGAGGAAAAAACATGTAACATATGAAACCACCAGACCTTATGGATCACCATAATAATGCGTGTGTAGAAGCCAGAGTAGGCACAGCCTTGGAAAATGTTTCACTGGATTAAACTTGTGTGCCACTTCTATTTTTCTGGTGCACAGTCACCAAGTACTCACCTCTGTGCAATACGACACCCAGGCCCTGCCCTCCTTAGCTTAACATCCTCCAAACCGCCCCTAGCCATTCAGACTGTCAGGTTGCAGACATACTTAATCCAACCTCTTTTACTGCTGTTGTGGCAACCAGTTAATCAGACAAACAGGTCAATTATAAATGGTCATGAGCAAAAGAAGCCTAGGAATACAACATGCCACTCCCTTCTCTCCCAGAGAATATAAGAGACTGTGGCTTTCAGAGATAATGTCTTCCCTTTTTGTTTAACGTAAAGGAATACCTTCAATGGCAGAAAATTCACGCTACTGGAGCCAGAAAGAAGCTATGACACCCCATCTGTCAGAGGTCCCTACTGGCTGTAGTAGACTACTACACAAAATATAATATGTCTCGGTGAGACTTGGAAGACGCCTCAAAGAAGTCCAAGGGTATGGTTACTTAGTATGGGTCTGGTATTAAACAGCTCAAGCCATAGCTGCTCTGGTGTTGAAGGAGATGGCCACCTTGGTCACTCTCTCACCACCTGCTGAGGTTCCCGTGATTGCAAAAGAAACTGAGCAGAGAAGTATCATGTGACTCTTCTCCTTGACCTTTCCAATCATCTTTTTCTCTAGTCCACTTGGACCTAGGCTGGGGCAGTGGTACTCCACTTGCCCTCAGGCTACACTCTTTTGCTCTTCCCAGGGAGGCTGACGGAGCTGCAGCAGAGTGCTGGCCAGGATACTGGAGAACGCTGCCTCCCTCCAGAGGAGCTGTGGTTAAGGTGGACAGTGATGATGCCTGACAACAGAGTCTTCGCTGTGCACAAAGTCACAGTACTTTCTATGGTTCAACAGAGAAGCTGTCTAGCAAAACTCACCACACTATACTCTTAACTGAAAATGTGGCCACTCAAAGCATCTAACACTAACACGATAGAATTTTAGAAAAAAGGACAAGCCAGAAATTTCATTACAGGTTGTTTTCATACAAAGTATGTTACTTTAAATAAAGTCAAAGGACAGATCATTGAAAGTCAAACAATGGACTAGCAAATTATAAAAAGACTTCCATTGCTGAAATCCAAAAGACATAAAATAGTTAATTATACTCATCTTTTAAACTTGGTTTTTGACAACATATTTTCAATATTTTGCTAATGATGCATAATTTGCCTTTTGTGTTTTCCTTCACAGTTGAACCCACAGTCAACCAGCTTTGTCTAATGAGCACTCATTTGAGACTGAAGAGTCACAACTTTTGGCATGCCGTATCCATCTTCTCATATTTTCTTGAGAAAGAAAATCCCGAGTTTTAGCTGGGCATGTTTCCCAGCCTCCCTTGTAGCTAAGGATGGCCATATGACTAAGTTCTGGCCAATAAAATGTGAGCAGAAATGACAGATGCGGTTTCTTGGTTGTGTCCCTTAAGTGAAAGATGTGTCTTTTTCTTCTACTCCTTCTCCCATCTTGGTGCCTGGAACTCGATGACAAGCCATCTAAGACCAAGCAGATGAAGTTAATATTTTAGGGACAATGGTGGAACCACAGGATGGAAGGAGCCTATTAATATTTATGTAAGAAATGAATCAGTGAGAAAATACTGTATTGTTAAAGCAGCTTAATCTATATCTTAATTATTACACCCTACAATTTCAATTTTAATTGTATTACATTTAGAATGTATCCTTTGGGTTACTAATCGCTATTTCATTTTCACTAGTTATAGAATATTTAAGTCAAGGAGCAATAATACATTGAAAGAATTATACACATTTCTGTACAAAGAGGGATGATAAATTTGCTAAAAATTATGGGCATTAACATGCAATTGTTCAAAATGAACATTTTATTGGCTAATTATAAAAATCCAAATCCAATGAACAAACCTCATTTTCAAGGTTTTGCACAATGCTCTCTCCTCATAAAGAACTTGTGCCTAAACAATGAACTAGGTTCTTTTTGGAGCAACTAAGACATAAGCTAGAAAAAGGCAGCCCAATTATTCATGAAAAACAATTTTCTATTGTTAAATCTTATTAGCAGATGTAAAAATTACTGTAAATCTATATTTAACAAACTTTTGAGTTTCACTTTTCAAGTTGGCTAAAAATAGTTTGTTCAGAAGAAATAATACACATGTTCAAAAGTTTCTGATATAAACTGAGATCGTTGTAACTACAAGCAATTTCAGAAAGTAGATCGCTATTAGATGCAGATTTCCACTCATAAATAACTCAGCTTGAGAAGTGAGAAAGTTTTAGTCATTTCTCTTAGAATTATAAAGACAAGGAAGCAGTCAGAAAAAGAGAAATGATTTTGAAATAGAGCACTAGTGCCTAGAAGCGATGCCCAATATAACCATAATTTCTGTTTGTAGTTGGCTACAAACAAATAAAAGACAGTAAAAGTAGAGTATATTATTAGAAGAGGAGAAGGAGTGTGTGTGTGTGTGTGTGTGTGTGTGTGTGTGTGTGTGTGTGTGTGTGTGTAGTTGTCTTTCTAATCCTCTTTGGGCTACCCAAATTGGGTGAGAGTGGTAATTCAGAAAACAGAAGCTCTAAATTTTGCTTTAAAAAAAATCACGTGGCTTTCAGAAAGCCTTAGGGAGCATCTGGAAGAAGCTATGTGGACTTTCAGTTTCACAAACTATGAATAAGTCCTGTGTGGCATCTCATTTCAAAATGAGAATTCATAGTAATAAATTAAGCTCTCTCAACTTCTGTTTTCACTAATGGAATAGTGATCACCATGTTACTCCATCACAGAATGTCTTTCCTCCCCTTTATCCCACTTTCTTATTGTCACTGTTTATTGTAACTTGTTATCACCCTTTCACTTTATTTCTACCACCACTAAGTTTAGGCACTTGGTACTTCACATCTCAGGCCATTGAAATAGCCTCTCTTCTATCCCACTATCCAATCATTACATTCATTAATTCATTAGTTAAACAAATATTTATACTACTAAACACTGCTGTAAGTGCTATGGGTACCACAGTGCACAAGTCAGACACTCTTCCTAACCCCTTGGAACCTACGTTCTTGCAAGGGAGGCTAACAAGTCATTTTTATGATATTCTTGTCCTCAAGGACTCTATAGAACAACCTTAGATTTTATCCTGTGTTATGAACTGAACTGTGTCCCCTATAAAATTTGTGTATTGAAGACCTAACCCTCCATGTGAATGTATTTTAAAATATAGCCTTTAAGGAAGTAATTGAGGTTAAATGAAGCCATAAGAATAGGGCCTAATCCAGTAAGACTGGTGTCCTTATAAGAAGAGGAAGAGACACCAGAGACCTCTCTCTTTCTCTCCACAGAAGAAATGCCATTTCAAGACAGTGAGAAGGAAGCTGTCTACACGCCTAGGAGAGGGCCCTTAGAAGAAACCAACCCTGCCAGCTACTTGATCTTAGACTTCCAGTCACAACTGTGAGAAAATAAACTTCTGTTGTTTAAGCCACCCAGTCTGCAGCGTTCTGTTACAGCAGCCTAAGCTGTCACTCTTGCGCCCACTAGACAGGCAGTGTTCTCTAATACCAGCCCTCAGGTCCAGTGAAGTAAAATTCTCTAAAGACACACACTTCGGTCTACCCCAAGCCTTTGCTCATGTTATTCCTCATCACCAATATACCCTATTGTCTATTAAAGAACTTCATTATTTTTAAAATCATAACTGTGGGCAAAGTTAGTTAACCTCTCTTTTAGATCTTCCTGACAGTGACGAAAGTCTATCTGGAAGAGGAGGCTATAGCTGAAGCACTGATGGGGATTTTCTTACTCTAATTACAGGCAGAGTGCGCATAGGGAACTAAATAACCTCTTAGGAACAGGAATCATAAATATAAACTAATTGTTTGCTTGATAAATTTGCATCTGTTCACATTTTTACATACATTTGATAATTCATTTGATTTCATTTGATGCTCACAGGAGAAGGGTAGGATACTGATAACTGTCCTGGCTAAAACTAAATACAGCTATGAAATATTATTCTCAATTAATTAGTATTCTGTATTATAGTTTTTTTGTTTTTATTTTTATTTTTCCAAGACAAAAAATGTCCTAACATATTTATCACAAAAAGATGTTATGTATACAAAATGTCCTTTTTTGGTAAAGGTGATAGATTTACATTGAAGCGATCAAAGTTCTCACATATATTCATAAAAAGTCTCAACAGAATTAAGAGTCACAGCATTGACAAAAGGAATTTCTCCAAATAGTAACTACATCTCATACTTAAAATTCACTTGCACCGTATTCTAAGCGAGAGAGACAGAGAGCGAGCGAGAGAGCATGTGCATGCGTACCCATTAAATTTAAGTAATTTATCAAATCTAAGATACATTAGATACAGCAAGGCCACAAGAGTACTAAATTTATTGCCAAAGTTCATTTTTTCAGATTACACTATCACTAATTTTGTGGTTAGAATTATAAGCTTCTGAGGTTACTAATTTACATAAACACTGGTCTTTCCCAGCAAGGGCACCTGTTTCTTTCTTTTCTGCTCAGAATAGCTACTCATTTTTACAGGCATTAGTTCTCAAATGAGTTTTGAGGTATTGTTTTTTTCTCTTCTCCTGCAGGGCTCGTATCATCTTCTAAGGTTCTCCTCTTAAAGGGTTCATGGGTTCAGAAATACATCTTAAAATGTAACTGGAACCTTAGAAGCCATGGTTATATTAATAAATGACATGGATTAGTGTATCTTAAAATTTATTGGTGACATTATTCAGCAAAGTGGGCCTCAATGAAAAACAAAACAAATAAATATTACAGCCCTTTGGAAACATTTCTCAGGGAGGCATTTTAAATGTAAATTATACTAACAAATATATGTTACCCCCAAATGCTCTTGAGAGAAATTTTTCTATGGGTCAATAATAAGCTTCTTTCCAATTTTTAAAAGATGAATAAAAACTTATTTTAGGAAGAAGGAAGAAAAGAATATTTCAGAAGACAGAAGTTGGCCTCTGACCAGATTCCTTCTATGACCCGGCTCATGTATGAAGCCCAAATGTGTAACATACAAAACAGTTCCCACTATTTTATCTTTACCTGGTACAGACAATAAATGATTTTGTATAATTCAAAGTTTATATCCCACTTGCATTATTAGTCACTGTTCAATTTTAAAATGTCACCAACACTCAGCAGCTTCCCTGGGCATATAGGTAAAGCTGCACCATTGTGTTTCTATGATTTTTGAGGATGTTTATAGGATGTGCTGCACAGTCACTCTGTAGGTAAAGTTTCAACAAAGGGAAAATTCTGATTAAAAAGATAATGTATTTTCATATAAAATATTCAAAGAATTCAAAAGAGTATATAGAAAAAAGTAAAAAAAAAAAACCACTCCCAAATCCTAGTTCCTATATGTAGCTATAGTAGACTAGTATAAAGATTTTCAGAAATATCTTTTCAGATGTCTATTCATGTATACACATATACATAGTCCACAATTTCAATGAACTAACACTAAGTATGTTATTTTGTAACCTGCCTTTTTTTTTACTTACCAGTATGGCTTTTCATGTAAGTTAATAATTGACATTCATAGATATATATCATATTCTTAATGGCTGCATAATATTCCTATTCTTGTATACATCACAGTGTATCCAAATAATCACCTCTTTATGTTGCTTCCAATTTTTTGAGATAGCAAACCATAATGTAATGGTTAAGTGATTTCACTTTTGTGAATTTATCCAATTATTTTTTTGGACAAATTCCTAGTAATGGACTTTGCTAGATCAATAAATATTCCTCTTTTGAACTTTTGATTTTTAAAAAATTTACATTGTCAAATTGCCTTCAAAAAGTCAATTTGTGTACCAATTTATTCTCACCAACACTATATGAGAATATCTGTTCCCCCTCAGAATTGCAAACACAGTTTTGCCCATCTTTTCCAATTTTGGCAATATAATAAGTATATTCGTTCTATTGCTATGTAACAAATTACCATAAATTCAGAAACTCACAATCTATTATCTCAGTTTCTGTAAATTAGGAGTCAAGGGACAGTTTAACCGGGTCTTCTAAAGGTCTCTCACAAGGCTGCAATCAAGGCATGAGCCAAGGCTAGGGTCTCATCCCTAGGCTCAATAGAGGAAGAATTTGCTTACAAGTATGACCATACAAATCTTTACTTCTTTAAAATGACTTTTTTCTCTTCTCTTTCTCCTTGATTCACACTGGACTTGGGCTCACTTGCTTCTTCATTTTCCTTATCCTTCTGTATACTGCATGACCACTTCCCTAATCATTAAGCCCTTAGGTAAGCATCAAACAGTCTTAGGAACAAAGCCTCAGGTCTGATGACCACAGAAACAGTCTTGGTCAAACTAAAGATAACATCTTGCAGCTCCACACCCATGAAGGCTGAAGACCCTACAGCATTCTATTGAAACCAGACAAAACAACACAATGACTGGCATCAGGACGTGATGCAACGATCAAATGCCTCTTACCCTAGCCCCAACCAATCAGTAGAGCCCATGACCCACACTCCCTTAGCTATCATGACTAATGAGTTTTCTCCTATATAACTGATTCCCTAGGGGCTATCAAGAAGCCAAGTCTTTGAGCGATAGCTCACCTGTGTCTCCATGCTTGGCACTATTTCCTTAAATAAACCACTACTTTCTTTGCTGCAAACTCCTGTCCACGTCTCTTTTGGCTTTGACGCATGCAGGCAAAACGAACCCCTTGAGTTCACTAACACAAGCTCACTGACGTTGTTGGCAGGATTTGGTTCCTTTTAGATTGCTGGACTGAAGACTGCAATTCTCAACTGACTATTGAGAGGCTACCCTCAGTGTCTTGCCACACAAGCCTTTCCAACATGGCAACTTGCTTTATCAAAGCCATCAAGCAGAAGAAAGTCTGCTATACAGATGGAAGTCAAAATCCCCTGTAATCAGATCACAGAAGTGATATTCCCTCAATGCTGAGGGTCTATTTGTTCTTAGAAGCAAGATAATTAAGGGTTTGGGATTACACAAAGCCATATATACCAGAAGGATCTTCTTGGAAATGCCTATCATAGTCTGCCCTCTGGTCCGCAATGATTAACATCATTTCCCCTTGTAAATGATATTCATCCTCTCCTAAGGCCCTCAAGAGCTTGATCCTATTATAGTATCTGCTCACAGTCTAGAATATCATCTTCTAAATCAGGTCCAGGTGCAGAGGAAGCTCCTTAGATTTACAGGCATACTTAGTTTTATTTTGCTTCACTTTATTGTACTTTACAGATATTGTGTTTTTTAAAAATAATTTTTAATTTTTAAATAACAATTGGCATAATGTATTATATTAGATTCAGGTGTACAACATAGTGATTAGACATAACTTACATAACTTACAAAGTGATCACCCTGATAAATCTACTACCCTTTTGACACTATAGTTATTACAGTATTATTAAATTTCTTACGCTCTACTTTACATCCCCGTAACTATTTCGTAAATACGAATTTGTACTTTTTAATCCCTTCCCCTTCTGCACCACTCCCAATCCCCCTCCCCATCTGACAACCATAAAAATGTTCTCTGTATCTATGAGTTTGTTTCTGTTTTTGTTTGTTTATTTTGTTCTTTAGCTTCCACATGTAAATGAAATCACATGACATTTGTCTTTTCCTGTCTGACTTCACTCAGCACAATACCCTCTAGGTCTGTCCATATTGTTGTGATGGCAAAATTTCATTCTTTTTTATGGCTGAGTAGCATTCCAGTGTATATGTACCACCTCTTCTTTATCCATTCATTCACTGATGGACACCTAGGTTACCTCCGTATCTTGGCTATGGTAAATAAAGCTGCAATGAACATATGGACGCACATGTCCCTTCAAAGTAGTATATTGCATTTCTTCATATAAATGCCCAGAAGTGGCATAACTGGGTCCTTCTTTGTCCTTTGTCATAGCCTTTGCTTTAAAGTCTATTTTGTCTGGTATAAGTGTTGCTATCCCAGTTCATTTGTTTGTTTCCATTTTCATGAAACATCTTTTTCCATTCCTTTACTTTTGAGCTGTGCATATCTTTCAATCTGAAGTGAGTCTCTTGTAGGCAGCATATGTAAGGGTCTTATTTTCTTATCCACTCAGCCACCCTATCTTTTGATTGGAGCATTTAATCCACTTACATTTAAAGTAATAGTTGATATATATGTAGTTATTGCCATTTTATTATTCATAATTTTTTTTCTTTTTTTTCTTCTTAAAGAAGTCTAACATTTCCTGTAATACTGGTTTGGTGATGATGAACTCTAGCTTTTTCTTGTCTGGGAAGCTCTTTGTCTGTCCTTCAAGTCTAAATAATAGCTTTGCTGGTAGTGTAATCTTAGTCGTAGATCCTTGCTTTTCATCACTTTGAATATTTTATGCCAATCCCTTCTAGCCTGCAAGGTTTCTGTTGAGAAACCGGCTGACAGTCTTATGAGAGCTCACCTGTAGGTAACTGCTTTTCTCTTGCTGTTTTTAAGATTCTTTCTCTTTAACCTTTTAGCATTTTAATTATGACGTGTTTTGGTGTGGGCCTCTTTCTGTTCATCTTATTTGGGACTCTGCACTTCCTGGATTGTATGTCTATTTCTTCCACCAGATTAAGGAAGTTTTCCAACATTACTTATTGAATTAGGCTTTTAATTCCTTGCTCTCTCTTCTCATTCAGGTACCCCTGTGATGTGAATGTTGGTATACCTGATGCTGTCCTAGAGGCCCCTTAAACTATCCTCATTTTTTTTTTTGGATTTTTTTTTCTTGTTATTTTCATTGGGTGTTTTCTGCTAACTTATATTCTAAATCACTAATTTGATCCTCTGCTTCATCTAAATTACTGTTGGTTCCTCCTAAGGTAGTCTTCATTTCGGTTATTGTATTCTTCATTTCTAGCTGGTTCTTTTTTATGTTTTATATCTCTTTTTTAAAGTTCTTATTGAGTTCATCTACTCTTCCTCTAAGTTCACTGAGCCAATGTTTTGAACTCTGTATCTGGTAGATTGCTAGTCTCCATTTTTTGTTCTTTTTCTGGAGCTTTGTTCTGTTCTTTCACATGAGACATGTTTGTCTCCCCATTTTGGCTGTCTCCCTGTGTTTGTTTCTATGTATTAGGTATGGCTATGTTTCCTTGTCTTAGTAGCGTAACCTTATGTAGTAGGTTTCCTGTGAGGCCCAGTAACACAGTCTCCCTGGTCACCTGAGCTGGGTGCTCCAGATGTGTCCCTTGTATGGGTTGTGTGTGCCTTCCTGTTTTAATTGAGCCTTGGTTGTTGTTTGCACATCAATGGAAGGGATCGACTCTCAGGCTGATTTATTGAGAGAACTGGCTGTGACTACAGTGGAGTTGCTGTTGTGCAGGGGCTGACCCTATGGAGCAGGATTTGCTTTAGCAGGGCTCTGATGCCAGCCCAGTCTGCCCTTTGGGTGTGTCGTCCTTGGATGTGGCCCCAGGTGGTACTCTGGCTCAGTCAGAAGCCAGCCATTGAGTATGCAGTTGGGGGCCTCTCAGAGGGGCCCTGCCACAGACCAAGTTTAGCTACAGCCTATACCTGCTAGAGCCAACTGGCATGAGTCACGAAGCAATCACAGATGATTCCCACCCATGCTGGGCTTGGATATGCCATGAGAGGCCAAGCCACAGACAATACAGCTGCCCTGAGTGCTGGCCTTAGAGCTGCTCAGCAAGATGTACAGGGCACGCTGAAGCCAAATGCTATGTTTTGGTTTTGCAAACCTTTGAGAGATATGGGGAAAGTCTTGCGGTCTGAGCCAAGATAGGCCATTTGTATGAAAAATCCACTGGAAGCAGCTTGGATGAGCCCACGAGTTGAGTGGGGTGTGGTCTCAGAGAATCACCAGGGTAGGATGACCAGTGTTTGCTAGGTTGATGGACATTCAGATATGGTGGCCACCTGCATCTGATAGCTGGGTGGGGGAGGGCTCAATAAAGGGACAATGCCCTCTGCTCGCACTTTTGCCTGGGAGAAGGCTGGCCCTCTAGCCCTTACCCTGAGGCCAGACAATTCAGTTCCTCTCCATAAGTCCCTGGTGCTCCCCAGCTCTGGAGCTCAGAGCAAGTAACTCTGTGGGTGGGCCTTTTAAGAGAAACATCTAGGACTCAGCTGCCTTCTGTCTCATTCAGCCGCAATCTCCACTGGATTTCACAACCAGAAATTGTGTCTCTTTCTGACACCAGAACACTGGTCTGGGGAATCTAGTGTGGAGCTGGGACCTCTTGCTCTTCCAGGGGACCTCTGCAGCCTAGGTATCTGTTCTGATTCTCAACTGCCACATGGGGACATGGGACCACCTTGTTCTGCATTCTGTCTCAAGGTAGCCTAATCTGTATGTCCCCAGTTGTAGGACTTTTGTTCAGCTAGACTTCAGGTGGTGACTCCAATGGTGACTGTTCTCAATTTTAGTTGCAATTTTGATGTGGTTGTGAGAGGCAAGCACAGCATTGACCTACTCTGCCATCTTGACCAAAAGCTGTTGTATTTTTTACCAACTGAAGGAAAGATTCTCCATTAGCAGCCAGATGATTATGACTCACTTTATTGCTACACTAGCTTTATCGTGGTGGTGTGGAACCAAACAAGCACCATCTCTGAGCTATGCCCGTAGTTTCATTAAGCATATCTCCAGGGGCACAATTCTTTTTAATTTGTGGGAATTCTTAAACTAAAGAGACAAGTTTTCTTCCTCCTAGACACTCAATAGACAATGGTGTGATAGGCAAAGGAAAACAGCTATAGACATCCTATTTGAAGGGGGAAGAATGGGAGGTACATCAATGGTTACAGCAGTTCTGAAATACAGCTCAACAAATGTTAGAAGTTCTTGGACAAGGTTTCAAGGTCTAGGAATAATTCTCTGTGGGTCTTGACTTCACCACCTGGACTCTTGGTTCTATGTCTGAACCTTCTTTTTGCATCTTGAATAGTTTTGTCTACCTGTCTCCTGCCAGTAGAATTTTGTAAATACAACGGCTTCTTTCTACTCCATCCCTTTCAGTTCAAACTGGCAGTGTTTGTGGTTATATAATATTCTCTAAACCTTTGTGAGCTTTCTGAGAATTTCACTGGGGTTCGTTTCATTGGACAAAAGCCCCATCTAAAAATCTCTTCTAGGTAAGAGCTTCTCCACTTTGTGCCCCTGCTGATTTTGCTGAGGAACAATGCCCTAAACTTCCTAGAAGATCTAAGGTTTAACTGAGATGTTCCTCAAGGCACGCCTTTAATCTCTCTCAAGTCTCCTTTGTGTGACTGTATATTCTAATCCTTTGATATTTCTGAGGCTTTAACAAAAGATTGTGTAGTTACACTCTCAGCTTTTTCTCTTTTCCAGTCAATTCTTGGTAGCCATTTCTTAGTTTTAGCATCTTTTCTCACCTGAAGAGATTGAGAATTTTCAAAATCATCAAGTCCTAGCTTCTTTTGTTTAATAGTTCTTCTCTTAATTTATTTCTCTCTCCCTCTCACATTTTATCATAAAGAAACCTCTTCTCAGTATTTCAGGCAACACTCTTGCCTGAAAATTTCCATAACTATATATCTAAGTTCATTACTTACATGTTCTGCTTTCCATATAATTGCAGGAGACATTTGGCTAAGTTTTCTACCATTACATAACAAAGATGTCCCTTCCTCTAGTTTCCAAAACCATGCTACCCATTTCCCTTTAAGCCTCACTGGAAGTGTCTTTCAAGTCCATGTTTCTACTCACAGTCTATTCAAGGTTATTTGGCTTTATCTGGCTCCTCAAAATTCTTCCAGCCTCTGACTTCTGCTTGGTTTCAAAGCTACTCCCACATTTTTAGGTATTTATTACAGCAGCACTCCACTACCAGGTACCAAAAATCTCAAAATTAGTTATCTATTGCTATATAACAATATTACTACAAATTTAGTAGCTTAAAAAGAACACATATTTACCATGTCACAGTTTCTGTGGATCCAGAATATGGAGATGGCTTAACTGGCTGCTCTGCTTTAAGGTCCCTCGAAGGTGTTAGCCAGGCCTGGAGCCTCATCTGATGCTTAACCAGCAAAGGTTCTCTTTCCAAACTCATGTAGTTGTTGGCCAGATTCAGTTCTTTCTGGATTATCAGACTGAGGGTCTTGCTTTCTTATTAGCTACTAGTCAGTAGGAGGCCACCCTTGGTTTCTTGCTGTATGGGAGCTTGCTTCACCAAAGCCAGAAAGAGAAAAGAAAAAAAGAGTCTACTAGCAAGATGGAAACTATAATCTTAAGTCATGTAAGCACAGAAGTGACATCCTATCACCCTTTGCCATATTCTATTGGTTAAAATCAAGTCACGGTTCTCACCCATGCTCAAGGGGATGGGATTACATAAGGATAACTGGGGGGCATCTTAGAGTCTTTCCTCCATAAAATACTGATGACTTCAATTAGCAATGTGTCTTTGCACCATGTGTAAATAGCTATCTGGATTTTTTTTTTAATTCACATTAACATTAACATCAACTATTCTTTGAAAAATATTCTGAGCATATACCTTGTGCTAGGTATTATGCTAGGTACAAGATGTAGTTCAACAATGAGCAAAACCAGAACAGTTCCTGTTCTCACGGAAATTATAGCCAGGAGGTGAGAGAAAATAATTATATGAATAAATGTGAAATTGCATTTTGACAAGTATTATGAAAATTCATGGTGCTCTGAAAATATGTAACATGAGGAAGTGACCTGATCTGGTGGTTGGGCACAGCCTCTGGGAGAAAAATGTTTTTCATATTAGATGTGAAGACTGAGCAGGAATTAATCAAAAAAAGCAAGTTAATGAATTCCATGCCCAGGGAAGAGCAAGTACAAGGGGCTTGTAGGAGTAGAAGTAACAAATGATTGAGGAATAAAAAGTATAATTGGAGCAAGGAAACCAAGAGGTACCTCCAACTTTCATCTCTCTTCTGGAGTCCATATCCATGTATCTACCTGCTTATTTGATATCTTCATCTGAATATTTTGGACTCCACGAAAACAATGTGTATAATATCAAGTTAGTAATCTTGGCTTGTCAAACTTAGTTCTTTCCCAATACCCCCCATTTCAGTGAATGGCACCACCATCTGTTCAATTGGAAGTGAGAAACCTAGGAAGACATGTTTGACAATTCCTTCTTCTTCAGTTCCTCATCAAAACCTTAAGGACTTTATCATTAGTCACAGAACGGTACCCACTATATTCCAGACATATACCATGTTCTCTCATGTCCCAAGCCTTCACTTTTGCTGGTCCCCATTTTTTGCTGGAAATTCCTCTCCACTCTCTGCTTTCTTTTCTTAGCAACATTCTACTCATCCTTCAAGATTTACCCTAAACATATTTCTTTAAAGTGTTCTGCTACCCTATGCAGAAATAATCTCTCCTTCCTTGATAAATACCTCATCATCCCTGTTACAGGCTGGGTTTTCTGGAAAGTAGACTTTGAGATAGATTAGCATATAAAGAAGTACTCTCAGAACCAATGCCAGTGGACAGAGAAGGAAGTAGGCCTGGGCAGCGTGAGAATTGGGCTGAGATACAGCACCAGCAGTTCTCAGCCAAGCCCAAGGAGTGCTCTGGTGCTGGGATAGTCTTTTAAAAAATTGTCCCAACTTGGGGCAAGAAAGCCAGACTTTATACCCCCAGGCTGATGAGTCATTGGGTAGAGGCTATCCCTAGAAGGAGATATAAACTTGGCTAAGGAAATTTTCCTCAGTAATCTCCCCCAAAGCCTGACACTTAAGGGATGTCTTCTGGTAATCCTCCCAGAGCTGGGGAATAATTCCTTCATTATTGAGGGGGGATCTGGAAGGTACATTGCAGCATCCTGTACAATCCCCATGGTAAATCAACTTAGTATAGCAATACTCTCTTCTATTAAGGCTACTTAAGAAAGAATTCATTGTCTTCACTATGTTCTGAAGTTTTTGAGGACAAATAGCATGCATTTAAAGCAAAGAGTTGGGATTTAATAAAAGTCCAGTGAAAAAATTGAATAAACGACCTAAGGAGATTGAATAACCAAATACAGAGCATCAACTTCTTCTTCTACAACAGTATTTCTCAACCATTTTTTCATTGTCACCCTTCTAAGGGCCTTTCAGGATATTTTTTCCTAATTGTCACAGAAAATTTTAATGTCACAGATATATTGTATACCTGTGCATGTATTATATCAGTATTTTATACACTAAAATAGGTTCCCCCCCAGAAAAAACAATAATTTTCATCCCCGTGAGGGCAATATTGCTCCATTGAAAATACATGATTTACTCGAACAAATATTACTGCTAAGAGGATTAGAGCACTTAAGTAAGCTCTTCAACTCATTCTTTCTTATGTAGTAAGTCTGCATAAGATGCCACATTACAACCTGGGTGTGGTGTGCTAAGCATGAAATCAGAGCAAAAGGGGTTAAATGATCTTAGGGGATGCCTGCTGAGCTAAGATGGTCCCATACATCTTACTGGTTATATGATTATAGCAACCCAGCATTTCTGTAGTCAGGGGAGCCTCCATTATTTTGTCTAGCTTCTGTGCAAACTATTGTTTATATCATTTAATTTTTGTCACCTAGTTAATTACAAAGCATTTCAGGCGTACAAAAAATAGAGATAAGGAGCATTCTTGCACCCACGTCCTAGTTTAACAGATACAACATTATACATTTGTAACCCCTCATATACTTCATTCTAATCCCATTTTTCTCTTGCTCTTCCTAGGAATAACCACTACCCAGAATTTGGTATTCATTATTCCCATGTATGGTTTTACATTTTTATCTATAACTTGTTTTTTTAACTTTACACACATGGTATCAGAATGTAAATATCCTTTGATAATGTTTATTGCTGCATGGCATTCCACTGAATGAATATACAACTTTCACTTTTGTTATCATGTTCAGTCGTCTCTGCTTTCCCTGGCCCCTATCCTCATGCCCTAACCAGTTTTTAGTTTTACACAGGTTCTTATCATATCTTCTCATCTTTTATAGAGACCCGAAAATATCTTGGCACTTTCAACACACATTTATAAACTATCTTTCAGCTAAGGATACTTCTGCAGATAATTTCATTGTTTACTAATTCTTACTATATTTATTGAGGATTACCCCTTCCTGACCATATCTCCAAATTCTTGGCCCTCTCAACTGTAGTTCCCTGTTTTACTGTAAAACCACCCTCATAGATGTATAAGCCTGTAACCCAGAAGTTTAAAATGGCAATAGTCTATACTTGGAAGACAGAAGTCAACATTTTTCTGTCTTCAGCCCTCAAAGATACTACTTGAGTTGAAGCTTACTGCACTGTGATGGACTGAACGTTTGTTGTCCATCCCCTCCCCATCAAAAGAAATTCATATGTTGAAGCCCTGCCCCACAATGTGACTATAATTGGAGATGGGCCTTTAAGGAAGTAATTAAGGTTAAATGAAGTTATAAGAGTAGGGCCATATCTGATAAAATATTAACTCCTTCAAACAGTCTGCTTTGCTTCTAGTCTTCTAAAGCATTGCTTTATTTAAACTTCATTCTGCTGCAAGTTAGTGAACCTAACTTGTGGGACTACAGATGTGTTCCTGTGAGCTTTATCAGATGGACTTTATCAATTTATTATGGACATGAATGTTCATGACCATGTTAAATGTAAAACAGTAAATAGTGTATCACCCCACTTTTGTTTTTAAAATATGAATGGGTAAAAATTACTAGAAAGGTATATATGAAAAATGATTATGTCTGTATTATCAAACACAGTAAACATATATTTTATTTTTAAGGTTAAAAGACAGTCATGGGAAAAAAAGGTGATATGATTTTACATAACACTTGCTAGGCTGCCAATGGAACAAGCAAACCCTGATGTTATTGTATGATAGTAAATCCACAGGTGTTAACCTAGAATAAGCAATAATACTTAGAAACCTTATCACCTTCGTGTCTGTTAACAAAACATAAACATAGGATTACAAACCTATTTTCATAAATATAGAATTCTGAGCCTTTTAGAGTTAAAGCAGATCCTGATGACATTTAAGTTTTGGGCCTTGTAATTTACACTGGTTTTAACTGTAAGTCTGCATAAAGTTTAGCAATTTATTTATTATTTACAAAACTCCCTTCCAATCTTTAATCACAACATGCATAACAACATTGTTGCAAAGTAGGTCAAAGCACTCTTTAATACGTTTTTGGCATTTAGTTTTCTTAGTCTTACCCCTTATATTCTTTAAGAAAGCCTGTATTTAGCTCACTTGACACTTGCTTACATGCTAATTATCATTTAACGATAAAACACTGAGTTTCCTTATAGCAAATGGAATTTTAAAACACTAAGGCAGTGCCCATCGTCTTAGTAATTAAAATCTGAAAAGGTAATTTATTTACTTACAATACCCGGAGATGGTCAACAGCATATAAAAATAGAATTTTTCAAATTCATTTTGTGGTCTTGTAGAAATGCTTTAAGTGCAAGGAGGAAGCTACCTCTACATGTAAACACAATCTAATGTGCTTCTCTTATTTCTTATCAAAGCTACAAATTAGTAGGAAAATAGTGCCGCCCACGGAATTTCCAATTTCTGAATTCTGGGTAGTAACAACTGCGAAAGCAAGGATGAATGAGCAAAACAACACAAACGCGCCCTAGCCAGGCGAGCGAATAAGAGGCACGCAATCTGTGTTAGTTGGCCCTGAAGAGAAATAACCTATTTTGTGAATTAAATCTAGGCCTCGGAAGAAGAGTGCCCAGCCTCAGACTCAGCTGAGTCCACTCTGGAAGCTTCGAGCGAATCCGTGACCCAGGGAAAAAAGCCGCTTTCGTTCCAACACTACTCCCAGAAATAGAATGAAGACAACCTACTCCTACTATGGAGACTTTGACCTAGACCCCGTGACCCGGTTCCTCACTCTTCACTCCACTCCTGTCCCCACCCCGCCCTCAGGTTCCACAGAATCCCCTCCCTTGGACTCATTCGAAGCGCCACGTCTCCCAGCTTCGGGCCACCAGCCACCCCGCGGAGGTTCCTCCAGTTAACCCTTCCCAGCCTCCCGAACGGAGTCAAGAGTCACAGGTTCCGCTCCTCCACCAGGCCCGAAAGGGTCATAGCCAACCGCAATAGCCGCGGCCTCACCCCAACGGTTCCCACCCAGCCCGGTCCTCGCCCACGTGACGCCCCGCCCCGCCCCGCCCCGCCCACTGGCTCCCACGTGACCCGCGGCCCTCCACGAGCGTCCCCGCGCGCCGCTCGGATCCCGGCTGGCCGCCCTTGG
>NW_006439568.1:24031112-24048431 GCF_000325575.1 Pteropus alecto | reverse complement strand
GCCCACGTGACGCCCCGCCCCGCCCCGCCCACTGGCTCCCACGTGACCCGCGGCCCTCCACGAGCGTCCCCGCGCGCCGCTCGGATCCCGGCTGGAGCCGCCATTGTTCCGCCGAGGGAGGACAGTGGGCCTTGGCGCTGGCGCCGAGACGCCGCTTAGCGGCCGCCACTGGAGACACTCCCTCCCGCTGTCCCCCTCCTCCTGGCGGCAGCGGAGTGAGGCTGACGAGGGGGAACTGGAAGCCCCCTCTCCTCCTGGCGACGGCAGCGGCCGATCCCCGGCTTCTGCGCGAGGGGCGGCCGCGATGAGCTCGGCCTGAGGCCGTCGGCCCGGCCCTTCCTTGCTTCCCTTGACTTCCACGGCGTCTCTGCTCAGCGTCATCGCTCCCTCTGACGGGAGGGAAGATGGCTGCACGGAGCTGGCAGGACGAGTTGGCCCAGCAGGCCGAGGAGGGCTCGGCCCGGCTGCGGGAAATGCTTTCTGTCGGCCTAGGCTTTCTGCGCACCGAGCTGGGCCTCGACCTGGGGCTGGAGCCGAAGCGGTACCCGGGCTGGGTGATTCTGGTGGGCACGGGCGCCCTCGGGCTGCTGCTGCTCTTCCTGCTGGGCTACGGCTGGGCCGCGGCTTGCGCCGGCGCCCGCAAGAAGCGGAGGAGCCCACCTCGAAAGCGGGAGGAGGCGGCAGCCGCGCCGGCCCCGGCCCCTGACGACCTAGCCTTGCTGAAGAATCTCAGGAGTGAGGAGCAGAAGAAGAAGAACCGCAAGAAGTTACCTGAGAAGCCCAAAGTGAGTAGGGGAGGAGCGGCAGTAGAGTAGGGTGAGGGGCCGGCGTGGAGACTGTCGATCGAGCGGGTGGCCGAGCCTTGTCCCCCCGTTCGAGAATGGAAAAGGAAGAGTGAGGTTAGTCGAGATCCGGGACGCAGAACTCCCCAGGTGGAAGAGGTGATCGGTGGACATGATACTCGGGGGAATGGTGTGAACTCGGGAAGTGTAGGATCAGTTTCGAGGAAGGAAGTTAGACGGTCTGGGGAATGTTTAAATAAAAGTGCCTAGAGGTCAACCCATTTTTGGGAACCTTGACCACCGGAATAATATACCAACTCTCGTTGAGGCCTACGGAGTAAGGAGCATGAGTAATGGGACCTTAAGGTGGTGGTAGGAAGTTAGGGAAGGACTGCGCCTGGAAGACATGTCTAGATCAAGACACGTTGAAACGGTAGCCTCTGGAGAAAACACGGTGACCTAAAAGCTCTGAGGCTTACAGAGGATTAAAGGTACCCAGGTCTAGACGCGCTTCCATTTTAGTTGGAACTGTTTAAGGGAAATGGTTGCCCACTCTTATTCCTGTGAATGTGGCAAGGAAGGCCGGAACAGGAGCAAGGCAGGAGGGAACCGGTTGCCTAATATACTTTGTGGTACATGTCCCTGTGAGAGAGCTAAGGCAAGTTCAGCGAAGTAGTGTGGGAGGTTTCGAAATAGAGTAAAGGGATGACAGGGCAGAATGGTGCAGGCTAAGAGAGGGATTGAGGTGCCGATTTACTGGACCACGTGTGGAAATGCAGAGAGCATCATGTCCGTTTTATCATGTCTCGTGTTTTATTTCTGCCTTCTTTATTGCTATTGCCCCTTGATTCTTACATTATGTCTTTAATAGTTTTATTTATTTTTAAAAATACTTTACATTTAAGCAAATAGAGTATGCAAGTGTGCAGAACTAGAAACAGCTCCTATTTTTATATCCTCAGAATTAAGCTTTTAAGTGCAATGAAGTAAACATAGCCAAGGCCCTACTATGTGAAATTCACTCTGGTGTTTGGTGGGCAGTAGGAGGTATACACATAGGAAGTAGAGTCAGTCGTGGAGACTAGGGTAGGAGACAGATTCATAAATTGTTCTAATAGTGCATAGACCGATAGGTGCTGTAGAAGTATGAGCAGTGTTGAGGTTTGGAGGGTGGGAGAATAATTCTGTCGGAGAGATTTAAGAAAGTTATTGGAGGAAATGGGATTTGAGTTCAAACTAAAGTAATGAGAGTATTGTTGGTAAGGATACAAAGAATAAGGCTGTATTCGAGACTTGACACGTCACAGTGCATTTCATTATTAGGCCTAGATAAGTATTCACATTTTGCCTGCTGATTAAGAGGATGAAGGATACATACATACAAAAAAAAAAAAAAACCTAGAAAGGGTACAACTTTGTCAATATGAATACTACCTTAAGAGAAGAGAAAATAGTACCGATTTGGAACATATATAGCTATATTTAAATTTGTAGAGAGCATCAAGGATTATTAGAAAGCAATATTATGATGAAAATAGACAATCTGGCTTTAAGATGAGGACAAGAGATCTTGAAAAATATATTTTTCAATAAGCCTAAAATATAAAAATATATTTTTCAATAAGCCACATATATTAATAAGTCTAAGCCCTGTGTGGATGAAGCGGATTGTGAAAATTTCAAAGCCCTTTTTGGGATGCCTAAAATTTCAGATAGATTTGAGTCAAGAGACAGGTGCTCTAAGAGCCCATCTGAAGTGCATCTTAACACTTAGGTGACTCATCTGAAGAACACAGACTCGGGTGAAACTTGTACTGTGAGACATGCTCATCAGACTTTAGACTTATCCCTTCTCCATTTTTCATTTGAGTGAAGGAAGGGTAGAATGAATAAACAAATCTTTTATTACCTTTGCGGAGTGAAGAATGGGAAGAATAACCAGTGGCTAAATGTTATTTGGGTGAGAAAAGGTCTTTGCCTATCTGTAGTGAAGATGTGTTGGAGAAGTTATCAACATTGCAGCTTTCAAACTTTTTTGACTGCAGCCTACAATAAGAAATACATCTTACGTTACAGTACCCCCTCCCCACACACACCCCTCAAACTATTCTGACTTTCTTTAATGATTCTTGTGACCCACTAGTTCATATTTGATTGTGAGGTGTAACTCACAGGCACTGCATATAGGGCTAAGAAGTATAAGCTACCTCCTCCCCTCACCCCTACCCGACACACACACTTTTAGTACTCATAAGCTCTGCAGAAAAGCAGGATACAGCTGGCAAATTGAAGGTAGTGAAAAAGAATACATGTCTTACTATGAAGGGGGAGTATAAAAGTAAAAGCTCAGTTTCTCCCCAGGGAGCTTTTTACTCCAGTTGTGGGAAAAGATATACTCAAAAAAAAATGAGTTAATGTAACCCCAGTGTGGCAATGAAAGACCTAATCACAGAATTTGGCTTTGAAAATGGGTAGGAGCAGGATAGTGAGAGAGGCTGAAGAAACAGCAAAGGTCCCTGGGGAAGGAGACTTAACTCTCAGTCTAGCAAGAATGGGGACCTGTAAACTTGAGTAAGGTATTTAATTTTGTCCTGTTTAGCTTATCTTGTTTATGAATTGAAGATCTTAGTTGAGTTAAAACACTGCAGGATTACTCAAAGTGTTATCCCTGACTAGTTGCAGTAGAGTTGCTCAAGTGCTTATTAAAATTTGTAGATTCCAGAGCCACTCCACAGATACTATAAATTCAAAATCTCTAAACTGAGCCCAGAGAATCTGCATTTTTAACAAGCACCCTTGGTAAATCCTTGCCTGTTAATTTGAAAATCACTTACTAGAATAAGGCCATAAGAAACATAGTATAAGAGATTTCTAAGTAGAGTCATGTTTAATCTTTTAATTCATCCCTTAATAGCATCATTCTAATATACATTTTAGGATATAGTCATTCAAGTGGATTCAGTGATATAAACTACAGTTTTATTTTTATCCTTTTATTCCATTATTTTTAGTTTTCTTCTCTTAAATCATTCCAAATTTTGCAACACGAATTTTCAAAGTTTGCTTCTAGTAGCTTGTTTTTGTTTTTAGAGTTAATGGTATTTAGCTTTTAAAACCTATTCATAAGTGTTTTTTGAAATTCTTACATTAGTTTGGTTTTTATTTTCTAATATCTTTTCATAGGTCTTTTGGACATGAATTGTAGTTCATTCCCCTTTTAAAAGTGAAGAGAGTAGCAGTTTTCACTGGGCTTAGTTCTTGACATTTCGGGAAATCATTATCTTACATGCATCTAAGAAAACTCATTTTAGTAAACAAGCTATTTTTCTATTAGTGTCAGGAATTCTCATAAACATTTGCCATGGTGTAGTTGTCTGTCTATAAGCTCCATGAATAAAAGAGTAGTGTTTTGTCTTGTGTGCTACTGTATAACCTTGCACAGTGCTGGATAAATAATTATTAAATGCATAATATGGTAAGATGTCCCACCAAAATAATTCTACAACTTATTCCTGTTTTTCATGCCTGGTAAATAGCCATATGAGCCACCTTTTTATTTTTGCAGTAGAAGATGGCTGTGTTTGCCTCATCTGGCAAAATTTTGTAAGGTTTACCTTTCTATAGCCAATAAATCATTCTAATAGTATGCAGGGTCTTTTGTAGTCATTGCTTCTGTTGCAGTTTCACTGCCACTGCCCTACTTTTGGGCTTTATTATACCTTTTGCTTAAGACTATTCTAACAGCATCCTAACTGGTTTGCCTATTTGCAGTATCTTTGTTGCCACTTCTTTCCACCTACTCATGCCAGTTAAACCTTCCAAAGGCCAGCTGTAATCATGTGACTTTCACATTCTCATCTTTTCGGTAGTTTCCCTATCACCTATTGAATAAAATCTAGTCTGTGACCTGGCTTTCAAGCCTTTTCATGATCTAACCTCATCTTAGGTTTATCTCTTACCATTACCCCTAAGACATTACCATTTGCTAGACTGCTGTGTCTCTCTATTCATATATATATTTTTTTCCTATCAAAAAGTCCTTTGTATAGCTCTACCAATTTCTACCTATCCTTCAAGGCCCAGCTGTGGTGCTACCTCTACTATAAAGCCTCTTCCCTAACTCCTCAGCTAGAGCTAGTCTTTTTTATATTTTTTATGAGTGCTAAAACAAGAAGGCACAGTGTAGCCTGGGAACATGCCTGTAGGGCAGCTCAAGACTTTTTTGTAGCTCTGTGCACGTCCACACATGATCAGGAAAGCACCTCAAGTTTTGATTTTGCGGTTAGAAATTTTGGTGAGTAGGTGAATTCGCCAATTTGGAATTCCCAAATAATGGGAATCAGTTGTATATTAGTCTATCTATAACTGGACCATTCCTCTCCTATCCGAACCTCATGTGTGGGTGTATACTTGATTTCTCCTATTGGAAATCTGACATTTGTCTCAAACTTTAACATCTCCAAAACAGAACGCATAATTCTCTGCCTTCTCCTGGTCTTGCCCATTTCTGTAAGTGAAATGACTGCCATCAATTCAGTTATTCAAGCCAGAAATCCAAGAGTCGTTCTTGATTCTTCCCTTTTTCTCACTTCATATCTTCCTCAATTCATCTAATCCATCGGCAAGTACCATCAATTTTATCTCCAAAGTATATATTCAATCTGACTACTCTCATTCTACTGTCACCTTAGCTCAGTGATATAGCAGTAGCTTCTGTTGACTGCCTCCAGTCCTTTCTCAACACCCTAATAAGGAGTCTTCTTAAAAACAAATTGACATTTTGTCAAAAACCAACACTTCAATAGCTTTTGCATTATAAGAACAGTCTTGTCCTCACTGTTCTAATCAGCCTTTAGATCTCACTTTCCTCAAAAAAATCCTTTCCTAATCATCCTATTTGAAGTAGGCATCCCCTTCTATTTTCTGTCTCAACCTCTTGTATGTGTTTCCTTTATTTTAGTTACCATAGTGTGTAAATCGTTTGCTTACTTACCCAGTTACTATTTTGGGGTCTTTTCCCTCCACTGGATTATAAGTCTTAATATATAATGGCAAACAGCCTTGCGTTTTTTTGTTGTTGTTTTTAGGCGAGGCAATTCTTGATTGACCTCATAGATTGCAAGGACCTTGTCAGCTTACAATTCCTTATTTTTTATTTTTTACGCCTACAGCACCTGGTCTTCCTAGGTGGTCTCCCATCCAAGTACTAACCAGGCCCGACCCTGCTTAGCTTCCGAGATCAGACGGGATTGAGCTTGTTCAGGGTGACATGGCTGTAGATGGCAAATAGCCTTTGATAATTGTTGAACTAAATGCTGAATAAAGTAGCTAAAATGACATCTCACAGTTTAATTGGATAATCTGTTGTTTCGCTAAATAAATTTGTCTTTTAAGATATTGCCAATAAAATTATGTCTTTTATTCTTAGGTACTGGTTTTGTCATATTCTCCCAGGTATTAGTAAAGGTAAATTGTATTACCACCTACGGGGTTTTCTTTTTACCTTTAACTCACTAGCTCCTTTAGTTTTAAGTCTTAAAAGAATCAGTTGATTTAAGAGTCCTGGATAAAACAAATATTTCTGATTTTACAGAAAAGAAATCTTGAGATTCATAGAGATTAAGTGACTTATACAAGGCCATAGAGCAAAAGAGTTTCAAAAGCAAAACAGTATCCTAATTTCTAGTCTAAGAACTCACTGTTATTTCCACTCTACCTCTCTGGTTTCAGTAACACATTCCAGGATATTACATTGTATTCAGAGAACAAATCCAGTTTGCCCAGTGAGTTACAACTTTCTTTATTGTTTTTAAAATTAATTGGAGAATCAAGTTTCTGCTGAAAATTATAATGACTTTTACAAAAGCTCCAGAATTGGGCTCCATTTGTTTGGTTATATGACAAGACTTTTTCATCTTGTCATTTTATTCTGCCAGAGGCCTGGCAGAAGACCTTTAACAGTTTTGACAGAAAAGACCTTTAATAATTGCACTCATCTTAGCTACCAAGAATAGTAATAAGCCCTCTGAACACTCGTTTTTGTTGTGCTTCGACATTATTGATTAATGTACTACTCAAGGTTGTGCAGGCCTTGAAAATATTTTTAAATTTTTACTCAAACAAAATTAAGAGACCTAATGAGGAATTGGTGTTATTTGACCAGTTTTAAAATTTACTCTGTTTTCTTTCCAACTATGCTAGTAGTTTTCAGACTATTCCACAGAATGCCAATATTCCAAAAAGCATCCATCAGGACCCAAGAAAGAAGAACATGGTTATGTGCTTGCTGTATCATCTGTAGTCCTTATTGCAGTACCTATCAGATGTAAAACCTTGAAAACCAATGTTGTATTTAATTTTTCAGAAATCTTTAGCATAATTTGGCCATATGACAGGTATTGAGTGTTATCTCTCTCCTCTATAAAAAGTAGCCCTGAGCATTTCTAATGCAGTCAACAGTGGGTACTTTGGCATCCCTGAAAAGGGCTTAATTTTTGGCTAGCTGTTTAGAAAGCACAGGATCTTTACCACTAAAGGAAATATCTCAAGATATATAGTAAGATCTTGCAAATTTGAATTATAGATCACATCTGTAAGATTGTTCTCTCAGTATTAAGAATTTAATTTAGTGTTGAATTTAAAAAGTTGGTAAATTACTGTATGACTGAATCTTTTGTTCATGTGTATGTTTAGTATAGGTCATTGATACGTGCACAGTATTTGGCAGAGGAAAAAAACATGGTTTGTGTTTTCAAATAAATGACAAGAAATTGTTCTAGCTTGAATTTGTATCAGAACTTTTCACAACTAAAACTGAGACACTTACCAAGACTGGCTCTTCTCCATTAAGTGAGATAGTGCATGTAAAGCATCTATCACAAGGTTTTTGGCATATGGCAAATTCTCAGAAATTATTTTATTGTAAGGCTAATAGTCTGATCTGTCAGCTAAAGATAACGTCTCTTGAATTTCTATAATACCTTGAGCCTTTTGTCTTTTTAGCTGGACATAATACATATACTTATGCCTCCTGTATACTCAGTATAACTCGTGCTAAGGAAATTGAGACTCTTGTGAAGTAGTAACTTGTTGTCCAGGATGACACACATTTGGTGATTCAACCCTGATCTCAGCTTGCCTTTAAAACCCTTACTATCCCATTTAAGGGGTAGGGTGGGGAGAAGCGGGCAGGGGACAGGGTATACCTTTTGTCTGTATTTTAGTATGTGCCATGTGCTGTTGTATACCTGTATTCTTTCTTTGCTAGGTTCTAAGCTTCTTGAGGACAGGGATTATTTCTCATTTGCGAGGTTTTAAGGGTTCTACATATTACTCTACTGTGTTCACTTACTGATTATTGAGTGAATGAACACAAGTGAATATTAGGTAATTTTCTTAGAAAATTATGAAACTACAAGCAGTTTTAGAAAAGAAAGATAACATTATATTGCTATCTCTAGAGCAAGCCTGGATTATTTCTAGCCTCCAAGAAGCTATATTTACTTATCATTTGTATTCTGTTAACTTCCCAAAAGAATTTGTGTCTGGAGCATTGGGTCTAACAGATACATGTACTTTTTTGGCCCTCTTGACCATCAGGACTTAACATTTATTTTAAGCATGGTAATAGGGAAAAGATCTTGAATGCTGGAACATGATGATGAGGATATGGGCTATCATAGCTTTGGAGAGGAAAGGATATTGAAGGGAAGAAACTATTTCTTGAGCAAATGAAGTATATTTTCACGTGTTCTCTCATTTACTATCATTTTAACAAGAAACCTATATAAAGACAAGTATGTATTTTCTTCATATTCACAAATGATGATATTAAAGGTTAAATCAAAGAAAATGCTTAAAATTGCAGTGATTAAATATAGAAGTTTGGCCTTAATCTCAGATTTGTGCAATTCCAAAGCCCATGGTCTTTTCATATTCCTTTTGTTTGTTTGTTTTTGTTTTTGTTTTTTGGTAGTTGGTAGCCTGCCTTTCTAGTTTCTAAACTTAAGGAGTTCCAAGTCATTTTAAGTCATGATTTTTACATTTTGTGGCTATAAATAAAATTTATATAACTAAGTGAAAATAGGATTTAAATGGTTTCATTTTAGACGTCAAATGTTAAAACTTATATATGCTTACCTTGGACATAGGTTCTTTTGCAGTTTAGAATCAGTTTAACGAATATGTAAAAGCTTCTCAAATGGAGTTGAAGTCTGTTTTTAAGCATTTCTTCTTCTAAACTTTGAAACTTCTGGAGGGCAAATTTCTTTCGCATGTCCTTGTTCCTGAGGTCTCTAGCCCAGTGCTTATGCTTAATAAACGTTTATGGAATTATGAGGAATTAATAAATTGAAGATTGGCTTACATGGATAATTTTATTTTCTTGAAATCAAGAGTTAATTAAATAAGATCCTGCTCCCCTGGTATATGGCCCCCCTCTATTTTAGTTTCCTGATTGTCAGCCATGTGTCTTCATTCTGGCTTATCACTAACCCTCCCAACACACACACACATACACACACACACACACACACTATTTGAATGCGTTTTAAAAAAGGACCTGAGATAGGAGTTTGGAGAAAGTATAATAATAGTTATGCAGACATGGCATTACCTACAAGGAATCCATATAAGAAATGATTATATCATTTTTCTGATACTGGTTAATTGTCACAAAATTTGAAGGACTTTATTGGGTAGTCTAATTTAAAATACAGATTGTATGTTATATATGAAATTAACTTTAGTTGGGCCTGGAGGGGGAGCACCTCATAATTTTCTGGAGAATTTTAAATGAAGGTACAATGAGAGGCCCATGTAATTGCTATTTTGTAGATATACCATATATTTTAAGGCTCCATGATCAGAGAAGATAATACTTTCATAAAAACTCCGATTGGCAGTCACATTGGATTTGAAGTATTAGTTTTCAATTAGTCGCTTTTCATGTGAGCAGACCTACATAATATGCTTTCATTTAGGGATTAGCTATTTTAAATATGGTTAATAATTTTCCAGAACCAGGCCTTGTTGACCAGCTAATGGCAGAATAAGAGGACAGATTAGTGTTGCTGATGGGTAGGAGAGACACAGCCACCAAAATGTACTCTTTTTTCCTGCTACCTAAGAATTCTGTTGACTTTACTCTTGTGATAGGAGGTTTATTGTTTCATGGTATCAGGCAGGCATTTGTGGGGAATTATTGATGACTTATGGAATCCCAGTAGTCATGAGAGCTATATAAAACTCAAGAGTCAGTGAAAAATTGAGAAATATGTATAGACCAGAAAGAACAGCTACAGTTAAAGCCTTTACATAAGTTGATGTTGCAAAGAAGGAAGTAAAATTGGCACAGGTTGGATGGTCTGACCACCTTTGGCTTGCTGATCATTTCAAAGCCTGTGAAATGGAAACAGTGTTCCCACTGTTGATCACTGATTGAGGGATTCTGACTTTATATTTGCTTAAAAGGAAAGATTGTTTCATCTTTTGCTTAGGGGGCAGTTTCAACAGTGTTTGCAGATAGTCTCAAAGGAATTGCATTGAATTTTCTAGTAGATTTTTAGATAGTTTTTAACCACTTAATTTCTCAATTTTTAGCAGTTAGTAGATGAATTTAAATGACTCAGTACAGTCCTTTACATGAGTAAAATGGATGTATTATATATAAGTGATCATGATGGAGTTTCCTGAAGGGATTAAATGAAGTTTTTGGCAGATGTAAGCCTTCTGAGCTGCCAGTTAAAGAGCTGGGAAACTGGAATTGAAGCTGCAAGATTTTTCAGTTGGTATGACTTACTAGAAAAATGAGGCTGACCACAAGAAATCAGAAAAAGTGAATTTGGCTAGAGAAGATAGTATGAACTAAGAAGTATCATGAGAATTGACAAGATGATGATATTGGAAAGTAAAATTAAACAAAGTTTTATATTCCTAATGTGGATATGACCCCAAGTCCAAAGTAACCTTTCGCTGCGCACTGCCTTCCCCTTTCCCACCCCACACTTAGAGATAATAAGAGGCAACATTAAAGTGGCAAAACAGGACAGAAGAAAGAAAAGCAAAACAAAAATAAAGAGACCTGATTTTGGTATTAGCTGTCTGACTTTAACAAGTTGCTTGAGACCCAGCAGATGAAATTTGGATTAATTAGGAATTTAATCAACTAAAAGACAGTTTTTGTTTTGATTTTTCTGTCATAAATCTTTGGGAAACCTACAAATTGGGTTTTAGAATATTAATGGTTTCTTTATCCAACTGCATCCCTGATAATTTTGAACAAATACAGATAAAGTCCACTATAGAAATTTTGAATACTTGTGTTGTTTTCATGAGTATAGCTCTGCTGTAATAAGTAATCTGATGGAGGTCTATTCTGTAAGAACTGGAAATAAAGCAATTGGAACTAGTATATTGATTTACTGACTTACTGTGTTGTATATGAGGAGAATAGGCTAGTAAAAGAAGAAGTAGGATCCAGAAAGAAGAGGTTAGAATACAGATACCTGGGCCCCACTCTTCAAACCTCTGAACCTAAATATATTTCTGGAGATGTGACTCAGAAGTGCTTATTTTAAAAGAAAAAAAAAATACTAGTGATTATGATTAAAAACCAAATTTGAGATTCACAGGCTTAATTCTACTCATGAACACCTCTAAGTGCTATCATTTTATTTCAGGAATGTTAGGAAAGCTGAGGTAGCCTTTTTTAAGCCGTGGCTGGCTGTCGTTTGTAAAGCCTCTTAATCCCAGAACAGTAGAGCCATTAGATTATAGAATTACAGGAGACATTAGAGATTATCTAATATAGAGGCCAGCAAACTGTGGTCCATGAAACCAAATTTAGTTCTTTACCTGTGTTTGCAAGTAAAGTTTTATTGGAACTCAGCCACACTCATTCATTTGCATCATCTATGGCTTTCCCTGGACCTTGACTGAAAAAGTTCATTAACTTTGGTCAGAGTGCAAATACAGTTTAGTTCTCCTTTTTCTTGCTTCTAATCCATTATTTTTTGTATGTTTGTTTGAGGGAGATACCTGGGTGAGATAAAAAAATTTCATTTGTAGTACAGAATTTTATTTATAGATTTTCTTTATTACAAAACAATTACTAGGATAATAAAGAGTCCAAGTACTTTAGATAACATGACTGTACAAAAACCTTTTTAATTTGGGTCAGGGGTAGAACTTTTTGTAGTATAATCTGTTTCCTGAGTACAAATCTTTGGTTTGATCTGCCAAACCATTTGATAACAAGATTCTTTTTTGTTGCCTGTGCAGCCGAATGGACGGACCATTGAAGTGGCTGAGGAGGAAGTTGTCCGAACTCCTCGAAGTGTAACAGCAAAGCAGTCATTAGAGACAGAAAAGAAAAATGAAAAGGTAAGTTTGGGAGCATATAAAATTAAATGCAAAGCTCTTAATAAAGAGAGCGACATATACAAATGATGCTTCTCTGTTTCACAAAATTGTACATATACCCCCTATTTAAGGAAAATTGAAAACCTCAAGTAATCATAGCAGACGGATGGGTGGTGAAGATTCCAGATGTGTAACATACCTCTTATTTGAAAACAGAATTGTATTACCTTTCTTAATAGTACATTTCTGACATAGAAAGCTTAGCAAAATTGTCCTATGGTATTGTGTTAAAATAAATTTCTGTCATGATGAAGACATAATCATCTACTTATAGACATAGTTTAAGTTTGTTTTGTTTTGTTTTTAACAAAAGAAAATATACTCAGGTCATTATCAAAAAGGTTTGGCTATGCACTTATAAATTTTTAAATTTTTAAATAAGCCCATTTAACTTATCCCAAGCTAACACGAACTTTTAATCATTTTTCAGTTGCCAATGTTAGAACTGACCCATTTTTGTTTGATTTAATTTGTAAAGTAGGCAGATGTACAAGAAGCTGTTAACAGTGTTTCCACCTGTTGTAGGAGAGGGACTTTTTATTTAACATTTTTTAGTACATTGAATACTCTGCCCCCAACTCTCCCCCCCATGCCTCTGCGTGCATAACTTCTTTTTACAAAAACAAACCAAAAACAAGCACAGATAGGTAAAGGATTTCTAGGAACCAGAGTGCAGCAGCTCCAGCTCTGTAGAATAGTGGTATAAAATAGTTGCTCCAGTTTCTTAATGCTTGCAGATTCAAAATATCTGAAGAAGTGGTGAGATCAATTCTCCCCCTGTAACCCAGGGAAATTGGCAGAAAAATAAATAGTAAGTAACTTGTATTAACAAGTTAGCATACAATTTAAGGATTGTGAATTTATACCATGAATAGTTTATATGCTTAATATAGATGTATACTTTTCCCATCTTGTTTCTGGGCTTTCTCTGTATTCGTGAGCATTTTATACTTAGTCCTGCTTCCACTCTGAATTCTTCTGAAAAGAAGAATTGTATAGCTGGAATAATTAACAAACTCCATTTATCTCTGATTGATTAATCATATATAGTGTATGTATCAGGATGTAAAACCACAGTTTGAAGTTTGCAATTATTCTGAAATTTCTTATGAAAGGAAATAATTATAATAATTGACATTTGTACTCTATAATATGGCAGACATTGTGCAAGATGAGATATGAGTATATATATAAATATATTTACTATAGCTAGTGGGGACAACTTACTGAGCACCTACTAGGTATACCTTTAAGGCTTTATAGAATATTTATTCACGTTTCTTTATCCTCACTTCAAAATCTGCCTTTTACTTATCTGTATCATTTCTGATCCTTTCAAATACTGCCAGGCAGACAGTAATAGCCCCATTTTACAGATAAGGGCTCTGAGGCATAGACAGATTTTGTGTTTTCACTAATTTCATACAGTTTCTGAACTGGGATTTGAACCCTGCTCATTGTGATGCCAAAGCCCAGGTGTTGTTAATCACTTAACAGTCCCTCCTCCTTTAAGTTGCTGTTGCTTGTTCAATACAAAGCTTCTACTTTCGGTTTATTGTCTGTTTGATTTTACTTTTTGCAAAGAATAAATGCTTCAGCTGATGGCTAGTGTTTCTTTTTGCCATCTTGCATCTTGAATTTATGCTTTTTAACTTGGTTCAATCCAGGTGACTCTCTGATTTCAGTTAATTTTTTATACTATTGCACTGTGTTTTTGTGTTTTAAATAAGTGACATTTTTAGACTTCTTTTCTTTCTTTTGTAAACAAACATATCTTAGATCTACTTATGCACCTTAACTTATTTTCTTGTACGTTTGTTTTCCTCTCAGAGCCACATCTTAGACACTTTGAGAATTGCAGTTTGCCCATACAGTAATTGCACTCTAAGCTGTGATAGTGAATACCTTGCCCTATCACTTGAGTAGGCCTCATAGATAAAACTTTGTCTAAAAACTGGATGTGACAAGAGTTATAAATCTATAAATTTTTTTTTATTTTGTTTTGTTTTGGATATGACACAATCAGACATTATTCAGCTGAAACAAAAGAACATATTCAGACATACTCATGGGAAAGCCCTAGACAAGTTTGACTGGTCAAGGCGGGGTTGAGATATGATTAAAAGCTTAGATATAGAGTAGGTGTATTAGGATGTAAAACCTGGCGCAACACTTATGATTGATAGTTAAGTCTTGCATCTATGATTGTAAGGGTCTGAATTAAGATAAAAGTATAAAGGTTGTTAGTAGGAGAAACAACAGAAACAAATGTATAAAATTTGGTCACTATCACATTAGTCAGATGATTTCAGTGATGTCTACCGAAATACTGTTATCATTTATTTTATGTGTTAGTATGCTCTTAGCATTTTTATGATGCTACACAGTATACAGAATACTCCCACATCTCTTAATCATGATTAACAGCTCGGAGAGGGGTGAATACACATGTGCACACACACACAGACATTTTATAATAGCTCATTAAAAAGAGTTTAGTGACTTACCCAAGAACATATAGCTAGTAAATAATGCTCCCTCAGTTTCCCTGAGACAGCAGTTCTAAAGTGTGGTCTATGGACCCCTGAGGAGGGGTTGCAGAAAACAAAACTATTTTTATAATAACTAAGATATTATTTGCCCTTTTCACTGTGTTGACATTTGCACTAATGTTACAAAAGCAATAGTAGATAAAACTGCTGACTCAACAGAAATCAAGGAAGTCACATCAAACTACTAGTAATGGTATTGTTTATTACAGTCCACTCATCATAATAATAAAGAAATGAACGCTAGTTTCCTTTAAGAATATCCTTGATGAAGCAGTAAAAATAATTGTTAATTTTATTAAATCTTTACCTTTGAATACATGCTTTTTAATTATTCTCTATACTGAAATAGGAATTATGTATAAAGTATGCTACATAACCAAAGAAAAGTGGTTGTCTTGTGGAAAACACCTGCACAATTGAATTGCAAGCTGGATTAGCCACTTATTTTATGTAACTTCATTTTTATTTGAAAGATCAACTGATAGGCCATGGTTATTTAGACTTCGGTATTTGCAGACATTTTCTCAAAATAATCAAGATGATCCTGTCACTTCATGGATATTCAGAATTTGGAAAATTTGTATCTGCCACCATGAGCTTGATAACATCCCAGGGCTTAAAGAATTTCTGATGAAATCAGTTGTGATGTTAACATGTGATTTTTTTAAAAATAAATTGTATATAATGGAATGTTTTAACATTTTGGAAGATGTGTATGATTCAGTGAACCAATATTTTCCAAAAGACTAATGCTTGCATATTACAAAATCAAGCAAGTGTAAAAGATTCATTCAAAGTACATTGTAGACCAGTGGATTTTAATGTAAAAGAATATGGAAAGTTCATTAATGCTGTTTCAGATTCCCATTGTAACAATTTTTAATAAACTACCAACTCACAAGTTTGAGTGTAATAGTTTTTTTCTTCCTCAACCTAAAACCCTTCGTAACTTTCTATTGCTTTTACTCCATAATCTTGACCATAACTAAAGCCCCTGCCTGTGGCACAAATCTCTTTTCCTAATCTTACCCTCTTTAAGCTCTAGACACGTTGGTTTTCTTTCTTTTTAGTTAAAACAGCTTTATTTTGAAATATTTTATGGTTATAAAATTTGCTTCAAGTGTATGATTTTAGTCTATTTGTGGAGTTGTATAACCATCACCACAATCTAATTTTTTAGCATTTTTCTCTTCCCAGGAAGAAATCTTGTGCCCATTAGCTAGCATTCACTCCCCTTTATTCCCACTGCTCTCCTTACCTCAGCCCTTGGCAACGACTAATCGTTTGTGTGATATCAAATATCACAATTATCTGAAAAAACTATTAAAAATACTCCTTTTGTTTCCAGTTACATATCTATGTATACGTAGCCAGATTTTCTTTATGTGCTTCCATAAAATATCAGTAAATTGAATGCAAAAGCAGATAGGTGAATCCAGCTGTCTTTTATGAAGCCACACATCAAAGATATTTGCAGATGTAAAATATGCCACCCTTCTCACTAAAATGTTTTTGTTTTGGAAAATATTTTTATGTAGATATAATTATACAATAATTAGTTTATTGTTTTGAAATTAATATAAATTTAAATAATATCGTAGTTTAAATTTTTAATATGATAGATACCAGGTATAACCCACATAAACAAAGGCTCTTTGACATCCTCAGTGTGTTTTAAGAGTCTAAAGGAATAGCCTATGACCAAGAAATTTGAGAACCAGTGCTCTAGCAGTGATCAGTGTTTAGAAGACTAAAGACAGAATTATTCTGAGGCAGCACTGATTTTTAAACAAGCATAAGCTATAGCAGTTCTTAGCAAAATAGAGACTGCCTTCATGCCCAGAGAGTTCACATGTACTTGTGTTTTACCTTCCTTAATACATTTTAGAAACTATAGTTTTAAAACCAGCAAACCATGATCTGCTGGTCATTCTGGCTCTATATCTGAAAGTTTTGTTGGAACACAGACACATATTTTTATTGTCTATGGCTGCTTTGTACTATAACAGCAAAGTTGAGTGCTTGAGACAGAGGCCTTATAGTCTGCAAAGCCTAAAATATTTACATATGACCTCTTTTTCCTGAACTCCTATTTCAAACTCCTAATATAGTCCTTCAGATTCATTAAAATGTTTCGTTACATGGAGTGCCTTGGTGTGGTCTGATTCTCTAGGTCTTGAACTCTGGACCTTTTAGGCTCCCTTGTGCCACAGAGTCTATAGTGTCATGATTTCTTGGGTTTTGAAGGTTCCCTTTTAAGGTAAACAAAGTAGTTTTATATAAAAGAAGGAATATCTTTCCAGAGAATCCTCATTTCTGCTCCTAGACCTTTGTGTCTAAACTCCTAATAGCAGAACTGAGACCAGAACCAGGTCTTCTGCTCTAGACCATCATTTTTCCATGATACTATGGTTGCTTCAGGCAGTAAGTGGCAAGAGAGAATCAAAATACAGTGAAATGGTGAATTTGGTTTTAAACATGCTAAGATTGAGGTGAGAATAGGATTTCCAAGTGAAATTAATTTTTTAAGCTATTGGAAATGGGAGAAACATAGCTGGGAAAGA
>NW_006439568.1:24029517-24030955 GCF_000325575.1 Pteropus alecto | reverse complement strand
GAGTTCGGGGCTAGATAAAAAGAATTCTTAAGAAAGGTTTCTTGTAAATTTCTTAAGATTGCGAGTTGATAGTCATGCTGCTGTGTGATATACCATAATTTATGAGCTCACACCAAACATTTAAATAATTTAATGGCTTGGATGATGGATCAAGTATACAAATATAATAGCTCAGAGGTTTTATGTGGGGAGGCAGTGAGAGTTGGACAGCCAGGGCTATATGTAATAAAGTCTAGTTTTAGGCTCTTTCATTGATTAACCAAATATTAATTGAATACCTTCTGTGTGCAAGGTACTATTCTAGGCACTAGGAATATAATGGTAAAACAGATGAGCTTAATTAGGCACTAGGAATATAATTGGTAAAATCATTGAAAAAAGAGTCACGATTTTCATGAAGTTTAGTGGGAAATACAACTAATGTATTCTCTAATGTCAGTTGATGATAAGTGATGTGGAAGAAAATAAATACCAGAGTAAGGAGAAAGAAGTAAAGTGAAAGTTGTAGGCACTTTCTGTACCTATAACTTATTTCCTACCAGCAAAATGTATCAGAATAGTAGTAAATGGAATAATCTTGACTGTAGTTTAAATTACCCTGCTCCCACCCACCCCCAAGGGAGAAATCAGTTGCAAACCTCTCTACTTTTAAAAAGGTTTGTGATACTTTTCATAATTAATTTCATTCTGACATTGTGGCACCAGGTTACTAAGAACTGCTGGTACAGACAAAGTAGAGAAATGTAATTAGTATGCCCCTTGGGCCACCTATTTTTTGCCATTTAACCACGCCCAACTTATCTGTATGTTTGAGACAAGTGAGAAAAATGAATAGTGCCAAAATTTGGAGCATTATAAAGTACATGCCGTATTTGTCAAGACAGAAAGTGGTTGAAATTGATCCTAAAGCAATGGTTCTCAGGCTTTTCAAGTAGCAGTTGCTAAAAGTTTTCAAAATAAATTTCACTAACAATTATTAATTTTGTCATGTACATTTTAAAAATCACCAGTACAAAAAAAGAAAGGAATTTGACACAGTGGAAGTAGAAAGAACTAAAATAGAAAATAGAACCGTTTTTGCCATGAGTCAGTAAAAAAACCTTATATACCAGCTGCTAGTCGACGGACCAGAGCATCATAACATTCTTTTCTAACCTTTATAAAATACTCAGCATCCTCTTTTTCATTTCCTTTATCACTCCTGACATTCCCAACAGAGACTTTAGATGATTATAGGGCAAAACATATTACAGATACCAGTTCACTAAAATTTTTATGGACCAGTACTTTCCAGAATAGAGGATTAATTAATTGAATAAGGATTACATTCGGAAATTGGCTACTAAGCTTTGTGTAACTAATTGTAAAGTAAAGTGTCATTTAACTTAAAATTTGTACAGTATCCCTTTTATGATAGTTTTGATGCTCTACAAATAAT
>NW_006439568.1:23985241-24029490 GCF_000325575.1 Pteropus alecto | reverse complement strand
AATTGGGCGCTGCCCTGCCTTTCTTTATACTTTGCAATTCTTCAAAATAGCAAAATCTGCTAAGAGAGCAGTTAGCCATTTGAGTCGATCTAGTTTTACTGTCAAGATGTACCTTTTGTCACTCTAATAAATGATGTCACTTATTTTGGGGTTATTGTCTAATCTTAGGAATATTCATTCAATGTTAAGAAATTAAAGATGAGCTTAATTAGGAAAGTCGTCTTTGTGAGTTTTCTTTGATAACCAGCTCATAATTGTTTGATTTTTTAAGTTCTGTGAATTTGAGGGCAAATTACTTAGTCCTAGAACTACTTCAGCATATGCTTTTAAGACCACAGTCTTCAAAGTGGAGTATACAAGAAGATCCATTGGGATGATGAAAGAAAATATTAGCCTTCCTGTTTATACTTGGTTTTTTATTTTTTTAAAAATTAGGCTTTACTCATATTTTACATGTGGCTACTAGCCATTGAAACCCTTGTTTAGAATGTTAGAGGGGGTAGTAAGACACTGTGAGAGGGATCCTGAGAAGAATGGGAAGTTACAAGTGGAAAAGTACTCTCATTGATTCTTTGCTTATAGCATAGTCTGACAGATTGCAACATATGTGTGCTCAATTCTATGTGTTAATTGATTGTACTACCCAGTTTAACCTAAACTAACCTTTAGTAAACAAACTTATCAAGAAGCTGCAGATTGTAGATGATAATAATGCAAGCAAATTTAAGATGATTTAAACAGATCATTGGTCCTCCAAAATTGAAATCAAGGAAGATTTTGAAATAGGAATATATTTCTTTTGATAAGAAACCTGTCCCATCTATACTGTGCCTTAAGATTTTAGCTAAAAATACTCTGAAACTGTCCTAATTAGCAGGCCATCTAAGCATTCAGAATGTGAAGACCGACTTCTTTAGTTTTCTTTAGAGATGTTTGTTTATGCAGTACTCAGTATGACAGAATTTTACAAAATAAAAATATTTAGAAGTTTCTCTTGCAGCTTATTGTTTAAAGAGAGACATACCATGGGAAAACACTTATTCTTTCTGCCATGGTAAAATTAGCAAAAAGAATATGACAATCAACGAACACACTTCCTTCATCAGCATATACTGTTGGACGCAGCATAATAACACTACTAATGCTTACTAATGCTTTAATTAGTATCAGAGTAAATTGCAAATTGAGAGAAAGTACAGATGTTTCTAATATTACAGCTTGGGGAACTTACTAGATTCTATTTTAATAATGAAATGCATAAAGAACTCTTTTTGTGAGCAACTAAAGAGATACAGGGATGTATTCTCAACATTAAATCACTTTTTTAATAAAAAAAAATTTTGTGTGGAAAAACTGAATAAAAAATCACCAATGGAGGGGCCACTTAGACTGAAATTAAACCAAGAAAATAAAATTTGGAGGGTAAAGAGATAAAGTTATAAAGATAGCACCGGGTATGAAATTCGTTCACTGTGTTATTTCTAGAAAACTATGATGACAAAAGATGTTAAAGCCTAACTGCAAATTGGAAGACCTTTAAATTATGGTAAGGACAAGGTGGTAATCATCTAGAATAGAATGTAGAATCTTTTATTCTATAAAAAAGATTCATTAATTATATTGTGGCAAAACACTTTTATAGCTATTTAGTTATAAGATGGTTATTGTATTTGATTATAAGGTTATTCAGGGTACAACTTTAAAAGTGGGCCACACATTTTTTTTTTTTAACAGTAAAAACTAAGTGTTTTAAATGTGTTTGTTGATCTTTTCATAATGACAAATGGTTATCCGCTTAGCAGATACTTTTGGGAAAATTTTATACTTAATCTGTCTCTTCATTGTTAAGGAAAGTTTAACAAGGTGTCTGAAAATAGCTGATTTTTTTTTTTTTAAGACACTCATGCAATGAAGAGTGTATTCTGAAAAGTTTACATCATTATTTGATATTGTTAATTAAAATGACTTGTCAGTTACTTGTGAAAATTCTCATATATGCACAATTTAACAGCTTGGGAACAGTTTTCTGACAGAAAAAGAGCATTTAGCAGCCCAGATTCTAGAACACACTTATATGAGATCAAATCCCAGTTCCATCACTTTGCTAATTACATGATCTTGGAGTTGGTTAATCTCTCTGTACCTCCCTTTTCTCATCTGTAAAGTGGAAATAATAGCATCTGCTTCATAGAATTACTCTGAGACTGACTTGGGTTAATTAGAAAGAGCTGTATAAGCGACAGCACTACACCAGTTTTTTTTTAAACTTTCTAAATCTTTGTAGTGAATCCATTTGTTAACAATACCGCCCCCCCAAAAGTAGAACCTATAGATTCAAATGCAAGAATAACTGATTGATGTGGAGAAAGAGTGAATTATACTAAAGTTCCACAAAAACTCTGGCATATTTAGAGAATTAGATTGAAAAATTATTGTCATGATGGCGTATGTCCTCCATTTGGCTCTCTTTACCTTTGTCAGATATTAAAATAAATGAATTTATTCAAAAATAATGAAGCATATTAAAATAAATGAATATTCAAAAATATTAAAATAAATGAATTTATTCAAATAAATGAATTTATTCAAAAATAATGAAGCATAGTCATATTAAAATAAATGAATTTATTCAAAAATAATGAAGCATAGTCATATTGCTCTCGTTAAAAATAGTTATGTTTTACAACTGTTTACATTATCAGTAGTAGGATATGTACAAAATTTTCAAATAAACATTTTGGAGTATATGCTCAATTTTTTCTCACAGAAGTATAAGAACAACAAGCTTATTTCACCATTGCTATGAGAGTGAACAGCAAGCCCCTCTACCTGGCATACTTAACTCAAATGTTCTATTTGAGTGAGTTACCGTATATTCCACACATAGGTTACTATCTGGGTATTGGTGCTGCTTATTTGCGTTTTTGGATAATTCCTTCCAATGAGTTTTTAGAATTCTCTAAACTAATTTCTTTGGGTACTGAGAATTTCCTAAGAACTTATCCATTGTATTTTGTAAATATTCTTTGGTAGTTTTTAAAAGTAATGATATTGGATCTAATGATTATTGAAGTTCTTTAATTGTCTAAATTCTAAAAACTAGAGTCATTTGCTGTTCAAAATGCAAATAGTAAGTCCCAAGCGGCTAAATACCTACTCTGTGTGTGTGTGTGTGTATTCATTGTCCATTTAATTCCTTTGTCCAACAGTGGGGCAAAGGTGTAATGGCCACCAAAACGAGAAGATACTTTCAGACTAAAAGATTCAATAGACTGTAACAGAATTTATTACAAGTGTAATTTACTTATGGGAATATTAGGCCAGAGCAGACAGAAGGCCCAGCAGTTTTGTGCGTTATTCTCCACCACAGACCCCTGTTACAGTACTTTTTTGATAGTCTGACTTTAGTACTAACAGTTGACCAGACAAAGGGACAAAATGCAGTAATGGCAGGGGTCATACCTCCTGGTGGTCTTGTGATAGATGATTGCTTATAATCTATACTATTACCAGTTTGATATTTATCTTGGTTTTCATGCCATTATGGCTGTTGCTAACAAAAATGGTTTATGGCTACATTTTAAGGAACACAGATAATCATCAACTAGAGGCTTTGTATGCTTCCTAAGCACAATGAAGTTGGTCAGAGGTCACAGCATGAAACTTAAAAATGAAATCCAGGACACAGAGATGGAGTTTGTTTTGTTCACATCTACCTCTGTTGCACTCATTCACTAAGGAGTGTTTTTATTTATTCGTTTGTTTGTTTATTCATGCATATATGTGCTCTTTGTGTGTATCTATGTATATACCTACACATATGCATATATACATATACATATATATTTGACATAACTGACAGGTTTCTTCTAATGAGACTATTACAGTTTAAACTTTTTGTAATATCTGTATTGTGTGTATGAGCTGAAGAGAAGACAAAATGTGAAATTCTAATGGAAGTCAGTAAGGAGAGATTTCCTTTACAAATTTTTCAGATCTCTTCTAATGTTTTAATTGATACTTGTTTCAAATAATGTTGGAGGTTTTGGTTAAAGCAGTTTCCTTTGTGCTACGTCTGAGCCTCTGCTAATATCTGATGCTAGACAGACTTCCTAAAGAGCAGATTTCTTTTTTTCTTCATTTTTGTATATCAGTACCTGTCATGAATCATTTAAATAAAGCAAAATAAAGATTCTATTGATTCTTTTATTCTGCTTTCAGAAAGTTCATGTTATTTTTTAAAAATATATATATGTGTGTGTGTGTGTGTGTGTGTATATATATATGTATATGAACACTTGCACAGTTAAACAGGATTGGCAGTGTCTAAGGAAGTTTGTGACAAATGGTAAAATTCATGGCAGTTTTAAATGTTTAAAGATACAAGATTGTATGTAGGGGAGAGAAAAGGGGGAAAGCGACAGGAATAGAGCAAATGGGGTAGAACTTGAGCTGGGTTAAGAAGAAAAAATGAGTACAGGTCATTTCAGATATTGAATATCAATCAGATGTTCAGGGTATAAAAAAAATCACCCTACACACCCTGGCTGCAGCACTTTATTTTGAGAGGAAATCCACAATCAGTACAACTTGGGCAGACAAGAATGTTTAGAGATGACAGTCTTGTTGGAACCAAATGATTATATATGTGATAAAAGAATATAAGGTTGAGATTAACTTGTAGAAGACCTTATATGTCATATAAGGAATTATATGTTATAGCTGAGAGGAAATGTCTGGGATTTTTTTAATGGAAATGTAAATTAATTGGACTGGCATAGATATGTTGGGAGATGAGCATTGGCAGGGAAGCCCTTGAAGATAAGAATTTCTCCAAATGTCTCATTTACATACCTATTTCTCCTATTAGATTATAGTACAGTTTCTATAAGTAGAAACTTTTATTCAGTTCTGTAAACCGAGGTTCTAAAACAATGTCTGTTACATAGTAGGTATTTAATAAATCTTGATTGCATGAAGACCATGCAAGAGAGGCTAGTTTAATAATTCACTTAGCTCCATGGTAGAACCTGACAACAAATGAGGGTGGGGGAGGCTTTAGTGACAATGGAGCCAAAACTGTATGTGTTCCCAGTTTTCCTTCAAAAGTATTAGCTGTAACGGAGCTGCTCAGAAGTAAGACGTTTGTTTCACCTCAGTAGGATGACTGGGGCAAATTAGTAGTACGTATGCATATTTATTTTAAAGTTTTTAATAATATTAAATCTCATCTGGGTATTATTTTTTAGTTACTTTTAAAGGTAATAAATATTAAAATCAAACAAGACTAAAGCCTAAACCAAGATAATCTTTCTTGTTTTTTCTGAAGGTTTAGTGACAAATCACAGTATTGATTTCAGCGTGAATGTAATCTCTATCTTTTTTCATAGTTTCTCTCCTTTAAAAAAACCTTTTTACGTGTGCTGCTTTGTAGTTAGCAATCTGCTTTCACGTTTTACTTAATCCTTAAAAGAACCCTATGTGAGGTCAGTAGGAACTTTTGGCCCAAATAATGGGGGAAAGGGTTTAGAATGATTTAGCCCAGAATCCCATAGCTAATACATGATAAAATTTGTATTTGGAGTTAAATGTAGAAAGACAGAATAGTAGAATATTTCTAAGAGCAGCAGGCTAATCTCTGTATGGCCTCAGGTTCCTTAACCTGTAAAATGGGTGTTACTTTTAGTTAGTTCCTATAGTTCTGCACTGTCTGACAAGGTAGCCACTTGCCACATGTGGCTAGTTAGCACTCTTTTTCATACTATCTTTATATTAATAGTCTTTTTTTATTGATTACATTTCAAAATGATAGTATTTTGGATGTGTTCAAATAAATACATTATTAATGTTACCTATTTTTTTTTAATTTTTAGCATGTGTCTTCTAAAATTTTTGAATTACATATGTGGCCTGCAATATATTTCTGTTTGACAGGGCTGCTCCAGATCAGGGTTGGCAAACTCTGGCCCCCCAAATGCAGCCAGATGCTTATTTTTGTAAATAAAATTTTATTGGAACACAGTCACACCCTTTCAATTATATATTGTATATGGCTACTATCATGCTACAGTGGCAGAGTTGTGTGATTGCTACATGTAGAACCATATGGCCTGCAAAGCCTAAAATATTTACTATTTGGTCCTTTGTAGAAAAAGTTTGCTGACCCACGCTCTTGACTGTATTGACAGATACTCAATGTGTTATCCTTACTTAAGAGTGTATATCAGAGACAGACAGACAGATTCATTGTGGGTGCCAGTGGGAAAAAGGTAGTGGGGGAGGGACTGCTACTGGGTATTGCATTTCTTTTTTGGGTAGATGGAAACGTTCTGGAATTAGATAATGGTGACAGTGTGCAACTTCAGATATACTAAAAAACCACTAAATTATGCACTTAAAAAAGGTAAGTATCATATGTGGATTATATCTTATTTTTTAAAAAGTAAATATGAGCCTGGTTTGGTAGATGTAATAAAGCGCAATACGTTAAACATGATACATGTTCATGATAATAAGAACATGCACTGAAATAAACAAATGCACATCAACTATAGGGAATGTAAAAAAAGGTTTAATAGTTTTTTTAATATACTTCCATCATCAAAGACAATTTTAAATTGTGTTAAAGAGGTCATGCCAGCAAAAACAACAAAAATAAAAGAGGTCATGCCACTTGAGAATATTTGCAAGTAGTTTTTCGTTAGGAAAAACAGTTAGCTGTCATTTATTGCTTACTTAAACTCATTTACTGCTTACCCATAAAAAACATTTATAAAGATAGAATCACTGTTTAGTTGTAAACTTAATTTTAAGACAGTGCACAGCAGTACTGCATAGTCAATCTCAATAAATAAATTACTGAATGCAAAGTATAAATAAAATCACTATTTCATTAATATTTTCTGGAAGCATTTATCAAAACATACAAATCATGGTTTTATGACGTTTTCAGTGAACTTTTGAAAGGAGAAAATACTATTGGAAGGGAGTTAGAAGTCCATTCCAAAATGTTCATATCTTGTGTGTGTGTGTTTTTTTCTTAAATGAAGTATTAAACATCTACTATATATAAATCCTAGATGTTTCATGTTGCTTTGAAACTGACAAAATATCTACTTTGTACAATTGACATTAATTTATTATATGTAGGGTATGCCAATAGTCAGCTTTATGAAATCCAAAACCAATAATCAGTACATCATTTATCTTCTGAACACTGAGAAAAGGATTTTAATTTTATTGTTCTAAAAACACCATATTTTAATACTTTATGATTTAAGTTAGGATAGCATGATGTATAAGGGCACAGACTTTGGAGCCAGAGAGACCTATTTCCTGATTCGATTCTACCATTTACTATCCTAATGTGACCCAGAACAGCCTATCTAATATGTAACATCTCTAAATCTTCATTTTCTCATCTGTAAAAAGAAATAATACCTCTCCATTGAGTTTTTAAACAATTAATAAATGAGTATAAAATAGCCATGTAGTAACCACTCAATAAATGGTAACCTATTATTGCCATTTAATATGTTAAGTTTTTTAATCAAACATTAAATATTTTGGTTGTCAGCATTATGCATTTCATTATGTATTTTACTGACTCCTATCTTTTTAAAAACATAATGAAATATTAAGTAACATTTTATTTTACTTTCAGTCAAAGAAAAATAAGAAGAAATCAAAGTCAGATGCTAAAGCAGTGCAAAACAGTTCACGCCATGATGGAAAGGAAGTTGATGAAGGTATTTGAGCAAGTGAAAGGACTATAGAAAAAAGTTTAATCCTTTTTACCAAAGTGCATTATAACAAAGCTGCATTTGTTTTGCTTAATCTTGTATCTAGTTCTTTTAATAACTGTAGATTTTAATGTACAGATCTGTGACATTGTTAGGAAACACTTTTTAATCTAAATCATTTAAGGATCTAATAATACTTTTCCTAAAAGGAATATCTTGAAATTTAAGGTCTAGCTCAATATCTTGAGCAATTGAAAAGCCATTTGTTTTGTCTTTGTTTCCTAGAGTATGTTTTGGGTTTTTCCCCTTTGTTCTTAAATATGCTATCCCTAAAGGGCTGTATGCAAAATTTTTTAGTGAGCCATTTATTGTCATCACCTAATAAACTCAGTTATTAGTAGTTATATATAACACTCCTATCAGTTCTGTCAAGCAAGATAAAGATACAAGATGACTTATATATTATTTTTCTTAAACCATAGATGACAAATTTGATAAACATTATGAGAATAAATAATGGCAGTTAGCTGCCTAACACAACATAATGAGATTAGAATAAATCTTAGGATAAATTAATAGAATCCGTACTCTTGCTTTTTAGTTTAATATCTAAATTTATCATGATATTTTGTGTGCCCTACCCCATTTCCTCCCCTCCCCCTGAAACTACACCTTTTTTGTTTTCCCCTTACTGAATAACATTTTTTTTTCTGGGGCTGTGTCAGGAGCCTGGGAAACTAAAATTAGTCACAGAGAGAAACGACAGCAACGTAAACGTGATAAGGTGCAGACTGATTCTGGTTCATTGGATTCAACTATCCCTGGGATAGAAAATACCATCACAGTTACCACCGAGCAACTTACAACTGCATCATTTCCTGTTGGTTCCAAGAAGAATAAAGGTATATTAGTGGAACATAAGAGTGATTCATCAACTCCAACTCCTTTTAATCAGATATACAAAATATCATTATGTCAAAATCTGACTATTTTGAACTGCCTACATAATTGTGCTGATATACCTACCCCGCTTCGTGAGAGCAGTGTGGACCATGTATTGGTTTACCTGATACCGGCAGTGTTACTTGTCACATACTGCCTAATGAATGGCCTATTAAATTAAACTTGCCTTTCTGCCTTGAATCTCATGAGAAAATGATGTTGCCTCTTTTTTTCTTGTGTATTTTCCTTTGCCCCAACTCTCTTACATCTTCATTTCTTATAGTGGACAACATATTAAGTGGAATTATTTGTCATCATTTTGCATGTTGGGTGCTTTCACTCCAAGATGAAACAAGCATGCTCTCGGTATTGCAGGGCTTCTTATTGCCCTAACTTTTTGAGAATGCCATAGGTGTTTGATAAAGCTAGACTGGAACTTCAAAGATTATTGAACTAACGTTCTTCCCAAGCTATCTCCAGGGCTCAAACTACCTAATACTGATGGCTTCTTGATAGCTCTTCTTCACATTGCCGTCATTTTTACTCTGGGGACATCAATCTGCAGAGTGATATTATTCAGTTTGCTTCAAGGCATTGACTTATCTTCATCTTTTTATAAATTGCCTCCCCACCACTTTCTTAGCCTTGTTATCTTTTTCTTTTTTCTTGATGTCTTAGTGGAATTTATTGCTTTGGTACAGCAATGACTTCTACTTAACCATTTTCACTGTCACATATTAGCCATACTTTAGTGTTTCTGTTGGTAACCCTTTTTCATTGTTTTGTGCATGCCTTCCTTGCTAGCACAATCCTGAGTCATGCTTGTTTTCTGATACATTGTGATCATTATGCTTCTTAGTATCAGAGAAATAGTATCTTTGTTATAACATGTATTCTCACCTCTTTGACATATTTCCTAAGTCCTGGTCCCAAATACTGGCAAAGTTCCTAAGCTGATGTGTTTGCTTCCAGGATTGTTGAAAAGGCAGCTGGTATTGTTGAGATGGCAAAGTTGAATCCAATTACAGAGCCCAGTTCTCCAGTTCCTACTTAAAAGAATCTCGATAACCATTATAGAAAGGCTGACTCTATATTTACTTGGACAATTTTCAGATCCTTTATTGGCATTTTAATTGACTAAGAATCTGGTAACTAAAGAGCTCAATTCCTTAAGGAAATGTGAAATATGTTGTGAGTAAAAATGGCTCTTTTCCAGTGAAAGAATTTTTAGTACTTGAAGGAGCAATTTATTATAAATAGTAAGTAAAATTAATTTGTATGTTACTCCTAATTTAATGTGCATAGTGGCCTATTTAGTATTAAATAAATTTTATTTCTATTTTAACCAGGTGATTCTCATCTAAATATTCAAGTTAGCAACTTTAAGTCTGGAAAAGGAGATTCTTCACTTCAGGGTGAGAGAAATTAAATGTAACTTAAATTGAAGGCCCATCAAAATAGAAACTTACATGTCTCTTTCCTCACATGAATGACACAGAAGGGGAAAAAAGCTTAAAATGATTTTTAATTACTAAAGTAACAATCACAGCCCAGAGATTTTGGAAAATAGATAAAAAGAAAAATCACTCCCACTTCTAACAGTCTTTGGTATGTTCTAGTTGTTTCCCCTTCTCTTTTATGTGTAACATGCATAAAAACATTCCTTTAGTAAATAGGTTATTACTATTTATATTAAATATGCAATTTTGATTCTTGCTTGTATCTTTTAAGCCATTGGAGAAAAGAAGGATTGGGGGCAGGGCGGGGGGAGGACTTGTGTTTAATATAAGCATATACAGGAGAAAAAAGCCTTAATATCTATAATCTTTTAAATTGCTTCCTTAACAGTATCAAATATTTCGCAATAAATGGACTATAATCTAAAGTTACACAGTGCTTCACAAATGTAAAATATACTTTATTTACTTGTTGATGATAAAGATTGAATTAAGTAGAGTGATATACCTTACCTAAAAACTATAGTGTGGTAGCAAAACATAAATTCAGAAATGAAAAGGCACTTTCTCATTTTAAGCTTGTTCTTAATACTGTCAGCTTCCTTTGTTCTCGTTGTTCTCAATCCTGGCTGCACATTACAATTGAGGAAGCTTAGAAAAACAACAGACCATATATATATATAAAGAAACATGTGCTTACACACACACACACACCCCCTAGTATATTTGTGTATACACATACATACTGGTGCCTGGGCTTTCTCCTTAGAGTTTCTGGTTTTAATTTGTTGGGCTGAGGCTCCAGTATCTACTTTTAAGAATTTTTTTAGTTGATTTTAATGTGTAGCCAGGTTTTAGAATTACTGCCTTATATATAATAAATATGTAAATACCTAAGGAAAGAACATGTAACTAAGGAGAAGCCTTTATATTCTTAGTGGGTAAGTATTCTAGAATGTGTTGTTTTCCTGTTTGTTCTGTTGTACTTCCTTTGAGCAAGTCATTCTGCTGTTGAAAACATTTGTATATAAAGTTCAAATCTACTCTTAACATTTAAATTAAAAGTCATCCATGGTGGTCGTGTCGCTTTTTAAATTCTTCATTTTCATCTTTAAAGCTCAAGCTATTTAGAGAACAGGGTGAAATGAGTAAAAAATATAAACTGAGCTATCATAGAAATTTGAAAGTATCCCAGTTTTAACAAGGAGTCATGTATCAGTTTTTAATATTTGTTTTCTCTTCTTTAAGTTTCTTCAGGATTGAATGAAAACCTCACTGTAAATGGAGGAGGCTGGAATGAAAAGTCTGTAAAACTGTCCTCACAGATCAGTGCAGGTGAGGAGAAGTGGAACTCTGTTTCACCTGCTTCTGCAGGCAAGAGGAAAACTGAATCATCTGCTTGGGGACAAGACACTGGAGACACTAATGCAAATGGAAAAGACTGGGGAAGGAGTTGGAGTGACCATTCAATATTTTCTGGCATTGGTAAGAATGGTTAGAAATTTTTAAGTTCATTTAAAATTTCATATCTGGTATATTTTTAATTTTCCAGGAATGAAGGAAAAGATCCATGAGCAGAAAAATTAGTAATGCCATACAGAAATAATAGTAATAATTAACTCATCTCATATCCTTTATATGGAGCAAAGAGGAGACTAAATAAGTAAATAATAGCACTATATGCTCTTAGTGCTTTCACATACTTTATCAAATTTGATTATCAGTGTAGCCAACTAATATTATTATATTTTTAGTGATGTAACAAGTATGTGTGACAGTCTTTAATTAATCTCAACAGTTTATTGAGTTTAAATAAAAACAGTACATGGATGTACAGTTTATAACATACATCCATGTTTTATGGTTTGTAAAATTCCTATTTGTAATTAATTTTCCCCCTGGATCTTAAAGATCAATAGTTGAGAAGCTTTTTTTCTGTTGAGAGTCATCAAATTAAAAGCAACTTAATTTCAGGGGTGGTGTGTGTGTGTGTATGTGTGTGTGTATGTAATGAAAACCATGTTTAATATGGAAAACTATAAAAAGAAAAGGAAAACCCACTGTTATTATACCACCCAATGCCAACCACTGTTTTTTGTATTTCTTTATGGTCTTTTTCTGTGTACAAATTTTATTTTATTTTTTGACATAATCCAAGTCAGGCATTTTTATGTTCCCACCTCCCACTTAATATTGTAACATAAACATTTTCCTTTTTGTATTTTTATTTAATGGCCCTGTAATATGCTTATACATATTACAGGGCCATTAAATAAAAATACAAAACTTAACTATAATGTTATTGGAGAAATTATTTTCTTTTAGCCATTGTAAATAACTTTGCATTGAATATATTTTTGGGGGGGTTACTTCTTTAGAATCAGTTCTTGGGAGTGATATTGCATTAAAGGGAACATGAATGTTTACACTGCTATATGACATATTGTCAAAGTATTTTCTAAGAGAGTTGTTCTAATTTATATGTCAATGCCAGTATGAGTGCCATTTGTCATATGCTGACCAAGGTTGGGTATTCTTATTTTTAAAATCTTTTCTAATTTAATAAGCAAAAAATACACGAATTGTTTTGGTTAACTTCTTAAAATCACTAATGAGGCTGAATAATTTTCAACTTTCTTGGTCATTTCTGTTTCTTATTGAATCGTCTGTTCATGTTCTTTGCCCATTCGTCTAATGTCCTCTAACTTTTTTTAAGTTGAATTCCTATGCATTAAACATAAAATTTTTTCTGTTGTGCTTGCTGAAGATATTTTTTGTTAATATATTTCTTTTAATTTGGGGGAGCAATAGATACTAAAGAGTTTTTAGTGTTTAAGTAGGAAAAAACTGTTTCTTCCTATGCTATTTGCTTTCCCTGTCACTTTAAGCTTAGAAAGACTCATGTTGACTAATGTCCCCAAGAAGCAACCTTTATATCATTTACTAATATTGCTCTTAAGCTTGTTCTCCCATCATCCCCTGCAATGTCCAAAAATTGTGTAGAAATGTCAAAATTTGTTGGGAAGGAGAGACAATCCCAAAATTCCTGGCCTCATTTTCAGCAGTGAAGAAAGCATGAATTTCTATGCTGTAAAGCATTCTTTCACATTTAATAAACGAAATGGTCAATTTTTGTTATTATGGATGTATGCGTTCCTTAAAATGCTCATATATAAGTAAGAAATCTCATGAAAATGTTGAGAAGATAGCATGGTTTGGTGGAATGAGCATGCACTAGTTCAGGTCTATTTGATATGAATCTATTCTTCAACATACTAGCTTTTATGGAAATTAGGCTAGTTATTTAACCTGTATGAACTTCATATTTAAGTAGTTGTGAGGATTGTCTGTAATGAATTTCAGTTACCAAATTTAGTGCCTGGCCTAAAGTTGTTGCTTAATTGTGGTAGATAATAAGGTAGCTTAATTACGATAGCTATAGTAGAAAGAGCATAGACTTTGGAAATTGGCCTAAATTCCAGTCTTGGCTCAGCTGTTTTCTAGCTGTCAGCAAGTTACTGAACTACACCGAAACTTTGCCTAGCAGTGTTACCCTAAGGATTAAAAATGGTTGGTGTAAAGAGCCCAGTACATAGTAGACGTTCACTAAATAGTAGCTTTTGCTATATTAAGTGGTTCTAATTTCTAAGGTTATCTTAATATTGTTATCTTAGTTTTAAATCTGTACATATCGTTCAAGTGTCATTGCAATTGAAGGTTCCAAGTGACGTTCTTTATTTTAACAGCTGCTTGGTCTAGTGTGGATAGGGGAATGAATACCTCTGAACAGAATTCTGCTTCTTTTGCATCTCTCACACTTAACTCTGCTGTTTCTGGTATGTGAAAACAGTCTTTCATTTAGTTAACAAAAAATATTTCTGTTTAAATTAATTTTAGCACTTGCTATTTGAAAAAAAATAATCAGCGTAAGTACTGCTATCAACTTAAATAATAGATATATATTATAAAGTGACAGAAGTATTAATAAAAAGGGGAGAAAGACCTAAATTCTTAATGTGCGGGTGACTTAGTGCCTTTTTGTAGTGGAGGTAGGAAGAGTCTGTGGCCTGACATAACTAAAAGTACATTGGCACACAGACAAGGCCTTCCTGTCAGGATCATGATACTCTACTGTTACTAGTGTACTCCTACCATACTTCTACATGCAATTTGGCATTTTATTTCTATTCGCCCCTATTCATCATAAGTTTATAGGTAAGCCTCTCAGGTTATGTGGACCTTCACATAGCAACTCTTTTAGTATATATAGGTTAGAAAGTACATTATTACTAATAAACTACTATCAATTCAGGATAACTTAAATGGATATGCCTTTTATTAATCATATAGAAGCTATCTGTACTTAACAAATATTACTTAAACGTGGGAGATGTTTAGTTGTAATGCTTGGTTGATGTTGGAATTCATGGACCCAGTGTACTAATTTTGTAGTTCCTCGGCGTTCGGAGTTAGTACTCCAGAACAGGGATCAGCAAACTTTTTCTGTTAAGAGCCCAATAATATTTGAGGCTTTGTGGGCCACAGTGTCTCTATTGCAGCTACTTAATTCTGTTATAGCAGAAAAGCAGCTAGAAATGATACATAGAGGACTGTGTCTGATTCTTAAATATCATTCTTTTGATTTTTTTTTTTCAACGATTTAAAAATGTGAAACTTCTCAGCTCATGGCCTATATACAAAGAAGGAGGTGGCAGAAGTTGGCCTGTGAGTCATAGTTTGCCACCTCCTGGTCTCATAGACTGCATTTCAATTCCAGAGGTACAAGTTAATGGCTTCCTTCATTTGGTGATTTTGTACAACACAGATGCTATTCCCATATATTCAGAGAAAGCTGCCTGGGCTGCTAAAGAAATAGCAACAGTGTTACTGTAGTGCTTCTTAGCAGCTAACATGCTAATTACATATGAATTTTATAGTGTTACTTTGTTAAAATTTATATTAAAATACATATAACTATTTTGAGTTTCAAGTTATATTAGTGGAATGCTAGTAAAATTACCTATAACCAATTGAAAATTTATAAGTTAGTAAGGAATGTGATCAGAGGAAGTGATTATATGTGTCTTTTATACTAACCGGTATTCTTAATCGTTTCTTTTTATCAGTGGCTCTGAATTCAAAGTCAGTACATATGGAAATTCTGATTCAGACGGTCTAGGTTATATATATCCTTGACAGAGAACCATTGCTTTACATTCACATTCTGAAACGAATTTATGGCTATAGAGTAAGGGTTTTTGTCCTGGCACCCATGAACTTACTTACATGCCCCCAAAAGTATATGCAAAATTGTGTGTAAGTTCTGGACAGTAGTCTACACAGCTTTCATCAGATTCCTAAAGGACTATGTGACCCCTACTTTTATCCCACCTATTCTCCATCCCCTCCCACAAAAAAGTAAAAACAAAAAACTCAGAAGGTAATACAGTTGACTTTTGAACAATAAGGTTAGAGATACTGACCATGCCCCCCCATGCAGTTGAAAATTCACATGTAACTTTGACTTCTTGAAAACTTACCTACTACTAATAGCCTATTGCTAACCTGAGGCCTTACTGATAACATAGTCTATTCGCACACATTTTGTATGTATATGTATTATATAGTATACTCTTACAATAAAACAAGCCAGAGAAAAGAAATGTTATTAAGAAAATCAGAAGAAAGAGAATATATTTACAATATTTATTGGGAAAAATACACATATAAGTGGACCCACGCAGTTTAAACCTGTGTTATTCAAGGGTCAACTGTATTCTCATTGGTTAAATACACTAGAATTTAACTTGGTCTTTAAACTGGCAGCATTAACTCTCTTTGGCTTCTCTCTGCCTTGCTTCTCTAGAATAATCATCTATTTCTTTAACATTTTCTTAGGCAAAATGTTCTAGCAAACTCAGACATTTCTAGTTCTCTCCAAGGTTCTAAGGATATAGGCTACTGGGAAACATCCAGGATTTCTTTTGTGCTTTAATATTTTCAATTAAGAAGAAAAATAAAATAACTTTTTTGACTTCTTAAAATTTGTAGATTACGAGTTTGAAGAATATATTATAAAGACAAAAATCTAATGATGAGTTGGTACTAGTGAAAAATATATTTCTGATCAGTGAATTAGATCAAGTGATTATCATGTGTAATCTAAAATTACCCTTAATTCCACTTTTCCTTTATCTTAACTCTTTTAATAATGTCTGAATTTTTTCTTTTAGGAAACATTTTTTAAAATATTAAGTCTCCATGTGCAAAGTATAGAACTATTGTTATGAAACATCATTAGAAAATTCCATTTTTAATTTTATTGCATTCGTTTTCATTTAAGGGTCTACTGCTGAGCCAGTTTCTCAGTCTACCACTTCTGATTATCAGTGGGATGTTAGCCGTAATCAACCCTATATCGATGATGAATGGTCTGGGTTAAGTATGTCCTTTTAAAAATTATCAGTTTGGGGTTTTTTTTGTTTTGTTTTTTGTTTATTTTGTCAGAATTTTCTTTCTAGCACCCTGAATTCATGCTTTATGTTATAATTTTAATCCTTTCTCACCTTTTAAGTCTTAATAATATAATTTAATATCAAATATACTACTTGTAAACTGATTATTAAATACCTATAGAATTAAAATTAAATTTACTTTTCATTATTGAGGCAATATTTAAACATGAAATATTTTTATAGTTGCTCTAGTTTTTCTAATTTAAAAATTTTTTTGTTTCTCTTCCTACTTTTAGTATAATAAATAGAATGTACAGGAATGGCATTGAATTTGTGAGGTGTGCAGGTTTTCATATTGGTAGAAAACCATTTTTTAGCCTGATTTCCAGTTGAAGCATAAGAGGGCTAAAGGCAAGAGTCATAAAAAAAGAGAGAAAGGGAAAAATAATGGGATTTTTATGTTCAGAAAGCTCATACCATCCTTTTTTTTTTTTTAATGGACTTTCCCCCTAAAACTCCAAACCTCAGAATTTACTCCATTCTCAGAATTTTTATAGCACACTATTTTTTGCTGTTTATTTAGTACTTACATTTTGAGATTTTTCACCATTTTGATCTTTGTAAAGTTTTTTAAGAATATCTTCAAGTAGAGTTAAACCCCCCGAAGATAGGAACTCTCACTCTTTTATATCCTCAGTACCTAGTGCATCACTTTTTATGCAGGTGTTCAGTAGTAATATTGATATAAGTAAACACATGACTGTGTGCCAGGCACTGATCTAGGTCTTGTGCATATTGATCATTTAATTCTTTCTGTGAGGTAGCTATTTTTTTTCCTACACTTACCAGATTAAGAAACTGAGGCAAAGAAAAGTTACCTAACTTTTCCCAGGCCACACAGCTCGTTAAGTGGCAGAGGTGATGTCAAACTTTGGTTGTCTGGCTCCAGAGTTCACACTTTTAACCACTACATGGTACAGTCTTGGTGATGATTGTAATCATGAAGACAGGCTTGCAACACAACATATGAATGTCTGTACACTCATTAGTCTCTGTAGAGATTAGTCGCAGCACAGTTCTTACAGATTAAGGGAGATAAAGTTGGAAAGGTAATTTAGGGAGAGCCATAATGTGAAAAGCCTTGACTTGCTGGCTGAGGATTAGGGAGGTAGGGGTTAGAGTTACTAGTTTAGAAGGTAGATCCTAGTCTAGTCCTGACTTTAAAATGTAGTACCTCATATGGCTTGAACTTTGTCATTTATCTGGGGATCTAGATTAATTGAAGTGTAAAATGGAGCAAATAATTTGTCTTATCTATTTTCATAGATTATGAGGTTTTAATGAGGTAATGAATAAACATGAAAGTTATTTGTAAATTATAAAGTATCTTATATATCCAAGATATTGCAAGGATGTGAAAGCACTGTTTTTAGGAAAAAATAGTCTATCTGTACTTTGGGAAGAATGATCAGGTATTTACAGAATAGAATTAAGTGATTATGGGAACAGCAGGAGTGATTGTAAGAAAATAGCAGTGAGGAGTCTTGGGCAGCTCTGGATTGAGGCGGAGGAAGAGTGAGCAGACAGGGCTCTAGGCTTCTCAACTTGGGTAGAATAGCTCCACTTTTATCTAAGAATTCTTGTAATATGAAACGCATAATTGGCTACTAAAATAAAAGACTGAAAAAAAAACATCTGTCCACATGACTTTGTACTTAAAGTAATAAGTAACAGTAACACCGTCTTTTTCAAGCTTGTTATTCTGGATTGGCAGTCTTTTAAGTCAGAGTTTCTCTTTAACCTCATTTCCTCTGTGAATTTTATTTTTTGTCTTACATCTTTAATGTGGCTAATTTTGGTACTTGGTGAATTTACCTGTTCCTTCTAAATTTGTAAAATGCATGATTTAGTATTTGAGATTACTAATACACAGATACATACTAGCTTTACATTTAACAGTGTAATATAATTAATATATCGACCATCTGGTTTGAGGTATGGACATCATTATCTGACAAAAAAGCATCGATTCTACCTAGGCACTTGAATATAAGGCTAAGATGCTAAAGTACAGAAGATAACATTTTTAATTGCAGATGTTTATCTAATTATCTTGACCATAAAAGAACATCATCATAATACCTGTAAAAAGTCAGATTTTGAACAGAACTTTGTTTTTGTTGGCACTTCAGAGTGAATGAATTAGCTGCAGTATAGTGAAGGGGTTAAAGAGCATGAGTTTTGAGGACAGACTATCTGGGTTTGATTCTGAGCTTCTTTGCCTTTGTCCTTAGGAAGGTACATGGTCATTCTCTGCCTCAGTTTCAACATCTATAATAATAGTAGTTGCTCCCACACTGAGTTGTTGAGAGGATTAAATGATATAGTACATATAAAGCACTTAAAACACTACCTGATACATAGTAAATATTTAGTAAATGCTATGGTGCTATCGTTAATATTCTAGGGGCAAAATTAGCCTGATGGGGTTAATTAGTATTGTCTATATGAACACTGGATACTATCTTTCTAACATAATTGTTTCATTTTATTAAAGTTAATACTTAAGTTCTGACAAAAACAGCTGACAGTCATTTTCTTACTGAGATAAAATAGAGACTAGCTCTGAGATCCTGAAACCTAAAACATTATTTTACAAACAAATAGACAAATTTCTTTCTATTTTGAAGACAGCTAATATGGTTCTTTGAAAAGTCATTGGCAAACTAATGGGAGAATTTTGAAAGATGAGAAATTATTTATAAATGGAGGGAACTATGCTATGAATGAGATGATTACAGTTTCAAGGAAACTATGTCTAAGAAGTTTCATTAGCACATTAGGCCTATGAATCTTAAGAATTATGTGTCGAGAAGTCTCCTGGTGGCAGTTTTTAGGTTTAGGTGATTGATCTGTTGTTTTAAAGTAGTTTTGTTTGATCTCAGTTAATTATTTTTTAAGCCCGAAATAAACATGGAGCAATCACCAACAGAGCTTTGTTGGTGCTTTATAAAGCCAGTAGAGATTATGCTTCTGTTAATGTTCTTACAGAAGTTAATCTATAGGCTACAGTTATTCTCAAATTTCATGGTCATCTAAGCTTTTGAAAAAATAATTTTACTAAGTACTTCATTAGATTTTTATCCCCACCATATTTTTTAAGAAAATATTTTATGTGTTAGTACATCACCATATGTTAGTATATTGCCCATTCATTTGCCTGAACTTTTTTTTCTTAATAATTAAGAAAATAAAGTTTCTTTTCTGGCAAGAGATCTTAGAGACCTGGCTCATGGACAGCAATTTTCCAGATCTGGTTTTCTTATTTGTAAAGTTTAAGCAAAACCAATGACAGCTTTGATAAAGTTTCTTTTCTGGCAAGAGGTCTTAGAGACCTGGCTTTTGGACAGCAATTTTCCAAATCTGGTTTTCTTATTTGTAAGATTTAAGCAAAACCAATGACAGCTTTGGCATTCAAATCTCCTAACAGTATTGTTAATGAATGCTTTGTGTAAGATGGGCAATTGGTTCCGGACATCTACTGGATTCTTTTATACTTGTAAAATTGGTTTCTTCATTAAGACATGCCAAATGTATCTTATTGAGAGATTTGTCATGATTATGAAAAATAAATTCTTAATCGTATATGCCTGATAACTTAGAAACTGGCTTTCTATTGTTAGTGTCATCAGCCATATGTAAAACCAATAGCTGCCATTTATTGAACACTTACTGCATTGCTCTGAACTCCCTTACATGTATCTCATATAATCCTCTCAGCAATGCTTATGAAGTTGGTATATAGCCCATTAAGGTTAAGAAACTTAACCAAAATCACATAGTTATTAAGTGGTAGGGCAGTAGTCAGATGTAGATCCGTTTGACTGTAAGGTCCATGTTCTTAACTTCTATGTTAACACTATGTAATACTTACTCAGGATACTGAGTAAGTATTACATACTGAGTAAGTATTATGGCAATAAATTTAGATATCTAGGAATGGACATTTTTTTTGTAACACATTTCACACTCATAATCACTTGTTCCATGTTTTTCCTCCGCTACACTATAAATTCTTGCCTATATTTTTAGTCTGTCTTCATCCTCTACTGGGTTTGCCCCTCTTCTCCTTTTTCACACCCCCTACAACAGAATCTATCACTCTGTATATAGAATCTATCACTACTTACCTATCTCCATCCCTGAATAGATAGACTGTGAGCTCCATTTGGGGGAGGGCTTATGCCATCCTGATTTTTATATCTCTGGTACCTTCCTACCTCAGGTTCTCCTACAGAGTAAGTGCTTAATAAGATGAAATTCCTGTAAGTCCATTGTTAAGGTACATTTATTATTAATGTATTATTTTCTTGTATCTTTTCCTCTTATGAATTTGGGATCATATTGTACAGACAATTTTGTCTGCGATTTTTTTCTGAGCTTTTTCCCAGATCATTATATAGTCTTCTAAAACATAGATTTTAAAGCCTTCATGAGGATGTGTCATAATACTTCCCTTTTAAACAAAAGTAGTAGAGTTCACATGGAAAAATAAGGATAGCAAAGAAAATAAGAGTAATAAGGCAGATTTATTGTCCTAGATACTAAAATGTATTACAGAATTATGTATGGCACTATTCCAGGAATAGATCACTAGATTAGAATGGAAATTCCAGAAACATTAGAATGACTTGTTAACTACTTAGAAATAAAGGCTAACCTCTGTCGTCTTAAACCAGAGTAAATGAAATCTGGCTATAGGTCATCATTACAGGAGTATATATGGAAGTGTGTAGAATGTCCTAGAAGAGGAAAGAATTATTAACTTTTGAAAGCTACTTATTTAACCAAGGTAAAGCCAAAGAATGTTTTTCCCTTCCAGAATAAGCCAGCGATCACTCCCAAAGGAGGTAAAATTCAGTGCCTCCTAGAGTGATGAAAGGAATGTGGAAATCTAGAATAAAAAATTTATTTGTGAGAATAAGATGATAGAAGCCCTGGAAATAACTCATATATTTTGCAATGATAAAAGTAGCATTGAATAATCTGAAAAATGTAAGAAAGTACAAGTTAAGTATTAAAAGAGGAGGAAGAAAAGAAGAGGTTAAGTATTCTGTCATGACTTGGTGGATTTGAAGAAGAACCTAATTTTGAAAAGCTCATAGGAGGGGAGGAATTATAGTGAAAAATGACAGGCGGGGAGCCTAATTTGGCACTGCTGATAAAGATTGACAAATTCTATACCCTAAAAATAAATCAATTACAAGAAGTTGTAATGATCAGGGCAAAAAAATGACCAGGTCCTAGACCAAATTAGACATAAACAGTGAAAAGGAGCAAATTCAGGAGACTGATAACAAATAGAGTGGAATTAAATAGTTAATTCATAAGTTTTCTGGAGTTTCTTAGAAATTCTATTTAATTAGCTATATAACATGCCCAGCAGAAGTTAGGTAACGGTTTTTATCATCATGTTATTGGGGGCGTTTTGCTAGCTTTTAAAATGTGCTTGAGAGAAAGAAGAACAGTAGTTAAAATTACAACTTAGTTCAACATAAGAAATTTTAGTTCTTGCATTTTAGTTTTGGCAGAAATGGATAGATACCTAATTCACACTGTTAAATTTTAGATGGTCTGTCTTCTGCTGATCCCAGCTCTGATTGGAATGCTCCAGCAGAAGAATGGGGGAATTGGGTAGATGAAGAAAGAGCTTCACTTCTAAAGTCCCAGGAACCAATTCCTGATGATCAAAAAGTGAGTAAAGGGATTGGTGGGTATATTTATTTATCTGTGCACCCAACTATGTTAGAATTATTAGGGTTTGCAGTCTGTATTATAAGTATATCCAGCAATAGAATTCCTTCAGAGAGGCATTCTGATTATATTTATGTCAGTCTTCATATACCTTCTCTATATCACTTTTTCTTCTTTCCACAAATTGTTGAAAACTACGTGGAAAGCACTATTTAGACACTGATAAAAATAAACAGTTCCTGTCTGCTTATCAGAAATATTATAATAGCCTACCAACTCTTACTTTTAGAGAAGAGTGAATTGTTTCCCAATGAAAGATTAAGGAAGGCTTAATAGCAATAGACAAGCCGAGAACGTCATGAAAAAGGCACCAAGGCAGGAAAATAGGTAACATGTATTGTGGAGAGGTAATCAACTGATGGTAGGATCAGTTATTTACATGTCTGCCTGCCACCTTCTGGGCTGCATTCCTTAAAGAATGTGCTTGATATTCAGTAAATGAATAAACATACATTAGGGATGACCTTAACTTTTACCACATTTTATGGAATTCTATAAGTAATGAGAACCTGTTGACAGCTTTTAAACTAGGGATAACCTGATTATCACTAGGGTTAGGAAATTAGGCTGGATATAGCAGAAAGATAAGATGAGTTAGGAGGCTGTTTTGTACTATTTGGGGTAAGCATTAAAGAGATCTTTATAAGGATCATGGTAGGAGATAAAGAACTAAGTTGATAGCTTTGAAAAATAAATAGAAGTGGCATTTACAAGAGACATAAAGCTACTAGTCAGTCTTTGCTACTGGTTGGTTATTAGGAATAGGGTGAAAAGTCAAAAAGGTCTGAAAATAATAGGACCATTAGTATTCAACAGACTTTAATTGAGCATCTAGCATAGGTCAGGTATTGTGCTAGTGGAGAAACAAAAATAAGATACAGTTACTGCCTTCAAGGAGCCCATGGTTTAGGGAACAGAGGAAGGAGACGGGCACATCTATAGATAAAAGTAATATTAAAGTATGTGTTGGGTGTTATGTAAGCACTTCAGAGTTTTAACAAAGGCATCCTGGATTTAAAAGCCGAATGTGATGCCAAGAGTGGTCAGAAATGAGACTGGAGAGGGGGGCAGGGACCGGATTTTAGAAGTCCTTGAATGCTTGAAACTTTGGATTTTATCCCATAAGTAATGGAAGAATTTTAAGCTAAAGTGGAGTTTTTTGGCTACTGTGGCAGTCCACGTAGAAAAAGGAGCGGAGGCGTATGTGAAGGTAGGGAGACCTGTTTAGAGGTTGTTTCGTAGTCCAGGACAGTAGTAGTAAGAGTCATCCATGGAGTGGACAGGTTTGAAAAACAAGTTGAATTAAAATCAGCAGAGCATGTGATTAGAATTGAATGGAGAAAAAGTCATCAAAAATAACTTCCAGGACTGTAGGTTGGATAACTGGGAGGGAGTGGTACTCCCAACAGAGGGAATATAGAAACCAAAGCCAATTAATTGGAGGAAAAACAGTTCTATTAGATGCAGGATGTTTTGTATTTAGCCTAAGAGAAGTTGGTTGTACCAGATTAAAGCTTAGAGAAAAGATCTGTATTTGGAAGTTATCAGTATATGGTGGTTAAAACTTTGAGGGTAGGTGAATCTACTGTAGAGTTGAAAAGATCAGTAGAATGAGCATAGAAATCTGGGGAACTCTCAACTTTCAAGGAGAAATAAAAGCCCATGAAAGAGACTAGAGAAGGAGAGTTCTGGGTCACAGCAGCTGGGAGGTTTGCTCTCTGGTAATGTGCGGCAGTTTCATCAGAAATATTGAAATAGTTGCCTTATAGCAGTAAGTTGAGTAAATGAGGGTGTAATAATAACAAGTACAAGATTTTTTTAAGTACATTTGGATGGAAGTGGAGGAGTGGTGGTGGATGAGAGCTTCGGGAAGGGTTTCGTTAGAGGTTTTTCGTATTTTAACGATAGGAGAAATTTTAGTACAGGGATTGGCAAACTTTATTAAAGGGCCATACAGAACTCAAAAATAGCCATAGACAATACGGAAATAAACTTTATTGACAAAAACTGGCATTGGGCCAGATTCATAATGTGCCTACCCTTGCTTTAGGATATCTATAGGAGAAAAGGGAAAAGATCTAAAATAAAGTAAAAGTTAAACATAAATGAGAGAGATTTAACTAATAGAGAAGACCCTGGCAGTAGGGGCAGGGGAACCTTAGTCACAAGCGGATTGTCGGCCTTTAATTAAACATAGTTCCTCTCATCAGAGACCAGAGAAAGAGAAAGGTCCTAATGGGATTTACTACTAAGGGTATAAATAAATGTAGAGGGACAATTAGCAAGTAAAATGAAAGTCTGAGGGAGGAAAAAATAATGAATTTTAGATTAGACTTATGAAAGCTTCCTAGAATTGCCAGGAGCTAGGGGAAAAAGAGATGATGAATGGGCAGAGCACAGAGTGTTTTTAGGGCAGTGAAACTACTCTGTATGATACTGTAATGGTGGGTAAATGTCACTGTACATTTGTCCAGACCCATAGACTGTACAGGACCAAGAGTGAGCCTTAAGGTAAACTATGGACTCTGAGTGATAATGACATGTCAATATAGGTTCATCAGTTGTAACAAATGTACCACTCTGGGGGTTAATGTTAATAATGGAGTAGTCTGCATGTTTGTAGGCAGGGGATATATATAAATCTGTGTAAATTTCTGTACCTTCTGCTCAGTTTTGCTATGAACCTAAAACTGCTCTAAAAAATAAAGTCTACTTGAAAAAAAATAATAAGGTTCCTTGTATAGTACCTTAACACACAGTAATCATTCTGATATTTGTTGAATGTTTAGTGAACATACAGTTAAGTCTCTTTCTCTACCTGGGACTTCCCTGTGCCCAATCATCAGAACTTAACAGTAGAACCACTTAATGGAGTAGAGACTATCACATATTATAGCATTTCTTTTTCTGATTATATTCAGAAATCATCTTTTACATTTCTAAGTGAAAACGGGATGCCATCTAAATGCCCATTAGTTGGGGAAAGGATAAATAAAATGTGGTATGTTTGTACAATGGCGTGTTAGACAGATTTTTAAAATGAAGTAAATAAAGCTACATTAATATATCAGTATGACTAGAATCTCAAAAACATGCTGAATAACAAAGAACAAGTTACAGAAAGATGCAATATAATGCCATTTATGTAAATTTTATACTTGGGGAGATATAAGTTTATAGAAAAATCTATTAGACACAAAAGAAGTTCATGATAGTGGTTACCCCTAGGGAGGTAGTACAGGAATGGGCTTGAGAAGGGGTGTAAAGGAACTTTAAGTTTTTCAATAGTATCTTTTACTTTAAAAAATCCAAAATAGATTTGTCAAAATGTCAATTCTTTTATGAGTTAAAAGATGGTACAGCATATACTCGTGTTTAGGCATGGAAAATATTTTGAAAGAGTACTAAAATATTAATACTGTTTTTTCTGAAGAGTGGTAAGAAGTTCATGTGAAAGAATACTTCATATCCAATGTCATTCAAAAAAAAAAGGATGGTACAGAGTTGATTGCTGCCTTTTTCCTATGAACAAAAATAGTGTTTTGCAATTAGGAACTGCATTTCTCTTATGATCGGATTATAGCTTGTTAGCTAAGTTGTGCAGGGTTTTATTTTGTTTTGTTTTTCTTTTTGCTAATAAGTTTTGTAAACTTTTTGGTGGTTCACAAGACCTCCAAAATCATCCTAATGACTATGGTGCTGAGCAGAGAAGTAGCAGTTACCTAAATCGTTGCTTTCTGTAAGGATAGTCTAGGAATCTTGGCTGTCACCTGTGCAGAACAAACAAAAAGCACTTTTCCATAGAAAATTCATCCGTATGTTAAGTGTGACGAGATATCATCACTAATTTAACAGTCCTAATTCACTATTTTTGTCATGCAGGTTGTCATTTTCAATGACATTTCTTTTCAAATTCAGTTTTTTAATTAAACCTTTCTTTTGAGATGATTAGAAAGTCACATTCACTTGCAAGAAATAATACAGAGAGAGATCCTTGTGCCCTTTACCCAGTGTCCCCCAACAGCTTGAAAATTGTAATGAAGTATCACAACCAGGATATTAACATTGATGTACTCAGGATACAAAACATTTCTATCACTACAATAATCATGTTGCCCCTTTTTTATAGCCACCCTTCCCTCCTGTCCCCACCCACTTCCTAAACCCATAGCAACCAGTAATCTGTTCTCTATCTCTATAATTTCATCATTTAAAGAATGTTTTATGAATAGAATAACATAGGATGTAACCTTTGGTACCATTTTTTTTCTTTTCACATCCAGACTGTTGTATGTATCATTAGTTGGTTCTTTTTATTTCTGAGTAGTAGCCCATGGGCTGGAGATACCTCAGTTTACAGGCATACCTCATTTTATTGCGCTTCACTTTATTGTGCATCACAGATGTTTCTTTTTTTACAAATTGAAGGCAAGACCCTCCACCAGCAAAAAGATTACAACTCACTTTATTGTAATATTCAATTTCGGTGGTCTGGAACCGAACCTGCAGTATCCTCGAGGTATGCCTGTACTTAACCCTTCTCCTGTTGAAGGATATCTGGGTTGTTTCCAGTTTGGGGCTGTTACATGACTAAAACTGCTGTAGACAGTCATGTATATATTTTTGTGCGAACATAAATTTTCATTTCTCTGGGATAAATGCCTAGGAGTACAAATCCAGGGTTGTGTGATAGGTGCATATTCAATGTTTTAAGAAACTACTAAACTGTTTTCCAGAGTGGCTGTATCACTTTATATTCCCACTGGCAATGCATGAGTTATCTAATTTCTCTGAGTCCTCGCCAGCACTTGCTGTTGTTACTATTTTTTATTTTAGACATCCTGATAGGTGTATAGTGATAACTCATTGTGGTTTTAACATGCATTTCTCTAATGGCTAATAAGGCTAATAACATCTCTTCATGTGCTACTTTGCCATTTATTTATCCTCTTTTGTGAAATGTCCTTTCATACCTTTTGCACATTTTCTAAGTGGATTGTTTGTTTTCTTTCTGTTGAATTTCAAGTGTTCAGTTACAGTCCAGATAAAAGTCCTTTGTTGGATATATGGTTTGCAAATATTTTCTACCACTCCGTAGCTTGTCAGGGCCAAATTTAACAGGGTCATATTCAATTTTAATGCAAATAGTTCTGCATTTAAACTCTGATATAAAACAGAATTACCTATCCAATGAGTTTTTTAAAACCAGGATTTGCATAGCTCTCTAACTGATCTTGTAGTGAGTGATGAAAGATATAAGAAAAAGTGGTTGGTCATAGACAATAGGAGAATAAAGTTCCATGTACTTTATTTTGTAAGTATGTAACTTTAAATCAGTTTTATTACTTGTTACTAATTTTTAGTATTTAGCAGATAAAGACAACCTAATGAATGAAGTTATTTCATAATTTCTAAATAATGAAAACTTAACCAATTGGTTCACTTTAACATTTTTTCTTTTAACATCAGGTTTCAGATGATGATAAAGAAAAAGGAGAAGGAGCTCTTCCAACGGGGAAATCTAAAAAGAAAAAGAAGAAAAAGAAGAAGCAAGGTGAAGATAACTCTCCTGCACAGGTAAACTATTAAAACAACAAACATCATTCATTGATTAAGCACCTACTGCTTAAATGAGAAAAGAAAATATACAGATGCTAAGAATGTGTAGAGATAAAAGACACAATATGAGGCATCAAATTGAAAAGCATTTGAAAAGTGACAGAATGTTTTAAAGCTTTTATACATCATACTGTAATAAAAACTGTTGGTCTAAAAAAAATCATATCAAAGTTGTAATCCCAAAGGTAAATAAATAAAATTCTAAATTAGTCAGATGCTTTTGTTTTATGTTGTGAAATGGAAAAGGAGGTACAGTATTTTCACACGTAGAAAAATTCCCTTGAGTAACTAGAATTTAGCAAATTAGAATTTTAGCACAATTAGAAAACAGTGTGCATAATAAGAGGCGTCTTTCACTTGACTCTGTGTTTGTTGACTATTCCATTTAGTATCCTTTCCTGCCTTTTTGGCTTCTAACAGAAACTTTCTGTCACTCCTAAAATTTCCTTTTATTTTCTTTGATCTTCCCTAGCTGGGAAAAAATTTTTAGATTATAATATAGATGAAAACAAAGATTTTAATTTCAAACATACTAGATTACTAGAAATATATATGGATTTATTTTTGAAAGCCCTATATCACCATTATATAACAACTTATGAAAATCTCATTCTTTACTTAAAACTAATTGTTTTCATTCTTTTAAATGTAGGAGACAGCCAGAACTTCTAGAAGACAGCCTACAAATAATTTTCCTATTTATTCTTTTTTGAAAAAGTTTCTGCTTAAGAAAATATATGTTCAGTTCTTTTTTGTTGTTGGAAACAGAACTCTCCATAAATGATACCAATTCATTGTCAATATTAGTTTTTTTTTCTATAATAGTAATTAATTGGTGGACATTAAGGCTAATGTCACTAAGATCAATGGATATAAAAAAAACTAAAACTACATAATAGATGTGCTTGTCTTGTAGCCAAGCTGATGAGAAATTATTGACAGCTACCCTTTGTTAGTAATACTATCTAAACCCATTTAGCCAAACTTTTTATGGATTTTTGTGACATAAATTATGGCCTTTACTAGTACTGCTTTTCTGGCTTGTGGATTAGGTGAGTTCCTTTTAAAAGAAATGGTTTGGGAGAAATGCATTCTGTAAATTTTAACTTAATTGGAAAAGGTCATTAAATTGCAAAAGTTCCTTTGGTATTTTGATACTCCTTTTAAAAATGTTTGATCTGTTTTATAGTGAATAAGTATATAGTGAATATATACTTATTATATATATACTTAATATAGTGAATAAGTATATAGGCTTTAGAGTCAGATGTTTTTAAATTTCGGTTCTGCCATTTACTAGTTTTTATTTGCACAAGTTACTTAACTACATAGGTTACTTTCAGAATTAAATGAGATATCTAGGAGGTTCTGTGTGAAGTACATAGCACATAGTATGCTATCCATAAGTGATTACATTTTTTAACTTGTTCTTTTTTTCAGTAAAGTTTTTTTTACTTGTTGCGCTGTGGTTGGTGAGGTTGGTGAGGTTACTCTTAGAGTTCAACTTAGCATGGAACTGACTCGTATCTTAACAAAATTTTGGAAAAGAATGGCCATTTATATGTATGAGTTTGCTAAAGAATAATTCACAATGATGGTTCTATTTAACATATTCTAGTTCATACTTACTTCACATACCTAAGCATGTAATGCACTTCAGAATTATTTTGTTGAAATTTTTTAGAAGTCTGAAGTCCTAAATATGGAAATGTTAAAGCTTGGATAGGACCTTAGAAATTATCTAGGCAAATTTATTTTATAGTTGAAGAAACTAAGGTTCAGGGCGACTAACTGGTTTGTCTTTGAGATTATACAAATGGACTGTGTCATGGCCAAAACTGAAATTCCTGTCAATTTCTAAAGTCTAAGCTCAAGTATCAACTAATTTTCTTTGTACTTTCTTTTAAAGAAAAACACTAGTTTATTTCGTTTGAGTTGCTTTAGCAAATTAGAGTGGTTCCCATATTGAGATGTGAATGTATTATTTTTTAATTCAAAATTAATTTAAATCCCTGCAGAAAGCAGGGGTGATGTATGTTCCAAATGTACTTATGTATTATAAATCTTCGAATAATTATTTTTATATGCTCTTTTAAACAGTTTGAACAGTTTTCTGAAATAAAAAAGTTTTGGAATATCTTCTGGATATTAGTACAACAAACCAAATAGATTTTAATTAGTAAAAATGGAGTGATTTATATCATCTAATAGACTACTTTTCTCTATAGGACCTAGAAGAATTAGAAAAAGAAATTAGAGAAGAGCTTCCAGTGAATACCTCTAAAGTCCGTCCAAAACAGGAAAAAGCTTTTTCTTTGAAAACCATAAGCACTAGTGATCCAGCTGAAGCACTCGTCAAAAATAGCCAGGTGAGATTTTGATATTTAAGGGGTAAAATTTTAATGACTCGAGAATTAATATTTTACTGAAGTACTGTGCTAAGCATTTAAAATACTCAAAATAATTTAGTCCTCAAAAGAAAAGTAAGGACCCATTATATAAATGAAGTTAGAGAAGTTGAATAAACTTGTCCAAAGCCCCATAACAGTGGCAAAACCAGAGTTGTTAGGCTATATTTTCTTTTATTAAATATCTAGGCATACAGGGGGCTGATAGATGGCTTAGAGAAAATGCGACTGGCTGCATTTTCCCCAGAGCATGCACTTAAATGACTAGGGTCCATCCTCTCAGAATGTAGCATTTGTTTAAATTTGAAATATATATCTTCTGTGGAAATTTTTGATGTGTCAGAAGGCACCATTTTTAAAAACGTCTAGGCCAGTGACACAAAACTCTCATTTCTATTTAGGTGAATTATATCATATTAAAATATATTAAATTCTACTAGAGTTGCATGGTTCATTTATTTACTCATTCAAAAGAATTTATTGGGAACCTACTACACACACTATTTTAGATTCAAGGGATATATCAGAGAATAAAGCAGACCAAAAAATCTCTGCCTTTACAGAGCATACACATTTAATGAGACAACTTTAGACAAGAACCTAAATTACCACTAAGAAAAAATTTGTAACAATCTTATACTAAAAAAAAAAAAAATTTAACCATTCTTCCTATTTGGATTTTATGCTTTTATTTCTCTTAGAGCGTTCGATGCAATCTCAATATATCCATAGGTTTAATAGTAGGACTACAAAGAGTCATTTGACATTTCGATGTTTTACTGAAGTTATTTTCAGAAACCATCTTGTAAAGAATATTTGAGTCCTTTTGCAATTTAACATAGATAAGTGAAAGAACAGAGAGGGAAAGGAGATTAAAAATAAGTAATAAACTTTTGGGTATAAAATAAATACAGGAAACATTAAGAAAGCTGAACTGAACAATAAAAATGCTGCTTCAGATACCTGAAGAAGGAATCTAGCAGTTATCTGGGCACACAGTTTCCTCCTCTTGTTTCTTTTCCCATTGTGTTTTCTTGAACCCATAGAGCCTGGAAGAATAAGGAGCAAGAGAAACATTACTTACCCTTGTTTCTATATTCAAAATAATCACAGGTAAAACTAAAGGGTAAGATGATCTACTCATCTATTAAAGCCTCGAGGCACTCCAGGTATTGGAAATTGATTCTATTATTACCTGGTTCTGGCTGTTCCTTAACACTTAGACCTCAGCAAGGCAAATCAGTTCATTTACCTCCTTTCTGTCCCCGGGTTAGAGGGGACAGGCAAGGCTCACAAGTCTAGCCGCTAAGCCTTATGATTTCACCACCAGGCTGGATAAAACTTTAAGATTTGGACCTGACTTTAATAGATGGTTTTATCAGCAGAACTAGTAACCATAGTCAGCTTTTGTCTGAGGCCATCTTTTTCCTGAGTCAGAAACTGAAGCTGTTGCTGCAGCTTTTTGAGATACCCCTACCTGTAGAGGAAAAAGCGGGGTATATCACCTACTGATAGCTCTGAAATTAGCTATTTTCTTTTTGTCTTTCAAATCAAAAAGTTTTAAAGAATTGAGAGTTGGTGGGAAGTGGACAGAACCATGGAATTGCTAACAAATATAAAATCATGGAATTTATAATGAAAAAGAGAAATATAAATGTTAATAAAAATGGAATTATTTAGTGCTACTTGAGATTCAGTCAACATCTTGTAATTTTGAACCTTCGTCCATTTTCATCTTGTGTATTTGTGGATATTGTAGGTAAAGATCTATTTGGTTATGTCACTAGAGGGCAGGCATGAGATGTCCTTCTGGAAACCATATTAGTATTTACTTGCTGCTAAATAGCCTTTTGGTGTATTTAATTTTATTTGAAATTTTTTACAAAAATAAAAATTAGTTTTATTCCAAAATAGCCTATCAAGACTCTTCCACCTGCTATTTCTACCGAGCCATCTGTTATTTTGTCAAAAAGTGATTCCGACAAGAGCTCTTCCCAAGTGCCACCGATGCTACAAGAGTCAGACAAATCCAAGTCAAGTACTAAGCAAAACAGTGTGCCTCCTTCACAGAGTAAGTGATTTAATTTCTGGTTCTTTTGTGTGTTCTCTGTACTGTTTGTAAGTATTAATGTCTAAGAAGTCTAATGGATTGACAGAGCAGCCTGTCTGTCTTTGGCAAAGGCTCGATTCCTTGGAACCTTGTGGACCTCCGTTGTGAGGGCCAAGCAGCTGAAATCACGCCATGTGAGACTAGGTGGCCAAGGACATACACAGAGGAGTACTTGGTGCTTGCCTGTGTCCTCCTCAATCCTGTGGTTCAACCAAATACTATATGGGGATTGAAAGAAAAAGGAAGGCAGACATAGATACTACTTTTACATTTTTGAGACATAACAGTATTTACTATCCTCCTAAACTTTTTCTTTTTTCTTTTCCTTTTTAGCCAAGTCTGAAACTAGCTGGGAATCTCCCAAACAAATAAAAAAGAAGAAAAAAGCCAGACGGGAAACGTGAATTTTCTTTTCCTGAATTGGACATGTGTTTGCAAACACTGTCTAGAAGATTATGCTGTTTATGCAATAATTTGTGAACATGTACAGAGTTTTATATAAATTTAAAACAGTTTTTAAAACAAAACTGTGAACACAACCACCATAAAAATGGAATCAAAGGAAAGTTAATTTATGAAATTAAGAGGTCAGCAGAATATACTACAGTGCTGGAAGACACTTGGGGAAAGTCTTTTCAATTTGATGAGAACGATCTTAACTTAAGAATATTATCCTGGTTTTACAGCAGTGCCCTGTTTACAACAGATTGTGCCCTATCTCATCTGCAGCTGAGGAATAAAGGATTCTGATTAGAGTGTTGCCTACAAATTAGGCAGCTTCTTGGATCTTATGCATGGAACTTATACCATTTGAATCTGTTTTATGCTTAAAGTGCTTTGATCAAATGCATAATATGCCATATCTTTACATATTTGTTGGTAGCAATTTGTATTAAAGGAATCACAAGTGCAAATAAAAAGTCATTTATTGTTTGTTTAACTAAACTGTCATGGTTTAGTTTACAATTTTTAAAAAGTTTCTAATTAAAACATTGAAAATGCAGTTGACTTACATGGCTTATGAAGTTATTTTTGATAGTCTTACATTACTTGAATTGTTCAAAGTACAGTATATTTTAAATTAAGAAAGGTAAACTGTATGTATTCGTTTTATACTTTTAAGGGTCAGATTCACAAATAATGTTCTTGTTTATAATTTGAAAACTTTCAAGCAAAATGCAACTTATCTTTTTTCTTTCCGTAGCAATCTTCATTACTAATACTTTTTTGACTTTAAAAAAGAAATCCTTCACAAACTAATTATACAGACAGAACTTTGAGTATATGATGGAGAATGAAAAACTAGAGTCAGACAGCTTTAATTGACATTGTCAAGACCTCCAGTTATCAGGAATACATTTTTTTACTGCCTTAACCTGTAGTGCGTAGTATATGCATCAATTTCTTGAAGGGGATTCGTGTTTTTATAAGAAATTTCATGTAATTATTGCAATCATGGTCAAATAAGAAACGTTTCCTGCTTGAAACTGTATTGATTTAAATGATGTGTGAGACGTTTTACCATTTTCAGGCACTGTGTAACTCTATTGTAATAAAATGGCAGGTATCTTTGTAACTATAAATAGTGCATGCTCAGCCATGTACACTGTAAATAGCCTTTACCAAACGTGTTTGACAAGGACCATAATTAACATCACTTAGTGAATTGTGATAAAGAAAAAAAAGCCATGATTTATTTGATGTGATTGGCTTAATTGTTTTTATGTGGCTCCAAGAATGAAACTGTTTAGCTGTAACCAATGGTACTGATCTATCCATCCAACGTTGTCTTTATTATATTTGATTGTGGTTTGATAGTATTGCATTGTCAGACTAGGAAAGCTAAAGAAACAAAATGGTTTTAGTTTTGCTGAAAACTGGCCTTATTAATGGATAGCTTTCCTAACAAGCGATTATTAACTTATCAGGTGTTAACATCTGTTTCAGGAACATAGCAGTATGTTTACATGTTAGAAGTTTTGTTTAATTCTATGATATTTCTAAATTGATTTGTTTAAATAAATTCAGCAAATTGATAGCATTGTTTTTATTTGCTTCAGTAGTGGGGTAAATATGCTAAAGTGCCAAGAATGGATTTCTTCAAATGACTTTATTCTGTTAGCTTTACATAGACATTTCCTAAATAGATCCAAGGATTCCTAAGTTGCCAGCACTTTGTAAAGGTATGACAAAGAAGAATTCAGTAGGGGTCTATTATTTTAGGCTGTGCCAAAATACCTGTGCTCAAAAAATTTAATTGAACTCTCTCAACTCTACCTCACCCTTTCTTTATCTTTGAATTTTGTTGGCTGTGTCAAGTGTTGGACTTCATTTCTCCAGCTTAGTATCTCCCATCCATCCTTCTATACCAGGTATTAGAGACACTGTCTTCTAAAGAGAGATAAAGTGTGGAGATGGAGAAATGCATTGCTTAATTGGGGTGGATCCGGTATGGAGATACTTCTGTTCTTTCTCTCTGGCTCAAGAACTAGGACATGGATTTTATATTTTACGAAATGACATCTCTGAGTGATAAAATTAATAAGTTTATTCTCTTTTACATGCATGAGGTGCAAACTCTTGCACTATTAAAGTATTATTGCTCATTGCTCTTTACCTGTCCCAGAGGTCGGTCTTTATGTGACATGAAAGCAGTTTCTAGAATCTGAACACAAGAACTATCCCTCATCATCAACTCAGAAGGCAGTAAAATCATGGTAGTCATTCAGGGAGGAGGGGAGAGAGGAGCCTTTTGTCCTCTGGAGGCTTGGTTTAGATGTTCCCCAAACTGTTGACTAGGAAGAAAACTGATCCCATTAGTCTCCGTCAGGCCTGGAGGGGACCCTTGTTCTGGTTAGCACATAAGGCTCCTAGAGAAACTACTTAAAAACCTTACTAGTCCTTCCTGTCTCCACGTATTTACTAAAAATCCTTCCCTATTCTGGAGCAGGGATAGCGATTTAGGGTTCCCCCAGAAAGGTACCCTACCTATCTGTTCCCTAAACTAAGCAAAATAGCAGTTGAGAGAGTCCAAAAAAAGTATCGAAATAAAATGCCATTAATGTAATTCACCATGTTTACTCCGTGCATGCATTTTGTTGGGGCAGGGGGACGGCATAAATAATTCCTCTGAATCTAATGGTATTATTCGATAGGCTAATCCAGTTTGTATTTGGGTTAAAGATATTGAAGGGCAATATTTAACTACAGAGTCTAGTTTTTCTTAAAAATAGCCCTCAATATAGTATGGAATATCTTTCAAAATTTAGAATTTAGGTTTAAGATTTCTGAGAGATGTCTTAAGTCTTTCCTGTAAACGCATTGCACAAACTGGAATTACTTTCCAAAAGACTTAGGGAATGCAAATATGTTATTTGTAAAATGCATTGAGTATTGTAAATAAAACCATTTTTGTTTTGTTTAAATTGCTCGTTATAGTTCTCTTATGGGAAGGGACTTCTCAATTTGCATCCTAAGCTAAAGTCAGTTACTTTTTGATCTTGATATTTCTTTCTAAAACAAAGATGCACTTGCAGCTTTACCAGTGAAAAGTCAAATAATTGGAATTAAGCATCTCTTAGAATGTCCCCGTTTGTGACACTTCAGTGTTCTCTGTGGGAAACAGCTCCCATCTTACATCATGTTAGCTGTAGATGCAACTGCCACCTGGTACGTTGTATCAATTGTATCAATCTTTTAGGTTAAAACTAGACTCAAATTTGGCATTATGTATTTGTTTGGCTGTGACCCCAAACAATAGCAACTTAAACAAGATAGAAGTTTATTTCTCTCATGTGTGAATGAAAGTCTGGGAAGGCAGTCCAGGGCTACTGTGACACTGCAGGATTAGGGGGTCCAGGTTCCTTCTGTGCTGCTGCTCCCTGTTCTCAACAGATTGCTTTCGTATCATGGTTGCAGAACCTGCACCAGCTAGAAATGTCCTACGAGCATTTCTGCCCCCTCCCTTTAAGAACACTTCTTTCAAGTTAATACACATCGCATAGACTTATCAACCCGAACGTAATCACTTGATCCCTAGCTGCAAAGAGGAATTGGAAATAATCTTTATTCTGGGCTGTCATGGGTCAAATTAACATTTCGGGATTCATTACTGAGGAAGCAGCAGGGAATTGGACACTGGGCACAGCTAGTTGTCTCTGTCACCGGGTTGACATACCCTGTTGTGTATCCTGCACCAAGCATCATTTTTAAGGTCAGTTTTAGATTTTCCTGCTAAGCAGAGATTTTGAAATCTTGGATGCTGCTCAGAGTAGCAGCTAATAATGTTCCAATTTCTGTGTAATAGGTTCTGGAAGAAATTTCTGCCATTCAATGACTGCTTTAAATTCCAGGGACAGGCTGAAAGAAACAGCCTGCTATCACACCTGTTCTGCAAGTATAGATTATAACAAATTTCAACAGATGAATTACCCTGTCATATAAAGAAAGTATTCTTTGAAAAAAAATAAGGCATTACTACTATTTTTTCTAAATAATTTAACAGAATGATTTCTAACTGTAGCGTTAAGACAGATGTATGTTGTGCATTGTAAAATGTTGGCTAATAACAGTTACAGTACTGACTTTTATGAATAGGCTAATTTGATGAAAAATTTAAGTAGGTTCAAGGTCATTCCCATGATAATGGCATTCTTATTTGTATATATGTGCTTTCCTTTTTTTATTGTATCAAAGCATTCAAAATGAATATGTGTAAGATGTACATAAATTATAAAGTGTAATAAAATGAACACCTCTGAAACCACCATTCTGCTTAAGAAATAGAACATTACCAGTTAAGGAATTTTGGTGGAGAGCTTGACTGTTTGTCTTTGGGTAACCGGGTCATAGGGGCAAAGGCATGGATGAAAATAGCTGTTCTCAAATGACCCAACGTGGCATGGGTCTTTTTTGGTGCAAAAACTGGCTAAGGGTCTCAGGTGGCATCCAGCCTCATCTCAGAACGGTGTCAGGGCAGCCTCACTGGTGCTCCTTCCTCAAGTCATTATACTGATGGACTGGCAAATTGTAATATATAGAGAGACAATGACTGGATGTGCATGGTGCCCCGAGTTGTGTAGTGCACAAGACATTGCAGCCTTTCCCTGAGGAAGGATAGAGCTGGGCTCCAGACATGAGCTTCCTCCCAGGGAGTCCGGCGAGCAGCAAGTGCCCCAGTTCAGGGGAGGGTTGTTTCTGAAGTTTGTCGAGAGACTGCAGACATTCGACAAGCACCACAAGAAAGTTTATGGCAAAACAGCAAGAGCTGTTAGTAACTTATGATCAGGGAATTATGAATAATTTCTTTCTCTTCTAAACTAAAAATACCATGGGATTACCTGGAAAAGTTATAACTATTCCCATTTCTCTTCAAAATTGAAAAGACCACAATAATGAAAGATGGAAGAAAACTGCCGTAGCACTGGAACTAGAAAAGGAGGTATTTCTGTTATCAGCAAGTCAAATCAGTAATTTATCAAAAGAATAAAACTGATCAAAGATGCGAGTGTGGGCCGGTTCCAGGAAATCTATTAACATCATTTTATCACAAGTTTAAAGCAGAAAAAGTATATATGATCATGACACTGCTGAAGAAGTATTTCACCAAATCCAATAATCATTTCAAATTTAGATTTAAAAAAAATTATAAATAGATGAAATACTAAAGTCATCTTGATTAAAATCAGAGCAAGGCAGGCAGGGTTTCCTGCTAGCCAATATTGTCTTAGAGATGTGTTGGGAGATTTTCCCAGGGCCAAGAAACTAAAGAGGCTGACAACTCCATCATTACATCAGGAGTTTATAAAGGGAACTTAACATTCGAGATGCGTGGCAGGTGCTAAAGGAATATAGAACTGGCAGGATGGATGGGGTACAGGAGCAAGACCCGCTCCAGATAAGGGGAAATGCCTTACATGCTTGCTGGGGCGGAGCAAGGGCCTGGTCCAGAAACCAGCACACCTGGGGCATGGGAGAGGGGTCGGTCAGCCAGTCTCCAAGGGGATTTATGGGAAGAGGTGTCTGTCCGGCCGGGACTATCTACAGGGTCCAGCAGCGGCCCCTCATGGAACAGCCTCTCCTCCACAAGAGGTTACTAACAACTAAAACTGTCATATCTAGAAATACATTTTTCAAGGGAGACATAGACCAAATGAAAACTGCAGTCTTATTGAAAGACAGAAAGCAATCTGACAAAGGAAAAGCTGTATCATTATTTAGAAAACAAAAATACCAGTCTTTCCAAAATTAACATGTACATTTAGTTCAGTTTCAATTAGAACACAACAGATTTTTTAAAGTACCTCAAAGATTATGAAAACGAATTATTCGAAAAAAGATCAAGTAAGAAAAAGTAGTGGGCAGCAGCAGGAAAGGGGCAGAGACTTAGCTTCATGAACACCAGGTATCGGAAAAAAATATGAAATGGCTTGTATCTGCCAGGGTTCTTAGTTATAAAACCCAGAATTCCCTTTGGCTAGTTCAAGCTGAAAAGGAATCGAGGCACCAGAGATCCAGGCCCTTACCCCACCAGGAATAGCCACATTCGGAAGCCGCTCTAGCAAAAACCACCAGCTCCTGTGAGAACTGAATGCCTGCACACCAGCGCTGCTGCCTCAGCACGGCTGTGAGCCACCCCGCCATGGTCCACAGCTGCTTCTGCTCTGGCCGCCTCTTTCCTTCACTTCTTTCTTAGTGTTCGGCAGAGGCAAGTGTGATCATGGCTGTCAGTAGCAAAGGATGCTGGAGTTTGAACTTTGGCTATGTGGGAAACTTCAAACATAAAAAATATTCAAAATTCATTTATTGAGCTGCCAAAACCTGATCAATGTCCACTACAACAATGTCGTGACCACACATGAATTCATTTCTTTAGCATTTTGCTTTAATCCCAGCTCACTTTGCTTAGCCTGATAGAACTATGACTCACTTTTATTTTCTCCACCAGGTCCTCCTACCTGTACATACACTGCATGTCCACTCCTTCAATCATTAAGCCCTTAGGACATGAGGGTCTGGTCAGCACCAAACTCACTTAAGAATAAAGCTTCAGGTCTATCAATCATGACCAAGAGACAATAACCAAACCTCAAACGAGAATAAGGTCTTAGTCAAACAAAGATCGCACCTGGGCCTCAGTTGTGTTTCAGCTCCAGACTGAAGGAAGTGGAACGGCCCCACAGACCACATCCCCTGGAAACCAGACAGAACGATGCCGTGACTGACATCAGGACCTGGTGCCATGATCGACCGCCTCCTACCTCAGCCCTGACCAATCAGTAGAGCCCAGGACCCCAACTACCACAGTAACCATGACTGATTTCTCCCTTATGTAACCCAGCCGGTAGAGGCCATCCCGAAGCCAAGCTTTTGAGAACACTAGCTCACCTGTGTCTCCAGGCGTGGCACTAATTCCTTAAATAACCCTTTACTTCCTTTGCTGCAATTTCCAATTCGTGTTTTATTTGGCTTGGATGTAGGCAAGCAAGTGGACCCTCTGAGTCTTCAGCCACAATGTAATCTAATAAATTATCAACAAAAAGATAGGTCAGGAGAACACAGCAGAGAATCCAGAAATACTTTCCGATACACACTGAAATTTTGTATACAATTTAAGTGGTGTTTTAGTTTAGTAAAGGAAGATTTTCTTAATAGATGGTACTGGCACAACTCTTCTAACTGAAACAAATTAGAGCTAGGGCCCATCATACTTTATATGAAAATAAATTTCAGATGGAATGAAGACTGAAACATTAAAAAAAAATCTTAAAAGACAATACATGCAACTATATTACAACTTAGTTACGGGAGAGAGATTCTTAACAGTGATTGGAAACCTAGAAGCTATGAAAGAAAAGATAGCCATGTTTAACTGTAAACAATTTTTTTAAAGTTTTTAAATGTTTTATTTCAAAATAATTATAGACTCACAGGAAGTTGAAAAAATAGTCAAGAGAGGTCCTGTGTACCCTTCACTCGACCTTCCCCAGTTGTAACATCTTATATAACTATAGTGCAATATCCAAACCAGAAAATAGATATGGTTGGTACAACTGACAAAGCTTGTTTAAATAATTCCAGTCTTTATTTGTGTCTGTATATATGTGTTTGCCTCCTATGCATCTTCCTCCACATCCCTGCCACTATTTGATATTGTCGTGTTTTTTAGGTGTTCTAATAGGTATGTAGTGATATCTCATTGTGGTTTTTATTTGCATTTCCCTAATGGCTTATTATTTTGAACATCTTTTCATGTGCTTATTTGCTAGCCATGCATCTTCTTTGATGAAACGTCTGTTAAGGTCTTTGCTCATTTTCCAATTGGTTGTTGATTTTTGACTACTGGATTTTGAGAGTTCTTTTATATTTTTCTAGATAAAGTCCTTTGACAGATAGGCAGTTTGAAAATATTTGCTTCTGGTCTATAACTAGTATTTTTTCATTTTCTTAACAGAGATTTTGCACCGCAAGACTTTTCAATTTTTATATAGTCCAGTTTATTGACTTTTTCTTTTATGAATCGTGTCTTTGGTGTCATGTCTAAGAACTCTTCACCTAGCCTTAGGTCTCAAAGATTTCTCTTTTTTCTTTTAAAATTTTATAGTTTTATGTTTTACATTTAAATCTATGATCCATTTTGAGTTAACTATTGTCTAATGTGTGAGGTTTAGGTTGAAGGGTTTTATTATTGGTTTTGGCTTTATTTCTTTTGCCTGTGGATTTTCAATGCTCCAGCCCACTTGTTGAAAAGACTGTCCTTCTTCCACTGAATTACTTTATCACCAAACATCAATGGTGGTACTTATGTGACTAACCAAGTAAAAATTTAACACATTTGTATGGTAAAGATAGTGTAACAGAAATGTTGCAAAATCAGACCAGAAGAAAGCAAGCCACACTCTCTCAGAGAGTTGGAGAACTCAGGTTTATTACAGGCTCGGGCGTCCCAGAGGAGCTAACACTCTGAAGATCTGGGCGTTGAGCTCAGCTGCAACTTTGCTTATATAGAGCTTATTTGGCATGGGCCGATTGGTTAATTTGTCCTCAGATGGTTACAAAGCACGGGAGTTGCTATGGGTTGCAGGCAGTTACAAGGAGTTAGGAAGTTCTGGTGTTGCCATGGGATATAGGCAGTTACATTTGTTGCAACACTCGGAAGTTGCATTTGTTGTTTAGAACAAGCAAAAGGGAGGATGAGTCTTTAGTTATTTTCGAGGTCACCCTGCCCTATGGCCTATGCAGCAAGCATATCTACAGAAGCAGAACAAAGAGCCGGTTTGCCTTTTGAGTGAAAATTCCTCTTCAAAAGCATATGCAAATTTAGTAGTCAGATGGAGTTTTTAAAAATGTGTGATACAATTGACAGATTACAAGCTAATACCTATAATACTTAAAGACAATTGACAAGGGGGAAAACAATAAAAAAATAAGCAAAGGATGGGAATAAGTAATTCATGAATAAGAAAATATATCCAAAAAAGTTTAAACTTACTTGCACTAAAATAATGTAAAGTAAGAATTAACTATCACTTTACCTGTGACACTGGCAAGAGTTAAAAAGAGCCAAAACTCCAATTGCTAGTGAGGATGAAGAGAAAATAGTATTCTCACTTACTGCACATGTCAGCATAAATTATTATAGCCCTTTGTGAGAGCAATCAGGTGCTGTTTTAAAATTTAAAAGTAACCATAATAAGCAACAGAAACTGATACTAAAGTTCATGGAAAAATAAACATGCAAGAATTAAAAAAAAAAAAAAAAAAAAACCTGAAAAGGAAGAGCTGTGAGAAGAAACTAACCTACCAGATGTAACAAACTCTAAGACTTCTGTGATTAAATAGGGCACTGACTCAGGAATAGGCAAACCAAACAATTGCTTACCCCATGATCAGGAATAAACTCCAAATGGATCAGCGATCCAAATATACAAAACCAAACTATTCAAGTACTAAAGAAAAGATGGATGAATTCCTATATAATGTGGCTGTAGAAAAAAATTCTTTCTAACTATGCCTCTAAATCCAGATACAATTTAAAATGACTGATGCAACTCAAGTCTATAAAAAATAAAAACAAAAACAAAAGCCACTAGAAACAATGTTGAAAGACAAATGACAAATCTAGCCCTGATCAGAGATAAGGAAAATGGAAATATTTATGGTAAGTTCCTCTGGATCAGGGTCTTTCTAACATCATGCTAGCTGAGCACTGCTGGAATTAGAATAACACACTTCCTGCTGTAGCTTAAACTAACACACATATTTATCCACTCTCCATGCTGAAGTGTTTTAAAGTAAATTACAGATAGCATCGCATGAGTAAATCCATAAACTTAAAGTGTTTATAAATGTGATTCGGGGGGGTGTGAAGTATAAAAAGTGTTCTGAGAATTGCTGAATGGACTCAAGACAAAGCCATCTAGCCTTATGACAAGGGAGTCATTTTATGTGTCCTTTGAGACAGGAAGCACGGAAAATAAAACTGAGGGTGCTCCCGGAGAGAAAGAACACAGACCTTAAGCTTTTTGGCAGACATGCCAAGCTCAAATATGGAGCAGTTCTACTCCCTTCACTGGGCTTTAATGCAGAGCCAGAGCAATGGGACGTCTTTTTAAGACTCTAAATGGCAGATGGGACATTATAGTAAAGTAACAACTCAAGAAGACAATGGCATTGATGAGCAATGGAGGGCATCTTTGACTCCAAGTAAACAATTTTGCTGGTAAGTGGTGACAACTGACCTCCAGCCCCCCTGCCAGGTGTGCCCACCCTTACCTACCACAGGGCAGGTTTTAAAACCTTAAGGAGGAATCTGAAACCACCACAAGATGGCAATTTGAACACAGAACTCTCAAACCCAACCCAACCTCTGCCATTTTTCAAACAGGAAAGAAGTAGAGAAGTGGGTTCTAGGCTTAGCTCAGTCGGACACCACTGGAAGCACTGAGTTGAGGAGGACATTGCCTAAAACATGAGATGACTTATACATTAGGCATTGCTTATAATGGTGAAAGATTGGAAACAGCCTGCATATCCATCAAGAGGTGCTGATTGAATAAATTAGGTTACATTCAATGATGGAGTTCTATACAGATATAGAAAAGAACAAGAAAAATCTCTATCTATTGATATCTCACGATCATCAGGATATATTACTTAATGGAAAAAAAAAAGTGTGCTTCTCTTGGTACCCTTAAACCTTTCGTGTAGGTCCTTCACAATCTGATTCCAATTTGCCTTTTACCTCCATCTCCTACTGCTCCCCTGTACACGCCCTTGCCTGACTGTTCTTGCTGCCAACTCCGCCTAGACAGTTTTCCCCCATCTTTCCATAATCAAATACTAGGCAGGCTCAGCTCTACACAACTTTCTCAGTGATAGAAATGTTCTATATCCGTGCTGTCAAATATGGAAGCCGCTAGCCACGTGAGGTTATCAAGCACTTAAAATGTGCCTAGTGCAACTGAGGAACTAAACTTACAATTCACTTGTACTGCATTGTATTTAAATTTAAAGAGCCACATAGACAATCACTTCAAGATCAGTTTAAATACCATCTTCTGGACTCCTTCCCTGATCTCCTCAGTCCTCATCCCTAGCTCTCTTTCTGTCTCTACACACGCGCACGCGCGCGCGCGCACACGCACACACACACACACACACACACACACACACACACACACACACACACCCCCTCCCCCCTC
>NW_006439568.1:23975208-23985032 GCF_000325575.1 Pteropus alecto | reverse complement strand
GCTCTCTCTCTCTACACACACGCGCGCGCGCGCGCGCGCACACGCACACACACACACACACACACACACACACACACACACACACACACACCGCCTCTTCCCCCTCTGCACAGCCCTGGCCTGCATCTGTACCTGTCAGAAAGTATTTGTTACACTCCATATCACTGCTGCCTTATCTTCCTCAGTGGACTCCTAGAAATTCTTTGAGATCTTCTATGTCTATCATGTTTCTGTTCTGTTCGTTCATTTATTCTGTTCTCTAAATTCTATATATAAGTGAAATCATATGATATTTGTCTTTCTCTGTCTGACTTATTCCACTCAGCACAATACCCTCCAGGTCCATCCATGTTGTTGCAGATGGCAAGATTTCATTCTTTTTTATTGCTGGGTAATATTCCATTGCATCTATGTACACTTCTTCTTTATCCATTCATTTATTGGTGGACACCCAGGTCACCTCTATATCTTGGCAATTGTAAGTAATGCTGCAATGAACATATGCATAACATGTTCCTTTGAGTAGTGTTTTGGATTTCTTAGAAAAAATACCCAAAAGTAGGATTAGTGGGTCTTTTGACCTTTGTTGTAGCCTTTGTTTTAATGTCTATTTTGTCTGGTATAAGTATTGCTATCCCAGATTTTCATTTGTTTCCATTTTCATGAAATATCTTTTTCCATCCCTTTACTTCCTAGTCTGTGTGTGTCTTTCGATCTGGAGTCTCGTAGGCAGCATACGTAAGGGTTCGGTCTTCTCATCCAATCAGTCACCCTATCTTTTGATTGGAACATTTAATTCATTTACATTTAAAGTAATTGTTTACAGATATGACATTATTGCCAATTTATTATTCATATTTTTAATCTTTTTTATTATTATTCTTAAAGAAGTCCCTCTAACATTTCTTGTAATACAGATTTGGTGGCGATGAACCCCTTTAGCTTTTTCTTGTTTGGGAAGCTCTTTATCTGTCCTTCAATTCTAAATGATAACTTTGCTGGGTAGAGTAATCTTTGTTGTATGTCCTTGCTTTTCACCACTTAAATATTTTACGCCAATCTCTTCTGGTCTGCAAAGTTTCTGTTAAAAAATCAGTCTTGGAGGCTGGACAAAATGGCGTAGATGATAGTGGTTTTGTTCATATGCTCTTGCGACCACATCAAAGTTGTGATGAAAACACAGAGCAAATAGCAAGCAGAGTCACCTGGGGTCTATGTGAACAGCAGCCCTACAATTAAAGAGAGAAATGAGAAATCACCCTGCAATGGTAGCAGATAGGAGGGGGCGAAGACACGAGGCTGCCCATCCCGAGTGGCTGAGTGGGACAGAGGCCACGGCAGTGGCAGATGCCTCTTAAAGGGGCCATGTCCGTGACTGGACTTTCACAAGGATGCACTCGCTTGCTCTGAGCATGTGCATCCAGTAGGTTGCCCAGGGGGGGCACCAGGGACTTACAGGGGGACGCTGAGTTGTCAGAGCGAGGGCTGAAGATGACACTTTCTCCCAGGCAGAAGTGCAGGCAGTATCCTTTGTTCCTCTGTTGAGCTCTCCCACCTCCCAGTGTGCAGGGCAGCACCGCCATAGCTGAGACATCATCAAACTGGGTAACAGAGGTCGCTCTGCCCAGAGGATTCCCTGAAAATCTGACTCCCCCAACTCATTACCCCACCCAAGCCACATCCAGTTGTATTCTCTGTGAGGTCTGTGACACTTGCTGAGCAAGCTCCAAGACAGCTGCAGCGGACCTTGGTTTCTGGTATGGCTTCTTAAGGCAGCTATGCACAGCATCTGTGGACTGCTTGCTGAATCTTAACAAGTGGCCCTGGAGGGGCACAGGCTGAGGCTAACATTGGACTGCTCCTGAACCCCTCTCAGGACTGTGCCACTGGACACCTACTACACAAAGCCACTGTAATAAGACTGGGAGACTTAGGAGTATTGCTTAGTGCATAGAAACAGACACTGAAAATCAGCCAGAATGGGAAAACAAAGAAGAAAAAACCATATAAGAGAACAGAACAGAGATCCAGGAATAATAGAGTCAAGCAATCTAACAGAGGCAGAGTTCAAAACATGGTTATAGAGATGCTCAAGGAACTTAGAGGAAGTGTAGATGAATTCAATGAGATCTTTAACAAAGAGATAAAAAACATAAAAATGAAAATGGAAATTATAAAAGGGAACCAATCAGAAATGAAGATTATATTATCTGAGAAGAAGAATATATTAGAGGGAATCAACAGAGTAGATGAAGAAGAGGATCGAGCCATCGATATAGAGGATGGGGAAGCCAAGGTCACCCAATCAGAACAGCAAGAAAAAAGAAGCCAAGAATATAAGAATAATTGAAGAAGTCTTTGAGACAAAATTCAGTGTAAGAACATCTGTGTCATAGAGGTACCTGAAGGAGGAGAGAGAGAACAATCAGTTGCAAAGCTATTTGAAGAAATAATGATGGAAAATTTTCCTAACCTGGTGAAGGAAATAGACATACAACACTAGGAAGCTCGGAGAATCTCAAGAAAGAAGAACCCAAAGAGGTCCACACCAAGATGTGTCCCTTGTATGGGTTATGTGTGCCCTTCTGTTGTAGTTGAGCCTTGGCTGCTCTTTGAATGTCAATGAGAGGAACTGATGCACAGGCTGATTTGTTTTGAGAACTGGGTGTGATTATAGTGGAGGAGCTGTTGTGCAGGAGTTGACCCTACAGAGCAAGATTTGCTTTAGCAGGGCTCTGGTGTCTGCTCAGTCTGCCCTCTGGGACTGTCATTCTTGGATGAGGCCCTGGGTGGTACTCCGGCCAGTGGATGTATCAACCCTGGGGCCTCCTGGGAGGTGCTCTGCCTCAGGCCAAGTTTAGCCACTGCCTGTGCCCTTCCTGGGGCCATCTGGCATGAGTCACTAAGCAATCTACAGATGGTCACTACCTACACTGGGCTTAGAGGTGCCTTGAAAGGCCAAGCTGTGAACAGAGGCTGACTGCTGCTAGTGCCAGCCTTGGGGGCTTCTCAGCTAGAGGTACAGGGCACACCAAAACCAGATGCTGCTTGTTTTGCGTTTGTGAACCTTTGAGAGATTTTAAGGAAGTCTGCAGCATGAACCAGGACAGGCAGTTTGTTTGGAAAAGCCACTGGAAGCGGCTTGGGTGGGCCTACAAATTGGGTGGCGTGGGGCCTCAGGGAATCACCAAAGCAGGGCTAACAATGTTAGCCAGGTAGATGGAAATTCAGATATGGTGGCAGCCTGCATCTGCATGCTGAGAGCAAGGAGGGCTCAACAAAGGAATGATGGATTCTACCAGCACTTCTGCCTGGGAGAAAGCTGCCCTTTCATCCCTCGGCCAGAAGCCATACAATTCAGTTTCTCCTTATATATTCTTGGCTCCTTTCTAGATATTGCCCCAGAACTGGAGCTCAGAGCAAGAGAGTCTGTCAGTGAGTAAGTCTGTGTGTGAATCCTTTAAGAGGAATTCCTAGGACTCCAGCAGCCCTCCATCTCACTAAGCCACAATATCTGCTGGTTTTCAGAGCCAGAGTTGTGAGGACTTCTCTTCCCAGCACTGGAACCCTGGACTGGGGAGCTAGGTGTGGGGCTGGGACTCCCTTGCTCCTCTGAAGGAATTTTTGCCCCTGAAATATCCCTTCTGATTTTTATCTGCCACATGCAGGTGTGGGACCGACTGGTTTTGTATCTCCACCTCTCCTACCAGCCTCAAGGTGGCTTCTTCTCTATATCCTTAGTTGTAGGACTTCTATTCAGCTAGACTTTGGGTGGTTCTCAATGATGTGCAATTTCACCATGTGTAGAATCATATAGTAAGCACCAGTTAAGATACAGAACAGCTCCAGCACCACAAATTTACTCTATGCTGCCCTTTATAACCACATACACTTTCCCCCACCCTACCCCTGTTTCTAATCCATGGCAACTGTTCTTAATCTGTGCCTTATTAACTACTCTGTTCTTAATCTCTATAATTTTGTCACTGCAAATGTTATCTAAATAAATCATATGGTATGTACCTTTGTGGATTGGTGTTTTTTAATCAGCATAATTCTTCTGAGATCAACCCAAATTATTGTATCACTAGTTTATTGTTGTTGTGCAGTTTTCCAAGGCATATATGTAGCAGTGTGTTTAACCATTCATTCATTGAAGAACATCTGGATTGTTTACAGATTCAGGCTATTATGAATAAAGCTGCAATGATCACGTTTGCACATTTTTTGTGTGTGAACATAGTTTTCATTAATCTGTGATGAACACTCAGGAGTACAATTGCTGTATGTGTGATAATTGTTTGTTTCATTTTTTTAAGAAACTGCTAAACTCTTTTCCAGAGTGGCTATACCATTTTACATTCTCCAAAAGCAAAGCTTTTAAAATGAGGACCAATTTGAAAATAAATTCAAATCTTGTTAAAAATCAGGAACTTTATTAAAATAAATTTGCTTTAGACTAAGATCAGCTCTGGCCTCCCCAATAGATTCTGCTACTACCTAACTGACCAGAAAATCCACTTGAGGATGGTTGATTTCTTTCATTATCACCTAAATCTTGATCACATCAGAAATAACTAAAGTGAATGTGAAGTTCTCAGTAGTCATCTCTTCATGCTACCTCTGGGCAACTGATAAAAAATGTGGTCAGCCCAGTGAGTTCTGGCCTGATTGTGATCATTAGGGCTATATTAGAAAAAAGTAATAAAGTTATTTTTTTATAGTAAAATGTTAAGTGCTGTTGAATTTTAAAAAGTATAAACCCATCACAGAAGGACAAATACATGATTCCACTCAGATGAGATATCTAAAATAGTCAGACTCTTAGAAACAGAGCAGAATGGTGATTGCTAGGGGCTGAGGGAAGGGGGAAATGGGAAGATGCTGTTTAATGGATATAAAGTTTCAGTCAGGCATGATGAATAAGTTCTAGAAATCCACTGTACAACAGTGTGCCTACAGTCATCAATATCGTATTGTTAAGAGGGTAGATCCCATCTTGAACTCCTACTGCAATAATAAATAAATAAATAAATAAATAAATAAATAAAGTCAAATTCTTTAAAACTGCCTTGATTAAAATCATGAACAGAAGTTTCTAACAGCAACATCTTCAAGGAACTGAGAATCTTTGACCTCTGATATTAGACTGTGGGAAGGGAAAGCACTAACTTAGCCGTTGCCTTCTCTTATACAGGTAAGAATAAAGGGCTGGAGAATATTACAAAGTCAGATATCTGGAAGAATCAACAATATAAACAGTGGTGAGTTGGGGGTAAAAGTCCTTCTTGGAAAATAATACATACTTTGTATATTTTCATAAATTTAAATATTTTATTTGCAAGAAGCTCTCTTTATGAAAATTTTAATAAGTAAATGTTTTATAGCTTTTAACTTTGACACTGTGTAATACAGTAAATATCCAGCCATGATGTATGTGTGGAGTCCAAAATATTTAATCAAATAAATTATATAAAATATGAGGTGGTGGTATTGTTGCAAAATAACAAAAAATGCTATTTTTCAGCCAACCTATACTGTCCCATAAGGCACAAAAGTCAAGATAATAGGAAGTTGTCACATTTGACCAAATTGTGGTCTGTGAGTTTTGGATGATCATCACAAGGCAGTTCCTTCTTAACCTCCCTCACAAGAAGAAGAACTCCCCATCAGTCTCTTCTTACCCCCTGAGAATGGGAGTTGGACAAGGAATGAAATTCCATCCCAGTCCCTCTTATCTCATGGAATGTCACCTCTGGGCTTTACTTGTTTGTTTCTTGTAGGAAATTGTGTTTACTCATTGCATGTTTGTTATAGGAAATTGAGTTTTCTAATATTTAATGCCCTCTCTGTGACTTCATCAAACTCTTTAAAGTTAACTTGACCAGTTAAAAATAAAAACTGTTCATATCTTCTTGGAGTTAAAAAAAAAAGCACCATATTTCTTTCATGTACCAATTTTGAAATGTGGAAAAATAGTGATTATAGCAGAAATGTTTTTAAAACACAATTCAGAGTTTAGACTCCTTAATAGCATATCACATAACAAAAGGGCCATCTGTTAAATATGCTTATTAATGATAGGATGGGCTATAAGTTGATTCTACATCCATGAACCTCAGGTCATAGTCGTAGTAATAGCTATCAGGTATGGAATATCTATTCTATAGCAGGTGCTTTATGTACATTATCGCAGATGCTCATAAACACTCTGAAAGTTAAGTAATAGTCTCAAATTCCAGAGAGCCTGTATAGCTGGGAAGGAGCAAGGAACAGAACCAGCATCTCAGCTGTCCTACTAACTTAATATTTCCCAACCCGGTGTTTTGTGAAACATTTTGGAGAATTATTACCAGTATAGTCTCAAAACTGAGTTCCAGATCCAAAATTTAGAAATTCTGGTATATTATTTCCTCTCTCAAGAGTTTGCCACTTACATCAGCATATTAGACTTCCAGAGAAACCCTACATTAAAGAAAAGTGTTTAACTCTATTTCACTTAGTTGTCCCTAAATATGTTTGGACTTAGAACACTTTTTCCCCCTAAGGAATGCCTAGTCACATCCTGATAACTTACTGTAAGCAATCCTGAGTTGAAGTTTTCCCATTGCTCTGGAACTGATTACTTAGTCCTACAGCTAAGGGACAAGGGGAATTAAGTGTTTTACAGAGACTTGCCATCACTGGGACACCATCCTAGTCAAACCCCAATCTCCACCCAAAAAAAACTGGGGAAGGGAAATAAAATGAGAGTCACAAGAGTGGAATGTTGTTGGGTCAGAGCAATGCAAGGTGGCTTTCTCTTCCCTCTTTGTGAAGTGTCCTTCACCACCAGCCCAGACAAATGAAGAAGTGCTCTAAGAGAAATTCTTCTGAAGATGTGAATATCTGAGCTGCACACAGAGGCCATTGAAATAGACTAGTTAGTGATTGTAGAGAAGCAGAGAAAACTCATTGTCAGGATTCTCCAGAGAAACAGAATCAATGCAGTGTGTATGTGTGTGTACATAAAAAGTAGATAAGCCTCATCCAATCAGTTGAAGGCCTTAAGGATAAATACGCACACATATGACTTATTTTATGATTTTTTTTATTGACTTCAATTTTTAGAGCAGTTTTAGGTTCACAGCAAAATCGGGCAGACAGTACAGAGATATCCCATGTATGCCCTGCTTCCACCCAGGTGCAGATTCCCTGATTATCGACATGTTCCCCCAGAGTGCTACATTTGCCGGGGAGAGGACAAGGGACACATCAACAGCCAAAGTTTATAGTTTACTTTAGTGTTTACTCTGGTGTTGCACATTCTATGGGTTTGGATAAATGTTTAATGACTGCATCCACCATCATTAGACTACCTTCAGCACCTTAAAAATTCTTTGTGCTTTGCCTATTCATCATGTACACACATGCATGCGTACACACACATACGCACGCACACACACACACACCCCCTGGCAGTCACTGATCTTTCTTTTCACTGTCTCCATAGTTTTCCCTTTTACAGATGTCATATGGTTGGGATCATAGAGTACGTAGCCTTTACTGATTGGCTTCTTTCACTTAGTAATATACAATTAAGTTTCTCCATATCTTTTCATGGCTTGATAGCTCATTTTTGAGAGAGAGAGAGAGAGAGAGAGAGAGAGAGAGAGAGAGAGAGAGAGAGATTTATTTTAAGGAATTGGCTCACGTGATTGTGGGAGGTGGCAAGTCTAAAATCTGCAGGGCCAGCTGTCAGGCTGGAAATCCTGGCAGGAGTTAACGTTGCAGTCTTGAGGCTAAAGGCAGTCTGGAAGCAGAATTCCCTTCTCTTCAGGGGATCTGAGTCTTTTCTCTTAAGGCTTTCAACCAACTGGATGAGGCACACCCACATTATGGAAGATAATCTGTTTTACTCAAAGACTACTGATCAACATGTTAATCGCGTCTAAAAAATACCTTCACCAAAACTAATATAACATAATATTGAATGTCAACTGTAATTAGAAAAATTTTTTAAAAGATAATAGTAGAAAGAGAGAAAGAAAGAAAGAAAGAAAGAAAGAAAGAAAGAAAGAAAGAAAGAAAGAAAGAAAGAAAGAAAGAAAGAAAGAAGAGAGGAGAAGAGAGGAGAGGAAAGGAAAGGAAAGGAGGGAAAGAAAGAAAAAAACACCTTCACAGAAACATCTAGACTTGTGTTTGACCAAAGAACTGGGTACCACAACCTAGCCAAGGTGACATAGGAAATTAAACATCATAACCCCCAAAAGAAAATCATCAGTCAGTTAGAAAAAGACTTGGAACTTGTCTTCCTTCCAGCTACTTTCTCTGACACATTAGAGAAACTGGAGTATAGAAGAGAGGGGAGTCCCCACGGAAGATCGCAAGCCCCCTCCTCCACTACCAGTGGGAGAGGGAAAGAAGTAAAAGCACAGAGGAAGCTCCATCTACCACCAAATCTCTAAGCCATAAGACTGGCCAGTGCTGGGGGAAGACAAGAGATGAAATTTAGATGAGACTGGAATTCAATTACTGAAAGTTACTGGGAAATGATAGAATTTTCCAAGGATGTCTCAAAAAGAGAAACCAACAAAAAATAAATGAAGGAAAGCTTTTTTTGTTTTGACGCCACTGCACTGACACTAATTAATAAAAATGGCATATTTGGTTTGGGAGACTCTGCGTCATGTTCTATATCTCTTCATGTTGAGACCAGTAAACTGGTCATCTAGTGTTTGAGAGACCCCGGAGTTAGAACACACTAACTTTGATTCTTTTCTATCACCATTACCATAAAAAAGGCAGGTGGACAGATAAAATGTGGTGTTTTTTTTGTTTTTGTTCGTTTGTTTGTTTTTTATTTTTTTAATGGAAATGCTAATGTCAGACTTTGGAGAAACATGGCAGAATAAAAATTATCCCCAGACTTCTCCCCTTGAAACAACAACAAGCTGAACATCTAAAACTCAACATCAACAAAAAACGCCCAAACTGCACACCAGCACATCTGAGCATGGGATCTGCACATAAGAGCTACCACAGCAGAATACACTTCCATTAATGCCCAGACACAGAAATAGTCCATTAAACATCATGAACAACCAACGTGACAAGGCATCTCAGAAAGAAAGAGAAAAATCTCTGGAAAATAAGCTTACAGATATAGAAATATACGACTTAAATGACAAAGAATTCAAGATGGTACTTCTGAAAAAACTCTGTGAAATGAGTCATATCAACAATTCAGGAATTGAAAAAACAACTACATGAGCAGAGTAAGGAGACTGAAACTTTCAGAAAGGACAGAATAGGTCTTCTGGAGATTAAAAAAACACACATTGCAAGAGTTGAAAAATGAAATAGCAAGCTTGGGAAATAGAGTCGACCAAATAAAAGAAAGGATCAGTGATATCGAAGACAGAATCTAGAAATAAATCAAAAGAAAGAAGAGAAAAACTGAAGAATGAAAAATAATGAAAGAGAGATATGAGAACTAGCTGATACCATCAGAAGAGGAAACATAAGAATAATGTGCATTATCGAAGGCAAGGAAAAAGAACAAGAACTAGAAAGCATTTTCAGACAAATAATTGATGAGAATTTCCCAAAGCTAAGGAATGAGCTGGAGCTTGGAATTTAAGAAAACAGAACACCCAATTATCTCCATCCAAAAGGCCTTCAGCAAGACACATTATATTAAAATTATCAAAAATCAATGACAAAGACAAAATTCTCAGGGCAGCCAGGAAGAAGAAAACAGTAACTTATAAAGAAAAACTCATTAGATTATCCTCAGACTTCTCAGCACAGACCTTACAAGTCAGAAAGGAGTGAAATCAAAT
>NW_006439568.1:23972227-23973443 GCF_000325575.1 Pteropus alecto | reverse complement strand
CAAGAATTACAAAGGCAAATGAATCTGAGTTGGTCCATGATGCAGAAATACTATACAAGAACCCTACTCTTTTCATAATTATGCTTTGCCTTTCTTAGCATGTTGACTTTTTTTCTGATAATTGGTACCTCAGAGTTGCAATATGGCTTCTACAGATCCAGGAATCACATCTATGTTTAAGACAAAAGAGAAGAGCAGTTCCCACCATTCTTATCTGACATCAGTCTATTTCACAAGAAAAAAAAAAAAGCCTTTTACAAGATACAGTATCCATTTATGATCAAAACACTTAACAAAATCCGTAGAGAAGGAAAGTACCTTAACATAACAAAGGCCATATATGACAAGCCCTCAGCCAACATTATACTGAATGGTGAAAACCTAAAAACCTTCCAAGATCAGGAACAAGGCAAGGCTGTACACTATCCCCACTGTTATTCAATATAACATTGGAGGTCCCAGCAAGTGCAATCAGACAAGAGAAAGATATAATAGTCATCCAAATAGGAAATAAAGAAGTCGATCTGTCACTATTTGTGGCTGACATGATTCTCTATATAGAAAATCCTAAAGACTACACAAGAACACTACTAGAAACAATAAGCAAATATGGTAAAGTTTCTGGATTAAAAAAAATCAATGTTCAAAAACACATAGCGTTCCTATACTCTAATAATGAAGTGTCAGAAAAAGAAGTGGAAAAAATAATTCCTTTTGCAATTGCAACAAAAAATAAATAAATACCTAGGAATAAATTTAATGAAACATGTGAAGGACCTATATAATAAAAACTATAAGACCCTATTAAAAGAAATCGAAGAAGATACAAAGAAATGGAAAGATAGTCTGTGTTCTTGGACTGGAAGAATCAACATAGTTAAAATGACCATATTACCTAACGCATTATATAGATTTAATGCAATCCCCAATAAATCCCCCTCGGCATTTTTTTAAAGAAATAGAACAAGAAAAATCATCAGATTTGTATAGAAGCACAAAAGACCCTGAATTGCCAAAGCCACCTTCAGAAAAAAGAACGAGGCTGGAGGCATCACTCTGCCCGACTTCAAATTATACTACAAAGCCATAGTAATCAAAACAGCATGGTATTGGCATCAAAACAGACACATAGATCAATGGAATAGAATAGACAGCCCAGAAATAAACCCATGCTTATGTGGTCAATTAATCTGTGAAAAAGGAGGAATGAATATAC
>NW_006439568.1:23930180-23971661 GCF_000325575.1 Pteropus alecto | reverse complement strand
GTGAATGGGAAAATATATTTGCAAGCAACAATTCCGATAAGGGCCTAATATCCAAAAAATACAAAGAACTCATACAACTCAATAACAACAACAACAAAAAACAAATGATCCAATCAAAAAATGGGCAGAGGACCTGAACAGAAAACCCATGACTGAAAAGATATTTGCACACCGATTCATAGCAGCATTATTCACAGTGGCCAGGACATGGAAGCAATCAAAATGTCCTGCGATAGATGATTGGCTAAAGAAGCTGTGGTGCATATATACAATGGAATATTACTCAGCCATAAGAAGAGATGAAATACTGCCATTTATGACAACATAGATAGACCTCAAGATAATCATGCTAAGTGAAATAGCCAGACAGAAAAAGTGGAAAATCACGATATCACTTATATGTGTGATATAAACCTAAAAGCAACAAATGAACAGGACAAACAAAGAGACTCATGGACATGGACTATAGACTAGTGGAGGGAGGGGGGAGATAGACAGGGTAAAGGGGGTCAAATATATGGTGACAGAAAGAAATCTAACTATGGGAGGTGAACACGCAGTGTAAATATATATGCCTTACTGTTAAAGTGTATAGCTGAATCTTACCGGATTTCATCAACCAATGTCACCATAAAAAAATTAATTAAAAAAATGCTAATGTCGAAAAATAAAAAAAAATTTAAAAAATGGAAATGCAAGTACTAAATTCTTCTTCCAACAGCATTTGCCTCTCTATGTCATCTCATCACTCAGCCTGCTTTATAAATTAAGACTCAGGCACAAATAACAAAGGGAGTCATTAATTGGAAGTGAACTTATTTTCTCAGATATCAGGCTTAAGGTAAAATGTCTTCGAAGAATCTGTACAGAGAGATGATGATAGCTGGGAGCTTTCATGCCATACCAGACATTAAATCTAAGAACTGGGACCAGAAAAGATAACTTTGTGTGATGCCGTGTGCTTTAGCTCACTCTAAAAACCTATTCTGCATAAATTTCTAAAATACCCAAAGTTCAAAGGAAAACCGTAGAGCATTACAAAGATACATTCCAAGAAAGGGAATTAGAATTTATATTAGAATTTATATCCAGCCCTTATTATCCAATTGTTCATTTCTTTGGGGCTATAAAATTTAAAAGGGAAGAAAAACCAAGTAACATTTTAAAGAGGAAATTGGGATGATAATGAAGACATTTAAAATCTCCCACTCTCCTTGTTTCAACCAGCGGCTCAGTTGAGATTTATTGAATACTTACTGTAAAAGGCATAGAATTAAACTCATTTGAAGGAAAAAGCAAAGTGAGCCCAGCAAGGCTTAGATCAGCTGCCAGGAATTTATTCTAAACAGTACTGAATAAAAGGCCATGTGTGTTCATCTTACCACTGTGTCTCTGGCACCTCCAACTAGTAACTAGCCCAATTTAGGTGCTCAGAAAAGTTTGTTCAATGAGTACATGAAAACGCAAATCCATGTCAAATGTGTTGCCCATTTTGCAAAGAAGGTATGCTTAACCTAACAATGCAGACAGGTGTTGCCTCTTTTTCTAATAGTCAACAAGCCACACTTTTCTTTTGCAGTGCTGAGCACCTACAATGTTCCAGGCACTGTTAGGTACAGGGATAAAACAGCAAGGGAATGGGAGAAATCCTTCTCTCATCTCACCAACTTGTCCTTAGAGAGACGATAAAAAAGTAAGCAGGTAATTGCAGGGCAAGAGGATAAATGCTAGCACAGGAGAAGCACAGAGTACCGGGAGAGCAAACAGTAAGGTTACCATGCCGGGTTTATTTGGGACAACACTGTAACCTCCTATCTTTCTCTGGAGCCAGTCGTGGGGAGGAGACTAGTTATGGCCACATCCTGCAGCATTATGTGGGCCAAGAAAGGCTGCCTGAAGGGGCCTGACGCCATTCGTGATGTGTGCCCAGTCTCCTTTAATTTATAAAGGAGGCTGAGTGATGACATGGAGAGGTGAATGACATTGGAGGAAAAATGTATTACTTGCAGTTCCCAAGAGGAGAGGGCATGCCATGCCATGCAGAGCCACACCGGGAAGCACCAGGTTTGGTCAGGATGCAGAGGCAGAAGCAGGGAGAGCACATAGGTCACAGTCTTTACTGTATTTTCTGCAGGGAAGGCAAGCTTAGAATTGGATAGTTTGAATAATTCCAGCAGGCTCTGGGGCAGAGGTGCTGTCTGTAATTACAGGACCTGGCCATGGGGCGATTTAGGGCAGGGAACTGACTTGGTGTGTGAGAGTGAGATAGGGAAGTGGTTCAGAGCGTGGGTTCTGGATCACAGGGAAGATAAAAACAACTTTGGCTGTTAGTTTGGTCCTATGATTAATTGATGCCAATTAGACAAATACAGAATCTAAAACTCTTTGCGCACAGTGTGGACATGATGGCTGAAACAGTCAGCCTGGACCACGAGGTGATCCATGCTAGGATGGAAGTGGAGGAAGAAAGGAGCCTGGATCCCCCAATGACTGCAAAGCTGCCAAAGTGCCCTGGACTATCTAGCTCCACATTAATTTAATACAAGAGAGAAACCGAATTTCCATCCTGCTGAGATCTCTGTTATGAGTAGCCAAAAATTATCCTAACGGATGCAGCCATCTGACTTAAATAGTGTAAATTAAAGAAGACTTTCCTGAGGAGGTGACATTAGAGGTGCGACCTTGGCAGATAAATCAAAGACGTGGAGAAGAGTTCCGGTTGTGGGGACCAACAGGAGTGAAGAAGGGCCGAGGATGAGAAGTGTGCCTTATGCAGCACTGAAGGAAGCATGTGTGGTTGGAGCCTACAGGGCAGCTGCCTGGGAGGAGTCAGGTAGGATGGGAGGAGGAAGAGTGTTGGTGAGCCATGAAGCTAGGGGACAGCAGGAGCTGAGTCATAAAGACCTTGTGTGCCCTTGTGTGGTTTGGCTTTAATAACCCTAGGAGGCCATCAAAGGGTTTCCATCCCGGGTGTGACCAAACCAAATTTGCCTGATCTTTCTGGCTGTTCTGTGGAGAATGGATCAGAGGGGAAAAACTAGAGGAATGCAGGGAGATCGGGAGGAGGATGCTCAGGGTGCCCAACTCCCCCTGGTTTGCCCAATTAGGACTTTCCTAATTTTAGCACTGGAAGTTCTGCATTCCAGAAACTTCTCCTTCCACATCCCCAGCCTCACCCTGAGTCCTGGGCAAACAGGGACAGTTGATCATCCTGAGGCTGCTGCAGGTCCAGGTGAGAGCTACAAAGATGCAGAGAAGGCTCCAGGTTGCTTCACAGAGAGACAAACGCCACCTGTCTGCTATTGCTCAGACAGACCTCCCTCATTCAGAAACCATACCAGGGAACTCTTAGTGAGTGAAAGACTGAGTAGGTCAGAACTGCAGGGCCACCGAATTCCAGGAGAGGAACAAATCATGATGGCTAAGGTCTAAGACATTCCTTTTTTCAAAAAATAACATTTTATTTTGGATGCAAACAATCTTATTATGAGTCTCTATTATTCTTGTTAAAATCATCCTCGTTTGATGGTTAATATCATTCGACCTGTTCATAGCCAGGACTGAAAGTTGAATGAATCACAAGAGGATTCTGACTTCTTGTTCTAATACCACAATGACAGTTCACCTTCCAAATAAGATAGATGTGAACAACAGTTTAGTTGTTACCAGAGGAAAAGGGGGGTAAAAGGGGTAGAGAAGGGCAAAGAGGGTCAAGTATATGGTGACGGAAGGAGATTTGACTTTGGGTGGTGAACACACACTGCAATATACAGATGATGTATTATAGAATTGTACTTGAAAACTATGCAATTTTATTAACCAATGTCTCTTCAATAACTTTAATTTAAAAAAAGGTAGATGTAGAGACATAAGCTTACAAACGCTTAAGAATTCAGTCTCACTTCAGCTGTTGTTTGTCTAGCTCTCATTTCATATTTTACAATCCATCCCTGGAGTTGTCTGGATACTCTGAGGAAAACTGTAACAAGATGAACATTTTTAACTATTAGTTTTATTAAAAGTTTTTTTTATTTTCCCTGGGATCCAAAAGAAAAGTAATTGTAATAATTATCTGAGAATTGGAGCCCAGGGGAAAAAGTGGCATAAGGTCACAGAATTTAGGAGGTTTTGCTGTGCAACAAAATATTTTATGACAATAACAACAACTTACTGTCAAGTAACTAGTACATTACCCATAGTGTAGGAGAAATGTATGAAATAAGATTTGACTAAGACTTCAAGATAAACTGTTTTGGAATCATGTTGCTAGAAATGGGATAGTTAATGGAAGGGGCAGATGATTTAATAGCTGAATGATATTTGGGAATTTTATTTCAATCATCATTCAGTTGGCTAAACAAACTCTAAAAATGTGTTTTGGAGAGAATTCAATACGAAAAGTGTTAATTCAGTTTTAATTATCTAGGTAACAGCTAATCAAAAGATCTCTTCCAAGTGTTAGCATTTTGGAATCACAGAGTTAAATCCATGATTCACCAAGTATTTGTCTAAAACCTGCTCCATTAGCAGGAATTACTAAACTTAAATTTTTTTTTGGTCAAAGAAGAGGGAAAGTGCAGGCTTGTATGGGGCGGGGGTGTGTGGGAGGTATTTATAGGCTGGGCCTGGAAGAGGCATGCATCACTTTTACCTGTATGTCATGGCCAAGACACAGGTGCATGGCCTCACTTAACTGCAAAGAAACTTGAGAAATATGGTCTACACATGTGTATAGAGTGAAGGGAAGAGGATTTGGTGAATTCTTACTCAATTTACATCCAGTAGAGCATGTGGCATATGCTAAATATTCAATAACTCTTTGTTGAATGTTTGTCTGGTCTAAGGTTCAGATTCTTCAATATAAAGTTGGGCTAATATTGTTGCCACTTTGAATTCTGGTCAAGATGACAGAGTAGGTAAATGCTATAGTCATTTCCTCCACGACCACAACTAAACTACAGAACAACCATCATTGAGAACCATCTGAAGTCTAGTTGAAGTTCTACAACTAAGGACATACAGAAGAAACTACGTGGAGACTGGTATGTGGGGTGAAGATGTGGAACAAGCTGGTCCCACATGCATGTGTGGTGGTTTAGAAAAGTTGCAGAAGTCCTCTCTAGGAGAAAGGAGTCTCAACCCCACACCAGGCTCCCCAGCCCAGGTTTCCAGTGGCGGGAAGAGAAGTCTCCACAGCCTCTGGCTCTGAATACCAGCAGAGACTGTGGCTGAGTGAGATCACAGGCAGTTGAAGTTGTAGACATTCCTCTTAAAGTGTCCACACACAGACTTACTCGCTGATGAACTCACTCTGAGCTCAAGCACTGGGGCAGCAGCTTGAAAGGCTCCCAGGACATACAGGGAGGAATTGAATTGTGTGGCTTCAGGGCAAGGACTGACTGGGCAGCTTTCTCCCAAAGAGAAGCGCTGATAGAATCCATTGTTCCTTTGCCGAGTCCTCTCCCCAACCCAGTGTGCAGACACAGATCACTGCCATATCTGAGTCTCCATTAACCTGGCTAATACCATTAGCCCCACTCCAGTGATTCCCTGAGACCTCTCCCAACCCAACTTGCAGGCCCACCCAAGCCGCTTCCAGTGGCTTTTCCATACAAATTGTCTGTCCTGGCTCATGCTGCAGACTTCCCTAAAATCTCTCAAAGGTTCACAAACCCAAAACAAGCAGCATCTGGTCTTGGTATGCCCTGTATCTCTAGCTGAGAAGCCCCCAAGGCTGGCACTAGCAGCAGGCAGCCTTGGTTCACAGCTGGGCCTTTCGAGGCATCTCCAAGCCCTGCACATGTGGCAACCATCTGCACCATCACTTCGTAGCTTATACCAAGTGGCCCTGGGCAGGGCAGAGATAGTGGCTGACCCTGAATCTTACTCTGTAGGGTCAACCCCTGAACAATAGCTCCTCCATTATAGTCACAGCCAGTCCTCACAACCAATCAGCCTGAGGGTCAATCTCACTTACTGATGTGCCAAGGGCAGCCAAGGCTCAATTACAACAGAAGGGCACACACAACCCATACAAGGGATATACTCAGAGCACCGAGCTCAGGTGACCAGGGAGACTGTGCCACTGAGCCTCACAGGACACCTACAACATGAGGCCACTGTTCTAAGACAGGGAGACAAAGCAGCTCCACCTACTACATAGAAAGAAGCACAGGGAAGGAACCAAAATGAAGAAACAGAGAAACATTTCCCAAATGAAAGAAGAGAACAAAGATTTAGAAAAAGAACTAAACAAATGGAGACAAGTGATCTGCCAGATGCAGAGTTTAAAACTCTGGTTATAAAGATGCTCAATGATCTCAGCGAGCATCTTTAGATAGAAAACATAAAAATGAAAATAGAAAACCTGAAAAAAAACAGTCAGAAATAAGGAATGCGATAACTGAAATGAAGAATACATAGAAGGGAATTGACAGTAGATTAGATAAAGCAGAAGATCAAATCAGCAATTTAGAAAATAAGGTAGCAGAAAACACAATCAGAACAGCAACAACAAAAAAAAAATCCAAAAAAATGAGGCTAGGATAAGGAGCCTCTGGGACAACATCAAGCATAACAGCATTTACATCATAGGGGTATCAGAAGAAGAAGAGAGAGTTAGGAATTGACCACCTATTTGAAGAAATAATGATGAAGAACTTCCTTAACCTGGTGGAGGAAATAGACATACAAACACAGGAAACACAGAGAGTCCTAAACAAGGTGAACCCAAAGAGGCCCACACCAAGACATATCATAATTAAAAGCTTACCAAAACTTAAAGACAAAGAGAGAATGTTAAAAACAGCGAGAAAAAAGCAGCTTGTTGTCTACAAAGGAGCTCCTAAAAGACTGTCAGCTGATTTCTCACCAGAAACTTTGCAGGACAGAAAGGATTGGCACAAAATATTCAAAGTGATGAAAAGCAAGGACATACAACAAAGATTACTCTACCCTGTGAAGCTGTCATTTAGAATCAAAGGACAGATAAAGAGCTTCCCAGACAAGAAAAAGTTAAAGGGGTTCATCACCACCAAACCAGTATTACAAGAAATGTTAGAGGGACTTTTTTAAAGAGGAAAAAAAAAAAAGATAAAAAATATGAATAATAAAATGGCAATAACTACATATCTATGAACGATTAAATGTAAATGGATTAAGTACTCCAATCAAAAGATGTAGGGTGGCTGAATGGATAAGAAAACAAGACCCTTATATATGCTACCTACAAGAGACTCACTTCAGATCCAAAGACACACACAGACTGAAAGTAAATGGATAGAAAAAGATATTTCATGAAAATGGAAACAAACAAAAATCTGGAGTAGCAATACTTATACCAGACAAAATAGACATTAAAACAAAGGCTTTAACAAAGGACAAAGAAGGACCCAGTAATCCTACTTCTGAGTATTTTTTCAAAGAAATCCAAAATACTACAAAGGGACATGTGAATCCATATGTTCATTGTGGCATTATTTACAATTGCCAAGATATGGAGCTGACCTGGGTGTACATCAATAAATGAATGGATAAAGAAGAGGTACACGGATACTATGGAATATTACCCAGCAAAAAAAAAAAAAAATGAAATCTTGCCATGTGCAGCAACATGGATGGACCTAGAGGGTATTATGCTGAGTGGAGTAAGTCAGACAGAGAAAGACAAATATCATATGATTTCACTTATATGTAGAACCTAGAAAACAGGATAAATGAACAAACAGAACAGAAACAAACTCATAGATACAGAGAACATTTTGATAGTTGCCAGATGGGAGGGGGGCTGAGGAGAGTGAGTGAAAAAGGGGAAGGGATTAAGAAATACAAATTGGTAGTTACCAAATAGTCATGGAGATGTCAAGTGTGGCATAGAGAATATAGTTAATAATATTGTAATTACCGTACATGATATCAGATGGGTACTAGATTTATCAGGGTGATCACTTCATAAGTTACATAAATGTCTAATCACTACGTTGTACACCTGAAACTAATATAATATTGTATTCAATTGTAATTGAAAAATAAAAAATTATATAAAAAATAATTGTACCTGCCTCACCATGTTATCATGAGATTTAAATGAATACGTAAACAGAAAGTGGTGAGAACAGTGCCTGGAATACAGTAATCTCTGTATGGATTTGCAGTTATTATTATTGTTATTGACAAGAAGAGTCTTGTATGATGAGGCCTGAAGGCAGGTGGCATTCTCCTCCCTCCATTACGATGCTGTGGACTTTCTCCTTTGCCTTCTTGTAATAAGCCCCTTCCTTTGAGGTTCATGCCATCCCACTTGCTCTTAACCCTGACTCATCATGGTCATCTACCTAGGGCTACAGGCAGGGTGCCCTTTCCTCTGGGTGAACGTAGCCCTGGGCCAGGGGCCTGGCTCTCCCAGTGGAGTGTAGACTGGGTTTCAGACCCTGCTTGTCCTGGTGGGTAGAGTACACCCACCTGGGCAAAGGGTGGCCTGCGTGTACCGAGCTCTGGGTGTCTCCCCACATGTAATTGAAGGCTAATGTCCCTGTCTCACAGTCTCCCCTTCTAGCCCATTTGCCATGATCCTATGTGACCTCACTGTCGTGTGGGAGACTCATCCAAGTCCCTGCCTTTCAGTCCCTTGGCCTCCTGGGGACCTTCCCCCCCCGACTTCTCTGGGTCTGCCCCCAGAGCTGCTTCTACATCAGAAATCTCTCACCTCAATCTCCTCACCCTCAGCTCCCCTCAGACCACTAAACCTTCTATTTTCCCTCAGCCTCTCAGCCATTCTCCTGCGCCCTGCGTCCCCCAAGTTGATAACTGAAGCACTGCCCCGCAGGGATCCCCTCTCACCTGAGCTGCTGCTCTCCTGCAGTCTCCCTGGCCCAACACAACCGTCTGTTCTGCCATCCGCATGGGCTGCTGAACAGACTGGTGTAGCCAGAGAGGCCCAACGGGCTGTCTCGGGGGGCTCTTCGGTTCCCACTGAGAGAAGACACCACGCCTACACACCCTATACTTGTGCTTCTGGAGGTTCCTGGGGTTCTAGTGGAGAAATTGTCTCTAGAGGGAGCTGTTCTTCTGAGATATCTGTGACCCTCTAAACAAGGCAGCCCTTCTGGGACCCAAGGGCCACAGGGCAGGCAAGTGAGGAGGAAAGAGCTGCCCTGACTCAGAACAGAATCCAGCCCTGCTCGATTTCCTGCGGACATATGGGGTTTGAAAGCATCCAGAGACCAGCCCTGGGGCAGGGTGCAGGGGAGGCTCCTCTGAGCTGCTTTGTAACCAGTGGGCCTCATCAGAGCCAGAGGAAGAGTGTGAAGATGGTGGAAGTGAGGAGCCTGAAGCTGACAGACCAGCTATCAGCAATGAGAGGCTCCTCTTTGGGTCAAACACTTGAAAGAAGGAGGAGATCCCAGCAGAAGCAAGGATAGGCATGTGAGACTGGTGCTATTGGTGTGATTCAGTGCCTGGTGACATCTGTGTGTCACAGTGAGAGCACCTGAGGGTATGACTTTTCGTGGCTGGTTCCAATGCTCAGGGAAGGGAGTGCTCGTGTCTTAATCAGACTGCGTCCCAGGGATGTGGCACAGACTGGTTACCAGTAAATGCTGTGGAAATGGACTGAAAGACCCCTGATTGTTGCTGCAAAGGGTCCCCAGCATCACTCACATGAGACAGTCCTCATCCGGCCTCAGCCCAACTGAAGTGCCATGTCGGCATTTTCACATTAGAGTTGAGTCAACTTTCCCCCATTTTTTCGGTGAGGTCATCTCCTAAGCTTTGTGGCGAACATTATGGAGCTCACCTCCCTTTCACCACTGTCGCCAGACCTAAAAGAAACTCAGAATGTTCTTGACTACTTATCCGTCAAGTAACAGCCCACACTGTTACTAGCTGCTTAAAGCTGAATGTAGTTTTCTTATCAAGCAGTATAAAACAAATATGTTTAATTCAAAATATAAAACAAATTGCTGAATTCTCAATCCTTGAAATATTTTGTGATATCTTCCAGCCTGGCACATTGTATCAGATCTTAAGTGATCATGATGAAGAACGTATTAATATTAAATAATTTATTTTTTAAAGTGGTGGTGGTGGTGGTGGTGAGGGAACCGTTACCAAAACACAATTCCTAGAAAACTATAAAACTAAGTAAATTGTAAAATAAAAATTGTCACACATGGGCATTTTTATTAGAATAATAAAGCCTTAATGGAAAGGCAGCAAAGAGCAGAGTTAAATGAGAAAGACACTTTCAGTCAAAAATGGCATATTTCTTTGCTTTCATTCCTTTAGTCAATAAAAAAAAATTATATAAAATATATCAGGGATCCAAAGGGGGCATTTGTGGAATGATAAGCAAAAGGCACTTTGAGGAGTATCATACATTCATTTAACTTCTTAAAATGTGTACTTATCATATTTTTCGTTAATTTACACAACATGCTTTTCTCCTTCTGTAGGAAAGACCATGAGGCTAAATTACTTGGCATAGGCGGCGCCAAAGCAGATTTAGAGGTCTTCGAATGCTTTGTTTTAATAATTATCTGAGCATTTAAAAAATGTGTCTAATGACCATTTAAAATTATTTTCCCTTCTCCTCATTGCTGCCCAATTCACGTTTTTGTCTTTGTTTTTCTGAGTGTTGTTTTTTAGAACAGTTTAGATAGACAGAAAAATTATGAAGATAGTGCACAGTTCCTCTATACCACATACTCATTTGCCCCATTATTAACATCCTACATTAGTAGGGTACATTTGTCACAAGTAATGAACCAAGCTTAATATATTACTATTAACTAAAGTACATACTTCATTCAAATATCCTCAGTTTTTTCCTACTGTCTTTTCTCTGTTCTAAGACCCTACCCAGGATATCAAATTACATTTAGTCGTTATGACTTCTTAGGCTCTTCTTGGCTGTTAACAGTTTCTCTTTTTTCCTATTTTGGCTGACCTTGACAGTTCTGGTCAGACTGTCTCTCAATTGAGATTTGTTGACATTTTTCTCACAAAAAGACTGAGGTTATGGGTTTGGGGGAAGAAGATCACAAAAGTAAAGTGCCCTTCTCATCACATCATGACAAGGGCACATACCGCCAACGTGACTTGTCACTGTTGATGTTGACCTTGATCACCTGGCTGAGGTCGTGTTAGGTTTCTACAAGTTACTTTTCCCCTGCTTCCCATACGGATGTCTTCAGAAGCCAGTCACTGTGTACAGCCCATATTTATGGAGTGGAGAGTTAAGCTCCATCTCTTTTTGGGAAAAGTATCTACATAAATTATTTGGATTTTTTCTGCACAAAGGATTTATCTTTTTTTCCCCATTTGTTTATTTATTTATTCAATCATTTACTTATATCAGTATGGGCTCATGGATATTAGCATAGTTCATTTTTTTAAAGTGCAAAATTTTTCCCCATAGTGAAAACAGGAGAGTCTGCCAAACACTTCTGTAAACAAAGTGTCCTCCGCATTTTTTCAATGCATCTCAGGAATGTGTTAAATCCTCTGTGTAGCGCGGGACTGGGCATAGGTAGAAAGGGATTGCTTCATGTAATCAAAAATTGTGGACTCACTAAATTAAATACCCTGTGAAAACTTTGCCAGTATTTGCTTAATTTAAATCCCTCACTTCAGAAGAAAACAAAATTTAAATGCATTCTTTGTTTCTGAGTATTACTTAAACCACAGCAAAATGTAAATGAATCAATATGAGTGGAGTGGAGGGGCGAGAGAGAGATAGAGAGAATCTCCCTCAGACTATAAAAACAGAAACACACCACCACCACCAATGCCCATGGATGAGATGGTCAGAGAGAAAGGGAAGGAAAGCAGCCTTGGCCTCTCCACCTCACAGCCTCTCTGGGGCCCTCAGAATCCAGAGAACTCAGTTTCCTATAGGTCTTCCTATAGGAAGGGGGCTTCCTCATTGCCAAGGTGACCCTAGCAGGTAGCACTTGCCTTCAGACAACTACTATAGTCCATGGCTTTGGGGTCCAGTCACTAGGCATTTCCTGACTTCCCGAGGTCTCCGGGCTCCACCGCAAGACCAGTCCTCACCATGTGACTGCCCTGCTCCTCTTCACTCCACCACCTCCAACACCTCAGGGCTGTTCTTCTCACACCTCCCAAAGCTCCCTGGAACTGACAGATAGCTGGCCTTCCCCTTGGATTTGGGAAGGTAATGCTATGTGGGCACAGAGCTCTAGCTCTGACACAAATTATCTGTGTGACTTTGGGCAAGTTACCTGGCCTCTCGTGCCTGTATCTTAAGTCTAACATGAAAACACTAGTTCTAGTCGGCTCTAAATGTTTTCCAGCTCTAAAATGTCATGAGCCTGTTAAATCCTTACGGCTAGGATGATACTGTTTCCCAATTCTGTGTAAGCACAACTGGACAAAGCAGTAATATAGTCATTAAATATTGTCTGCTCTTTCCTTCAGTTCCCTCTTCTGATCAGCTAGTGTTTTTAATGATCGGTGTTTAGACCTTGATATAATAAATTGTTTCATCTTTTAAAAATGTATGTGTCTCAATTTTGCCATCAATCAGGTGTACTTTTCAAAATGGAATTTTAATTTTGATGGTTTCTAGCTTTTTCAATGACTAACTTACTGAGTTACGAACGTAAACTTTTTAAAGGAGGGAAATAGGATTAGGGTATGCAGGAAGCTTAACTTGTATCTGTCGTGTAGTATTTATTTAGAAAAAAACAGGAAACAAAGACAGCAAAATCCTGGAATGCGATAAAATCTGAGTGATAGGTACACAAATTGTTCATTACATTATTCTGAATATTTTTCACTTTACTCGGATCATTTTCTCAAGAATAAAAACTTCTCATATCCTTAGTTTTCCTTTTGTTGACTGTTTTAATTATCTGGTATTTGAAAAGCATAGTCAGACAATTAAAATAGGACGAAGAAGAGGTGATGCGCCCGTTCCTTTCCCTTTCTGAGTTCTTTTTTCCCTTCGAAGCTCACGTTCGGTTCCAGCTCCTCTATGAAGCCTTTCTGTTTGCCCAAAACCTCCTATGAAAACTTTTCTGGTGCCTTTGCTATAGATGCCGCTGTTGGGCACTTAACTTCTGTTTTTCAATGTGCTTGCATGACAACTACATTATCATGCTTATCATCAGGATGGGCAAAGCCACCGTGCTAAGGAACAACCCTGTACGTCACTCTTGTCCACGCTCCATGCAGGAAATGGGTTGGCTGTGGCTCTGAGGCTCTTCATCTTTCACTCTGGGACTGCTGGTGAGGCAGCCCTACCTGTCATGTTACCTGTTTCCAGATAGAGGAGGAAAAAACCTGGAAACGTCTAATTCTTAAAATTTCTTCCATGTGGCTTCTGACCATAGTTTATTAGCCAAAGCAAGTCACTTGGGGACTCCTGAGTTAAAGAGGACAGGAATGTCTTAATCTTCCTGCTGGGAGGGGCACCACAGAGAGGGAATTCAGTTATTTGGTGAATAGGTCAGTAATACAATCAGCCACACTCTATTAGGAAACGTTTCTTCTACTGAATTTGTGTTGTTTTTTTTTTAATTAAGTTTATTGGGGTAACATTGGTTAATACAATAATATAATTTTCAGGTGTACATTATCATTTGACATCTGTATATTCTATTGTGTATTCACCACCCAAAGTCCAGTTTCCTTCAGCTACCATATATTTGATGCCCTTTACCCGCTCACCCTCTCCCTACCCCCGCTATATTTGATCCCCTTTACCCCATCTACCTCTCCGCTCCTTCCCCACCCCACTAGTAACCACTACTCTATAGTTCTCTGGTAACCACTAGTATAGTCCATGTCCATGAGTCTCTGTTTGTTTGTCCTGCTCGTTTGTTGCTTTTAGGTTTATATCCCACATATAAGTGATATCATGTGATTTTCAACTTTTTCTGTCTGGCTTCTTTCGCTTAGCATGATTATCTCGAGTTCCATCCATATTGTCGCAAATGGCAGTATTTCATCTCTTCTTATGGCTGAGTAATATTCCATTGTATATATGTACCACAGCTTCCTTAGCCAATCATCTATCATAGGACACTTTAGTTGCTTTCATGTTTTGGCCACCATGAATAATGCTGCTGTGAACATCGATATGCAAATATCTTTTCAGATATGGATTTTCAAGTCTTTGAGGTAAATACCCAGTAGAGGGATTGCCGGATCATATGGTAGATCAATTCTTAGTTTTTTGAGGAACTTCCATACTGTTTTTCCATAGTGGCAGTCCCACCAGCAGTGTATGAGGGTTCCTATTCGTTCACATCCTCTCCAACATCTGTTATTGCCTTTCCTGTTGATTATTCTTCTGCTGAATTTGAACTTTCATTTCTCAACTGACAAACAACCATTCTGTGATCTCACCTACTGATGCTGCCAATTTCATCAGCGTTGCCTCTTAAGAAACTATTTGTATAAGGATTTAAATATCTTATGGCATTTTAGCTCTTATTAATTTCTAACCATGGAGGGAAGATGAAAAATTAAAGCGCTGATATGGGTCATGAGAAACATAGGTCTTATAAACTTAAAACACTTGAGAGGAAGTTTTGGCATGCCAGAAGCTCTGAATATCTCAATCAGAGTTTCCCCAGACAACCTAAGCCAATTGACTCCACTCATTTGTGAAGAAAACAAATTAAGAAACTTATAAAAAGCTAGAGCGATATGAGCAAAGCTTGTTTTTAAAAGTTGGAGTGTAATTAGAAAGATTTTTAACTCTCCAGAAACAGAAATTAATGCATCAATTTATGTACATTTTGGTTTCATATACATATTTTCAGGAGCACAGGCTACCTGTATTAGCTGATATTTTAATTTAGTGCTTTTTATACATGCTTTGTTTCCCCTAGATTATAAATCCTTGAGGATATCATCTAAGTGACAGCATGGAGAATAGAATGCACTCAAACCCAGCGGGGAGACAGTCTGGATCCAAATCCAGCTCTGACACTGCACAACAGTGAAATACCGGGCAAGCGACTTCAAGTCTTGGTTTTCTCATCTAAAAAATGGGAATTTTGATATTTAACTCACAGGTTTGTTGTGAGTCTTACTCAATAGTTGTAAAATACTAGCCGGTGCTACTAATGTTAATTTTGTCTAAATCTGCCATTTACTACATTTATTATGTGCCAGGCATGTAACAAGCTTTTCTTTGGTATAACCTCCCAACGATCTTAAAAGTAGGATTATCATTCTTACTTTTTAAAATCAGGGAGATTAAATGATTCTCCCAAAGACAGTCTTTGGCAAATTATGTCTTGAACTCATGCCCCTTTCTTACGAAATTCTACAAACTGATAAAGGGGGAGATTAACTCTTCTTCCTCTTTCATGACCTAAGACAAGTGTCCCCAACCCCCAGGCTGCAGACGGTACAGGCCCGTGGCCTGTTAGGAAGCAGGCTGCACAGCAGGAGGTGAGTGGCAGGCGATGGAAGCTTCATCTGTATTTGCAGCCGCTCCCCAGCGCTGGCATCACTGCCTCAGCTCCGCCTCAGCTCCGCCTCAGGTAATCAGGCATTAGATTCTCATAGGAGCACTGGTCCCTGGGTGCCAAAAAGGATGGGGACCACTGACCTAAGGCATTGTGAGATTCTGCCTTTCTAGGTCATCAGAGAAGATAAATTATACTTGATAACATTTCAGGGGGAGCTGCTGCATTTCTTAGTTAATTTGCCTGCTTGCTCTCAATCCATTTCCTATTCTTCCCCTCCTCTGTGTGTGTGCGTAATGATGCGGTGGGGGCGGGGGGAGGGAGGGGGGTCGAATATACATAACGTAAAATTTAGCCTTTTAACCATTTTGAGTGTACAATTTGGTGGCATGAAGCACATTCACGGTGTCGTTCAACCATCACCACCGTTCATTTGCAGACCGTTTTCATCATCCCAAACAGAAACTCTGTACCCATTAAACAGTAACTCCCCCTTCCCACCTCCCCACAACCTCTGGTAACCCCCATTCTACTTTCTGTCTATCTGTGAATAGAATTTGCCTGCTCTAGGTACCTCATATAAGTGGAACCATACAATATTTATCCTTTTATGACTGGTTTTTTCACTTAGCATAATGTTTTCCAGGTTCATCTATGTTGTAGCATGTATTGGAATTTCATTCTTTTGGGAAATAAATCTTTTATTATGCTAAATAACATTACATAAAATCCATCATCTTCACCATTTTTAAGTGTACAGTGCATGAGTGTTAAGTATATTCACATCATTGTGAAACAGATCTCCAGAACTCTGAAACTCTCTACCCACGAAAATCATCTCCCCTTTTCCTCCTGCCCCCAATCCCTAGCAACCTCCATTCTACTTTTTGTTTCTAAAACTTTGACTCCTTTAGATACCTCATATAAATGGGATTAGACAGTATTTGCTTTTTTGTACTAGTTTATTTCATTTAGCATAATGTCTTCAATGTTTATTCATGTGGTAGCGTGTGACACAATTTCCTTCTTTTTTAAGGCTGAATAATAATATTCCATTGTATGGATCTACCACCGTTGTTTGTCCATTCATCCAGTGATGGACACTTGGGTTGCTTCCATCTTTTGGGTAAATAATGCTGCTATGAACGTGGATGTGCCCCTTACTCTTTTTTATGGCAGGAAAGTATGTTTTCCCAGTCCCCTTATCAGCTGGTGTCTGAGAATTCAAGTCAATGGGAAGCATTAGCAGCAAAGTGGAAGTGGAGGATGAGAGGCCAAGGCTTTCCTCCTCTCCTCTCTCTGCTTCGGGAGGCATGTTTAACAGTAGCTGTGCCACCTCTGTTGGTCAGCTCTTCCCACCATGGTCTCAGTTCTAGACAGACGGGCGATGGCAGCTTCCTTTGTACTTTGGCCAATATGCGGGTTGCCTCTCTGTTTCTTGTTCTGTCTTCTCATCTGTCTGCAACTGTGACGTGAGATTTAAGGTTTCTTCCGATGATAGGACACAACACGGTAACACTCAGGTAGAGGAAAGGAAGAACTCATTGTTACTTATAGCTCCAAACGGGACAAGACTGCCAAGCCATGCCACAAGGGACTTGCACCTGTGCACAAGGTAACAGCTGGTTGGAACTATGTAGGAGGTGGCTTATGTACAGCAAGCGAGTGAAGTTAGCTAGATTTAGAGGGCCTCCTGGGGACTCAGTAATTTGAATATTTCTGTGGACCCAAGAAGAAAGGACCCCAGGTACCTGGGGTGTCTGGCCTTGGATAAGTGTGTATTGTAACCTAGGCATGTAGAGCCTGATAAGGGAAGTCTTTGGAGTGGGGGTTTAGCTAATGCCTCTGAAGGGGAATTGAGAGTTTTCAGCTATGACTTCAAAACTAGGTCAAGATGGCACTTGTGATCTATTTTATTACAGCAACAAATTCCCTGTGTGAAATATACCTTCCCTCTGTGTGAAATATCTAGAATGTTTTCTATTTTCCAACTGGACTCTGACGAATACAGATGTATTTGATTGCATTCCAAATCTTTAAACATTGATAAACTGTATAGAGTGCCACATTAACCTCACCATTAATCAGAATACTGTCACTTTATTGTTAGCCTCACCATCTACCACTAACGACTCCTTCTGCCCATGTTTGTCTCTCTTATTATTTTATGAATTTCTTAGAGGCAGGGATTGTGTCTTATGTACTCTTTCTCACAACCCCCAGTCCAGAACGTGACCAAACCCCAAATGTGTGCTTTAATAAATCTACAATTAATTATATGAGTCTCTGAGAGCGTATCAGTCATGTGTTCTGACTTCCACCTTGGCTGCAGTTCAGGGCGGAAGCCTGCTCCATGTTCTGACCTTCATAGTCTTGACCCCCACAGCCTGGGACAGGATCCAGATTCTTTAATGAATCATCTGGCATACTACTTATTTTCTTCCACACACTCCTATAAAATTGGCATTTATCACAGCCTCCATGAAGCAGACAGCTCTGGCTTGTTTGTCTTAGTTTTGTTTCAATTTCTAAGAGAGATATGGGGCTTATCTCCAGGGCCAGCTTCGTGGGCACAGGGTTCCTCGCTCACATTGGCCCAATGTTAGTTTAACGTTTCAATGTTGCCATCTTGGAATCCTTAATGCTTTTTAAACAAGAGGCTCCACATTTCCATTTGCATTGGACACGGCAAATCATGTAGCCAGTCCTGCCTACCTCGTTTCTGTATACCCTAAGCTTGTAATATTAATTTATCATTGAGACATGTGGGTTTAATATTTATAAAACCCTCAGTAGTTCAGAAGTTGCCCCATTTTCTTCAGGAAATATACTCTAAATCTCTTAGTGCGGCATGGCACGAAGAGCTTTTAATCTTCTGATACCTCCTGCACCTATGCTGACCACACTAAAACTTTCTCAGTCCCACCTCTCTCTACTCTGACTCTCTTCCCTTAACATGTTAACTCCCAGCTATTGTTCTACTTGTTTTCTCTAAACTTTGCCAGCTGATATCCTGCTCCCATCCTGCATAGGGTGGTCTTCTGTCTCTATCCCTGGCCAACTCCAACTGATCCTACAGGTCTGAACTCAGGTGCCACCGCCTCTCGGAAGCCCTCACTGATCTTCCAAAAGCTGAGATATGGGTCTCTCACAGCACTCTATGCTCAATCTATCATAGCACTTATCTTACTATTATGTTCTTTTCTGTTTATTTTTCTGTCTCCATCATTAAATTGTGAATTCCTTATAGAGAGAGACTTTCTCATGCTCTCTGAGGTGGCAGCCATACTCAGCTCCACAGAGGCACTGAAATTCCTACTTATCAAATGCATGCATGAATGAATGCAGAAATTACTGGTTTATTTGGACAATGCATGAGGAGACCTATAAGGTTTACTTTTGTCTCACCTAGGAGAACAGTACTTTCATTATTGAAGAAGACATTCAACAGCACCCTTTGGCACAGAAGCATGGATTCCTTTTTCAACACATTTTTCCTTTTCAGAAGAGTTAGAACCTTTTAAAATTTCTCAGCCTTTGAGAGAGGTCCTGAGGTCTCTCCTGGGACAGACCCTTGCCCAGATTATGGAGGAGGCTTAAGTGAGACGTTCCTTACCCCAAAGACTGTGTGGCCCTATGCAACTCCTGGAGCAAGTGTCTTTGCCTTCACCTCTCCTGGTCTATGTCCTATTAACCCTTTACGGGGCCCAACTGAAACACTAACTCCCAACAGTTTTAATGTAATTAATCACTCTCTGCTTTTCAGTGGCATTTTGTTTTTACCAGTAGGGATATTTGGCACACATTCTGACTAATGTCATAGTGACTTGTGCACTAGAATAGATGATAAACTTTGAGAGCAGGAGCAGAATGTGCTAATCTTTGTATCCTTTAAGTCTTTATGTCTTACACACAGTTGCTACTCAAATTAACATAGAAAAATATGGATCTCTGACAGATAGATTGATATACAATTAGTCCTAGAAAAGAAGAAATTTGAAAAAGGAAAGAGGGTGGCTCTATCTGATGGAAAGAAAAATTTCCACTATTAGAAAATACCTGAACTTGGAAGAAGGGCTCCAGGGAGGATATAGGGCAAAAAAACAAAAACAAACAAACAAAATGGAGTATAAGCGGACAAGGGAAAGGACCTGGGTGACAAAGAGGATGCAAGTCCTAAAGTCCTAAAGGTAAGGAGGGTTTAAAATTGGGTAATTAAGCCACCACTGAGACAGTGATGGATGGAAGAGGAGGGATGAGGAAATTGCAGGGCAACCTGAGCAAGGCTGTGGAGGCTGCCGAACTTTGCACTGGCAGAAAAGAAGGAAGTGTGGCTCCAGAAGCAGAGGTTTCTAGGCATGAAAACATGGTGCTTGTCTGAATAACTGCTGCTGCAGTCAGTATTCCTGTTAAACATGCCGCTGTTTGAAAGTGACCTAGCTGTAACCATGTTCCTTGGGAAGCCTCTGTTCTTGTTTTTAAGCCAATTCTCATATTCTCCATATTCTCTTGCATCCAAATAAATGCAACTCCAAAGACACTGAAATTAAGTTTTATTTAATGGACTTCACTCGTATTGCTTCTCTCTCTCTACTTCCTCTCTCCAGCCAGGTTTCTTCTACTCTCTTTCTCTTCTCTTATCAAGAGCAATTTGGCATCTTTCTGTAAATTTGGATCTTGAATAGTAAGCTCTCTGAAATATAAAAATTTCCTGAATCAATGAGTCATTTTGAGTCATTTGCCTAATGAATCTGAAATTCTGGTGGGGAGGGTGAAAAGGGAGATAATTCTAGGCGCTCACTGGGAGTCTGAATTTGGAAAGTAGCACTCCCCACCCGAATTCTGTTTTCATTCCATCTCAGAGCACTAATGCTTGTCTTACAGCTCGTTAAAAGTGGCTATGAGCACAATTAAATATTAAATAGAAGGTTCCAGAGGAAAAACTATCTCTAACGGGAAGGAAAACAAACTTTGTAGTGAGAAAAATGAAAGAAGAAACTGATCTTTGTTGTTTGACCTTTCTAACTCCCACAATGATTTTGCATATTACTTCTGATTAAGAGCCCATACCTGTTATCTCGGGGTGATTCTTGAGTCCTTGTGGGTCCAGGTGCAAGCTACATAGTAAGAATGTGATAGCTCTATGACCTTGTAAAACTAAACAGTCTTGCACTGAAACACTCTAACATTCCTCTTCCTGCCTATATAGCCTGGCCTTAAGAAATTTAAATCAAACTAGTTTTTCTCTTGCTCCAAGTTTGAAATGAAACTTTGACAGATGCTAGTAATCTAACTTGTCTGAGACGCTTGGCTTAAACAGTGATTCAATTGGTCAAAAAAAAAACCCCAAAACAAAACAAACAAAGAAACAAAAAACTCGAGTCTGGAGGCTTTGCCAGAAATAAATGATAAAGATTTATTCAAGGTCTTAGGATTTGCAAAGCAGAAACATAACTAGGTGACAGCCAGAGTTCCGAAGAAGAAAGAAAAGCTGAGGGCTCTCCTAATAAAAGTACATTCTTGAGAAGAATCAGTTCTGCGTTCTTAACCTCTGTACTGGTCTCAGATGGTAACCCTCTAGATGAGGGGTGGTCTGGATACTTGAACATTCTATCCTTAGTCCTTCAGGGGGTAGAGGGTTATCTGGAGGTTTGGTCTGTACTATGGCACTGAGACCCAATTGGAAAGTTCAAAAGTTTAAGTTTCCAGATTACTTAAAACAAGAACAGAATCATTTCCTCATACCCCCACCTACTTGATATTAGTAAATTTGGCAGCTTGACTGCAGTGACTCTATTCTTCTTCACTCTATTCCTCAGAGGCTAACCTAGGACAAGGGTGCTTCCAGACAAAACACCACATGGGAGGAAATAACCCCAAACTCTATCTTTCAGTATCTCTTAAAGGAGTCCTATCTTTCAGTATCTCTTAAAGCTCTATATTCTGTCTTGCAGAGAGCTTGTGGCAGGAATTGGCTCGATGATAGCTTCTTTAGAGCTGCAGTCCTGATTTAAAATCGCTACCCGACTTAGTGAGGCTGTCCTTGACACACATCTGATTTTCTGGGAAGAGATTACTACCACAGTAATTGAGCGGGGAAGCAGAGACAAATTGCTCTTGGCGGCTTCAACAGCGGTTCAAAATACTGCAGTTGACCGGAATCACACCCTGCAGTTTTCCTTCCTCCAGTGTGCAAGATGCCAACAGTGAAAGCACTGCACCAACAGATTATCTGCAAGATAGGAGTGGAAGGGGAGAAGACCACCACCAACCAGATTGTAAAAGAACCTCGACCCCGTGGTAGAGTTACATGAATGACTAAATAAGAGAGGGAAGGCCGGACCTCCGCTGTGGGTCGACTCTGGGACCCGCCAGTGGTGCAGGATGATTAATTTATTTACAGTGGGCTGGCGGAGCCCGCAGCTGGCTGGAGCCTGCGGTGACATCACGGGCCGGGGCGCGGGTCACGTGCCCCGCAGGCCGCCCCGCCTCCGCCTGCTCCGCCTTCTCCCGCCGCCTTCAGAGCAGAGGGTCCGGCCGCTGCGTCCACTCGGAGCGCTCGGGGGAGACGCGGAGCGAAGGCCGAGGGCAAGCAGGCGAGCGGGCACGAGCCGGGCCGGGGCGGGAGCGGCCTGGGGGCCCGCGGTAGCCGCGCGGCGTCGGGAGTGACGCGGCCGAGGTTCCTGCAAACTTGGGCGCGCGCTCGCGCCACGGCGCCCGCGGCCCGAGCGATGAAGATGGTCGCGCCCTGGACGCGGTTCTACTCCAACAGCTGCTGCCTGTGTTGCCATGTCCGCACCGGCACCATCCTGCTCGGCATCTGGTACCTGGTAAGCGCGGCCGGCCGCGACGAGGCGCCCGGGGCGCACCTGCCGGGGAGGGGGCGCCAGCGCCCCGGCGCCCCGTGGGCGCCAGCGCCCCGGCGCCCCGGCTTCGCTTCTCGTTCTGCCCCAAGTTGGCTCCTGGTTCGGCCTTGGGCTGGGTGATGCCGGCTCTAATCCGCCTAAAGTTATATTATTAGAAACTTAATTCTCTGCGCGAGCGTGCGACTGATCGCCCGGCTCGGCTCGGCCAACCTGTGGCGGGGGCCCGCTCAGGGCTGGGAGTCGGGGGCACTTCGGGGGCGCCGGTGGGCGGGGACGCGCCCCAAATCCCTGTGCACAGAGCCCGCTGCCGCCGGCCTGAAGCCCTGCGGTTTCCGGTGAAAGTGCTCTTGGTGGCCGGAGAACCGATCTTATCTGCGGAGCACGCGTTTTCTTTTCTTTTCTTCTTAATACCCAGTGGGCTTTGTGTTTCGACGGGTCCCGGGTGCAGCGTCGTGGGGTGACTGGGTACGTTTTGTCACCCTGCGGTCAGGGTCGCAGACCCGTGGTGCCCATTCTCCCTGCTCGCACATCGCCTCGGGTTTGCTGTGCCATCCGCTGCGCACGTTCGGATCCCGAGTCCAAATGGTTGGGTGTTCTTGTCACACTCTGTGAATGGTTCTCCTCACACTTTTGTTGTAAAGCCTTTAGGAAGGGGTTTGCTGGTGATTTACCGCGTTTCAGTCGGCCAGGGGAAGCCATTTTACACCCACTTATTTTCCTGCCCATTGACGGGGGTGATCCCTGTACCTTTCTTAGCAGGCAACGCAAGCAAATCTAATTTTTTTTTTTTTTTTTTAGGTTGGAACTTTTAAGATCGTATTTGTATGGGGAGTAGTGATTATCAGGGGCAATGAGGAAACCTGATCGAGTCTTGCCTTGTGCCTGCTCCAGGCTGATTGTGGGCACTCCTAGACTGCACCAGCATTGAGTTGATTGGATTCCCTTGCATTTCAGATTTTGTGACATCATGGAAGGTTACACCCAAGCCACTTTTCAGTGAATACCACTGCATCATGAGGAAATACCTTAAAATGATAGTAAGGTGGCCTATGGAACTTTTTAATGAGAATAAATTCTTCTCAGTCATCAATTTTTATTGTTGGTTCCTATTCAATTTTTTGATGCAATATGGACATTATGTTGAATTGTGTCATGTGCCATTTTAAGCAAAACATTTCCCCCCAGGCATATGGTGTTCTCTGTGCTATTAATAGTTTCAAGTTTCCTTTAGTCAGTGCCTGTCACAGGACACACAATAGAAATTTTTGGCCTTGAAAGCTTTCGAATAGATCTTTGGTATGTGTGGGTTTTTATTGTGCAGTGTGAATGCGGATAGAATGTTAAAATCTTGGCTGAACCCTAACTTTGCTAAAAGCCAGGAAATCTCTTTATAGAAATTTAAAATTACTGTATAGCAAAAGGTAGTAGGTAGCTTCAAAATAGCGCTTTTATTGATGATCGAGACAGATTATTTTATATAGATATCTTGTGTCCTCGAAAATGTTCAAATCTGCAGACTTGCAAGTACATCAGTGAATGTAATTTGTAAAATCTAGGGCACTGCATTAGGCAAATGTACTGCATGATCTACAGGAAAGATAAGTCTACTTGAGCCCTATTATTGGCTATAAGCCAACCAGACAGTATTGGTGTGATCAAAGAACTTTGAATGTTTTGTCTCTTGTTAGAGCATGCCGTTTGTGGAAAGTAGTTATTGGGTGCATGTTTTAGCATTTGGAAATATATGACAGATAATTAGAAAGCTTTCTAATAGAGGTAAGAATGCCACTTAAGATAAACCTAATTAATAGGAAACCTGGTTTAAGTACTAATAATCTTTATAAAAAATCTTTTTCACTTCATAAAACAATTTAGACTTTTTTTTAACAGTGAGTTTCCCCTCATACCTTTAAATATAATTTGGTTATCCACAACTTTGATTTACATGAACAGTTTTAGGCTGAGGGAGCAGGGTCACTGAGGAACAAGGCACTTCTCCCTCTTTCCCCCACACCTCACCTCACCAGCCATCTGAATGGAATGTGGGGTCAGTTATCAGGAAAAAAAGGATAGCACTATCTGTAGATATTCAAATAAGAGTCCACCAGAAGGATTCTTTCTTAAACCAATAAATGAGTGCCTGTTATGCCAGATAGATAAAGTGGATATTGTTTATGCGTTTTCTTGTTTCCTACCACCACCCTTTACTAAAGTCCAGTGTGTCAGGTACTATACTTGATGGTTTGCATAAGCTCAACTTTTACATATTCTTAGTGAGATAATTTTCTTTTTCCCTTTTATAGATGATAAAAACTAGGCTAAGGGAGCTTAGGCGATTTACCTAAAGTCCCATAGTCGGTTTATAGTCTGAGCGACGTTTTAGTCTGTCCCGTTTCTACTGTTTTCCTTTTTAAAAGTTGTGTCTGTGTTTCATTTTTGCCTTGGAATAATAAAGATTTCCTAGTAACAAAGCATATTTATTTTAGATATTTATATTAGAGACCTTTTTTTATTTGTCTTTGTTTTATTTTTTCCTTTTGTTGAGGCAATATTTACATAAGGTGAAATTCACAGATATTAAGTGTACAGTCCATTGAGTTGACAATGCATACACCTGTGTAACCATAGCCATGGAGAACATTTTAAAAAACCCAGAAAGTTTCCTTGTGCCTCTTCCCAGTTAATCCTCACCATATACATCCCCTCATCACAGGTGAGTTTTACCTGTTAATATTAGTGGAATTATATTATATTCTTTTGTATCAGGTTTCTTTCACTTAGCATGATCATTTATGTTATTGGGATATATTAGTAGCTTGTTCCTTTTTATTGCTGAGTTTATTTTATTGTATGAATATACCACAATTTGTTTACCTATTTGCCTGATGATAGTCATTAGGATTGTTCCCAGTTTGTAGCTATGATGGATAAAGCTGCTCTGAAGATTCTTGCACAAGACTTTAGGTGGACATACATGTATTTATTTCTTTTGAGTAAATATCTAGTAGCGGAATTGCTGGTCATTGGGTAGATACCTGTTTAACTTCATAAGAAACTGCCAACCAGTTTTCCAAAGCAGTTCTGCCCTTTTACACTACAACCGACAAATGTGAAGATCTAGCTGCTCCACTTCCTTGTCAGCACTTGGTGTTGTCAGTCTTTTTAGTTTTAGCCCTTCTAGTGGGTGTGTAGTGGTAGCTCATAGTGGCTGTAGTTTGCATTTCCTTTACTAAGGATGTGAAACAGTTTATTTTTGCTTATTGGCCAGTTATATATCTTCCTTCGTGAAGCACTATTGCTCATTTTTTAAATTGGATTTTGTCTTTTTTTCTTATCGATTTGTAAGAACTCTATATATTTTGTGTACCAGTCCTTTGTTAAGTATAGACTTGTGGATGTTTTCTCCCAGGGTGTGGCTTACCTACTCATTTTCTTTTAATGGGATTGCTTTTAAGATTTCCTTGGGCTGAGAGACCAAAGAGAGAGGCTGCCGAGTCCGGCATTACATTAAGAGTTTATTTCAGGGAACTTACATATCAGGCGTCTTGGGCAGCGGCAAGGCAATGTGGATATCCTCTGTACTGCATGGCAGTTGCTTAAGAATTATATATCGGTACTGAGGCTTGACCCGCCCTAGATAAGGGGAAATGCCTTACATGCTTGCCCAGGGCAGGGCAAGTGCCTGTTTAGGAACCAGCATGCGTGGGACATGGGGGAGGGGTGGTTCAGTCAGTCCCTGTGGGGAATTATGGGAAGCAGTCTCCGTCTGGCCGGGGTCTAGCTATGGTCATGCCATGGAATAGTCTCTCTTCCACTGGTATATTTTGATGAATGAGAGTTTTTAATTTTGATTAAGTTCAACTTGTCATTTTTTTTCTTTTATGGTTTGTACTCTGAGAGCTAAGACATCTCTGCCTACTCCAAAGTTGTAAAGACATTCTCTTACATTTTCTTCAGAAGCTTTACGGCTTTAGCTTTTATATTTACATCTGTGATCCATCTCAAATTAATTTTTCTATTATAACGTGAGGTAGAGGTTGAATTATTACATAACTTTTTCTATCTACAAACATTATTGGAAAGACAAGTAAGATACTTATCCATCTTCACAGAGAATGAAGGCTGACTTGTCCTGGTTTTTAGAGGGATCATGATATAAAGAATATTTGAAGCAGACTGATTGCTATGTAGTCATCTGGGATTTCCTCTTTCTTCCTTCAATAAAATTCAGTATTTTAAACCTGAATCAATTAAATCCCTTGCTAAATTTGCCCATACTCTAGTCTCTCACCGTCTATCCAGACTCTCCAGGTAGATGCCTCTTTCCTCTCTGCATCTTATTCTCTTCCTTTATTCCATCTGTACTGTGACTGCAGACTCGAAGGATCCACTTGCTCGCTTGCATCCAAGCCAAATAAAACACGAATTGGAAATTGCAGCAAAGGAAGTAAAGGGTTATTTAAGGAATTAGTGCCACGCCTGGAGACACAGGTGAGCTAGTGTTCTCAAAAGCTTGGCTTCGGGATGGCCTCTACCGGCTGGGTTACATAAGGGAGAAATCAGTCATGGTTACTGTGGTAGTTGGGGTCCTGGGCTCTACTGATTGGTCAGGGCTGAGGTAGGAGGCGGTCGATCATGGCACCAGGTCCTGATGTCAGTCACGGCATCGTTCTGTCTGGTTTCCAGGGGATGTGGTCTGTGGGGCCGTTCCACTTCCTTCAGTCTGGAGCTGAAACACAACTGAGGCCCAGGTGCGATCTTTGTTTGACTAAGACCTTATTCTCGTTTGAGGTTTGGTTATTGTCTCTTGGTCATGATTGATAGACCTGAAGCTTTATTCTTAAGTGAATTTGGTGCTGACCAGACCCTCATGTCCTAAGGACTTAATGATTAAAAGGGTGGACATACGCTGTATGGTACAGGTAGGAGAATCTGGTGCAGAAAATAAGTGAGTCATAGTTCTATCAGGCTAAGCAAAGTGAGCTGGGATTAAAGCAAAATGCTAAAGAAATGAATTCATGTGCGGTTACACCATATCCTGTTGCTTTTTGCTCTATATCCTGATTACATCCTTATTCTTGTCCTGTTATTCTTGCTACCATTTCCCTTGTTTAGGCTCTCATTAGCACTCGCAGTAGTCTATTACAGTAGTCTCATAACTGGTTTTTCTGCTACTAGTCTTGCCATTAATATCCATTTCCCTCCAACCCCCGGTCTGTTATAGATGCAGTTCTCAGAGGTATTTTTCTCAGAGACAAATATGAACTCAACTACTCCTGAAAACTTTGGCTCTCTATCCCAGGAAGGTCTGTGTATTTCATGACCTGCGTGTTTGAAACAATTAACACAGTGGGCGGGCCACATCTCTTTCGCCTCTCCCACCCCCCTCCCTTTCAGGTTATCCTCCTTTTGGATACAAACGGCTGCCGGATTTGCCAGCCAACACTTAAGCCTAAATCTGGAGATTCATTCTGATTTGACAAGTTGTCTGTGCATCCCTAAACCAGAGGCCGGGATTATGCTACTAGAATACACTGATGAATTTAGGTCTGGGATATTCTGCCCTTGAGCTGTAGTTGAGGAGAGTTGTAAGCCTGGATGGGATTAACTTTACTGAAAACATCAGATTGAGAGTGGACGGCTCAGTAATTTTTCCCAGGGAATCTGATTCTCTTTACTGGGAAGACGAGGGCAGTAAAAAATGCTTAGGCTAAAGCCCACATTTCTTATGGAGTGTGTTTTACCATTAGGACCTGAATTTTTCTCAACACATTCAAGCATACATTTTCCCTTGTAATTTTTCATTGTTTTGCCAAGGTGTTTTCTTAGTGTGTTTTTAAAAAATGGTGCTGGTAGTCGAAAGTGTCTGTCATTGACACCAGGGATGGGTCATCTTTTGTGCATATTATCCTTTTTATCATCACCCAAGTGTATTTTAGGAACTTAGTCATTCAGCAAAGATATACTGAATGCCACTTTTGTGCCAGATACCGTTCATAGAGTATTTGGCCATATGTCAGATTATAAAGGATGAAAGAGCTCAGAGTAGCTGATGGCCCTCATTGGCTTTGTGACCTGGCCTTTCAAGTAATCAACTAGTTCACTTTGAAAGTCACAGCTTGCTTGTGTACCCAAGCCTGATAAGGTCTCTTTGTATTCTGGGAAGTTCTGGTGCAGTAACTATTGATTTTTGTCTGGGTAGTACTGGATAGTAAAACCGACATCTTATATTTGTAGAGTGATTGATAGTTTTTAGTGGACTTTCACATTTGTTCTTATTTAGACCTCAAAGCAACTCTAGGGTCAGGCACAGTATGTCAGGCACAGATTAATAGTTTCTTTCTAGCTGTCAGATGCATAGTTTCTTTCTAGCTGTCAGATTCTATGTCTTGGTCCCTAAGTACAGGGCAAAATATGGACTAATTCGTGGTACTTATATAATCCTTATTGCCTAGTGTTTTCCATACTAAATTAGGTTGTCAAAGACTGAAATACTACGCTAAAGAGTTTGGGTATTATTCTGTAGGTAGTGGGGAGGCATTGAAGAATTATGAACAGTGTGATAGGATGAAAGCAGCTTTTAAGGAAGATTAAACTGTCAGGCTGTTTTAGATAGCTAGAAAACAGGAAAGGGTACGTTACGGTCTTCCGAATCTGAGCTATATCAGGTACAGTTCTTTCCAGCACAAGTCTCTCATTTGCTAATGATGCAAATAATATGGATGAGACTTTTTATTGGTTAGCGAATGAAACAGATCTCTCTTGCCTTCCAGACTTTCTTCATCTGAATTCAGGAATCAAATACTTCTGGAAATGAAGGGTATTGGATTTTTGAAAGATCTCCAGTGAGCCATTTTTAAAAAGTACAGGTTTCCCACCCTCCACCCTCCCAATATAAAGGATCAAGTTCTATAAAATAATGACTAGTGAAGATTTCAGTGGTATTTAATATATCTTTTTTAGCTTTTGTTGCACGTTATGATAGATGTTCATCAGAACATTTTAAAGATGGGCTGGCCAAGAAATAAATTAAAGATTGCCAATAAAGCTGTTTTGTTAAAATCAGTCTATCTGAGACCCACTTTAATTATGTCTAACTTAACTAACAAAGCATCAAGTATTAAAGTTATTAACGTGAGTTTTGCACTATGACGTGTGTTGTATTTAACGAAATGTGTAATGTATTTGTTTTGTCATCTCATTTTGAATCTTCACCAGGAAGGAAGAAGCCACAGTTTTTTTTTTTCTCACCCCACCCCCTTCGGATAGATATATTCTTGGTCATAAAGGGATACTGGTAGAAACTATGTGTGAGCCTTAGCAGAATTATTCATTGCTTTCTCCTTTTCCTCTCAGCTCCATTGGCTCTTAGTAGAGCTTCTGGATCCTTAACAAGAATTCTTGAAGAGCTATAAACTGGTTAATCCATTTTCCTTGAAGCAAAATAAAAATTAAGCAAAGATCACTTCAGTTGCTCTTAAACATTTAAAGATTTAGAGTTGCCTCTTTGCAGTTGCAGCTTCCAAGGAAAACTTATTTCTCAAGGAAATAATGTGGGGGCCAAAAAATATTTGAGGAATACCATTTCTAATTATTAGTAAAAATAAGCTTGAGCTTATTTCTTTCTTTTATTAACCTTGAGATGCTAAAATTACATGGTTTATTGGTTCCATGGTGCAGAGATGGTGAAGCAATAATACTCGTACATAGTAGGTACTCACATTTGTGTTGACTAGTAATAGAAGGCTTAAGGGTTGCAAAAATGGAGGCATTATAGATTGGAAAAAAAGAAGCACTTACAGGGTCACCTAAGGAGACCAGATGGGATGCATCAGAATTAGGCCTTTTTTTAGTGAGTTCTCAACCTTCCTGGACCAGAGATTGGATTTCGTCAATGGCCTAAAGTTGAATGGCTGATTCACACCAACTCACCTCATGGCAGACTAACATATAAAACCAGTATGCCAATTTATTAATATTCAGTGCAGAAATAGAATCATCATTGAGATGAATATTCCTATTCTTAGGCCTATATATTTCTTTCCTTTAGAGGACACTCAATTATGATCGTAGAATGATTTGATTACTTAATTCAATTTCATGAAGACAGCTTGATAAGTCCAACTTCACAGAAGGGATAACATTCAGGGCTAAAAAGATCAAGTCGGTAGGCCTGGCAGTGTGTCCCAACTATGCTTAAAGAGAAGGTTTTGATTCTTGGCTAGTCCTTTGTTGAGGTCTCAGTTTTGATTACACCCCCACCCCCACCCCACCCCACCTCTTGACTGAGAGCTGATAGTCTAGGAGTCTTTTCTTCTCTCTTTTTAAGGTAGGATTAAATGAGGATTCTCTCATAATTTTCTCTTTTGTGTTAATATTTACTTTACCCTCTGTGATACAGTATAAATAAAGCTGCTGTAACAGAGGTGCAAAAATGTATACTTAAGATAAAAGTTTATTTCTCTCATGTTAACAGTCCAGGGAGGGGTGGCAGACTTTATTATGTGAGACCACCCAGAGACCCAGGCTGGTGGGGCAGCTCTGCCATTCTAAATGTGCAGTTCCTTCAGTGGTTCTAAGGGGGCTGTTTCTTTTATCCTCATCTGCATGGTTGGAGAGAGTTCACTGTGTTTGTGTTCTGGCCTGCTAGAAGGAAGAAGGGGCCCCAAGAGGAAACGCAACTTAATTATTTTTAAGGATGTGAAATGGAAATGGCACTTATATCCCGGTAGCCAAAAATAAGACATAAGACCTAGCTGTAAGGGACAGTGGGAGATGTTATATTTAGCAGGGCATTTATGTATCCAGATAAGCCTATTACTGTGAAAGAAGGGGAGAACAGATTGGGGGATGTCTGCTATTCTGGAAAGCCACATAAAGGCAGCCTTCTTTCTAAGATCCTGTTTCCCCCCGTAAGAAAACTGTACTAACCTACAGGAGGCTTTGATTCCAGTCTACGAAACTACTTGTTAGTACTTCAGTTGTCTTCTCTAAATTGGAGTTAATAATTATAAAAATAAATAATTATTAAAAGATATAGTAAAACACTTTAAACAAGTTATAGAAGTGGTTATGACTGTGGACGAAACTAAGTTTTTAAATGTGAATTCATTTCTACCAAGGTACGCTACCTTAATGGAGTTTTTAATTGACTAAGAATTTTTTAAAAGATAAAATGAAGACCGAATGTATAGCAATTACGGTATGAAAACTCATGGTTAACTGTATAAGACATAAAATGCAGCTAGCTTATGAATCAGAAAACTATACCTGCTTGTGGTTAAGGACTTTCCATCTCAAAAGAAAATAATTGTAGGAAATTTAAGCCTAGAGGATATGTTGATGCTTATTATCTAGTTTCATTCTTCCCTCCTTCCTTCCTTCCTAAGTTCCTCCTCTGACAAGGTTTTAGAGAACTTCCAATGCGGTAAGAACTGTGCTAGCTACTGGTGATAACAATGGTGATTCAGAGTAGACCCAGTCCTTGCCACCGTGGAATCTGTGGTCTAGTAGAGGAAATAAATATTAATCAGTAATTAATATATATTAGTAATCTTGCAAATAAATATTGGAACATAACTGTGATAAATACTACAAAGGAGAATGTGTGGCATTGTGACAGGCATACAGTAAAGTTTGGGGACAGAAGTGGCAGTGTTGGAGAGCCTGACAATCTTTATCTGGAGAAATTAGTCCACTTACATTAATAGTAATTACTAATATATTAGGACTTATTTCAGTCATCATTTCTGCTTTTCTCTCCTTTGTTGACATTTTTCACATTGACTGTATTTTTTCTTATCCATTTTTCCCTATCTGCTATTTTGGAAGTTACACTCTATTTCTATTATTTTAGTGGTCCACTCAAAAAACTTGACATGTATACTTCACTTATTAAAGTCTAGAGTTAAAAGTATCTTGCCTTTCTTTTAAACAATAAAGATCCTCTTATCTAGTCATTTCTTGTATTTTAGTGTCTTTTTTTAAAGCTCCCCAAGACATTGATCTATACAATCAATGTTTGTATAGAATTACCCACATATTAATTATATCTTTGTCCATTATTCTCTTTTTAAAAAATCACTATAATTTTTATTTAAAAATAAATATTTTAATACTGAAAATGTGGAAAGTACATGATCCATCATTTTCTTTTGTACCTCAGACCTGCTGTCTAGGACCACTACCCTTCTGCCTGAAGTACGTATTTTAAAGTTTTCCTTTGTAAGTATGTGACGGTAGCAAACTCTGACAGTTGTTCTTTGCAAATATCTTCATTTGGCCCTCATTCTTGGAAGATATTTTTGCTGGATATACAATCCTAGATTGACAGTTATTGTCTCATAACACATGGAAGCTCTCATTCCACTGTCTTTTAACTTCTATGTTGCTGCTGAGAGGATAGTTGTCATTATTACTGGCATTTATATCTGGTTCATTAGGTGTGGGTGGGTCTCATGGTTATACATCAGTTATAAGGTCTGGGTGATGGCTGAAGCTGCTGGTCTGCACACCATACTTTTAATAGCAGTGGTTTAGTGGACTTATACATTTGTGAGGCTGAATTCCTTTTCTTAGAATCTTGCCTATGTAGTTAAAACTTTGACTATTAGTTTTTATTTCTTCTAAAGTGTTGAATTGAACAAGTACTGATTGCTTGGTGATAAGAGCCAAAGTATAGTGATAAAGAACAAATTTTAAATTAATAACAGAGAAATACCATAGAGCTTTTGTGACAATGTTTTAAAAATTAAATCAGTAGATAACAATAGGTGCCTTCTTCAATTCTTTTATTTTTACCTGAGAATATTTCTTTGTCTCTTTTTCCCCCAACAGTAGTTTAGAAATTAAATGGGAGTTTCTCAAATATTAATCTTAATATTCATTCTAAAGTAAGTATATAAACAAGAATGGAATATTAAAGATATTTATGTCTTTACATTAGTAACATAATAATTTACTAGATAATCTTTTCATTAATTTACTTTGACAATAGCCACTAACAGTGATCTGCAGAGGCCATCTACTTTTGAAGTAATCTGATACTGTTTTCTTTGAAATAGAAGTACCAATATTAGATGTTGATATCACCTTCAAGAATGTTCCATTACGTAGATTCATAGTAATGACTACTTACGGTGTAATTTTATGTATGGAGAAAAGAAAGCATAATTCAACAATTCAGCATTATGATTACAAAACATTTAGTTGTCTAAAAGATGGTTAGATTATAATATGTTGCATTTGATTTTAATTTGACAATTAAGACTTAAAAAAGTTAACTGTCAGATGCGTACTAGATTTATTGACTTCATGAGTCATATAGATGTCTAATCACTGTGTTGTATACCTGAAACTAATATTGTATGTCAACTATAACTGAAAAATAAAAAAATATTATTTTAAAAAAGTTAACTCTCAAGTTATACTTTAACAGATCTTTGTTCTAGCATTGCAAACTGTTTCAATTCTAGAAGTGTAGATTTTTTTGTTTTTAATTTCCAAATTTGTTTTTGTTTTTGAGTATATTTAATATATTGCTATTTTGTTGGAAAATTTTGACTCTAAAGTACAATATAACTACACTGTTCTTGCATGGAATGCAAAACTTATATCGTAATGGTTACATCTGTACTATCTTCACTTTCATTCATAAAGACATTCTATTTTGTGAGTTTTACTTCTGTCTGGTGAATAGCTATAGGAATAAAGTATTTTATATATTACAACTGAACAGGGAGCAAGTAATACAATGACTTTGTTGAACAGTCTTTCAAAGGATATCTTCCCATAGATAATCCAAATTGTTGGAATAGGATGGTTACAAATAGGTACTAATAGACCTAATGAGCATATTAGAACACAAAGCACCATGTTCACTGCACTAAAAAGTTGATTTAGTTATTTTACACTTTATATTTTCCCTTCTCTTTTCCAGATGCCAGACTTCTAACTCTGTAGTACTTTTTTTTAATGTACAGAGTTTAGGTCTTGATAGTCCATCCTAAAACTAGGCTCTGGGCTAGGCCTGGCTCTTCCCAGTCAGAGATCTAGAATGTTTTTTTAGGCATACTTTTACTCCCCATCACCACCTCCCCCCAGCCCCCTGCCTGCCCAAGTCTCCCAGAGGTCCTTTGAACAGCATTCCTCTTTTTGGCCTCTGTTAGGGGACCATCTTTTGCTTTCTGTCTACTGTCCAGACATCTTTCTCATTTATCATGTGGGCCCTTTATTCTCAGAGTATATAATGATGTCTCAGCCTGAGAGTGAAGATCAGAACCCAACCAAGTACATTCAGAGGTATTGTGATTGCTGCTGCTGGGGTGGAAAATCAGTTTCATTTTGCTTGCCAACTTCCTGTCACATTGAGAGTGGCTGTCTGGAACACTCTCTTGAAAAAGAATTCTGAGCCAGCTGCCGGGGCACTGGTTGGCAGAGTTGGCCAGGGCTTGTGAATGCAATGTGGTGACTTCTCGGGAGGGGCCTGGGCTACTGGAATGAGTGTGCATGGCATTTAGAATCAAAGGGACCAATGGTTGAGTCTCAGCTGAAAATGATTAGTTATTTTACACTTTATATATGCACTTGATCAGGTTTTCTCCGAAGTCTGAGAGTCCTTAACTGTAGAACAATGTAATAGGGGAGGCAAAACTGCTTCAATAATATAAAATGGTATGTGTAGTGGTTTCTTAATTCACTTCATCACCCAGGAGGAAGACATGCTAAAAGGATGGCACTGTGGACTACCAGGTCAACCAGAAAGACCTCATTGAATTTGGGGTAAAAAAAATCTCTACAGTACATTTTTAAAATTTGCCTATTGAAATGGAACTCTAATAAGGTACAACTTCCATTTTACTGCTTAAACTTTTTCCCTCACAGTATATATCCTAGAGACTGCCATTTGATCTGTAGCTTCCACAACGTAAAATGTTGGCTACAATTATAATCCAGTTCAGAGAACTAACTCATTTTTATGTTTTTGTTTCCTTGGACTTTCTCTTCACACTTAATTCTTAGTCACTTAGACTGATACCCTAAAATTATTTGTGCAGTAATCTTTATCTCTCAAGATTTCCAAAAGTCTCTTATTTCCTGGTGTTAATAAAGTCATCTCCCTGTGCATTGTGCTGGGGATATATTTGTTGCCTAATAGGTAATTTTTGAATAATTGAATTAATGAATGTTATAGAATTTATTCTGTATTTTACTTGGCCATTGACGTGTTTACCCCGCTGGTAATCCATGTGGGCAGGGACTATGTCTTATTCATCTTTGTATAAGCCAGCAGAGTGTTGAGCACACAGTAGGTGAACTAATTTAGTCAATTTTTTAGGTAAATAGGATTTTATGGTAAATCTAATTTTTAAATATATTTACCATAATTGTTTGAATTGAAATAGCAAGTGTTAGAAATTTATTTCAATCTCAGAGCAGGACCATTGTAGAAAGGGGCTTATTTGAATAATAAAGCACATTTGGAATAGAATTCTAAAATTTTATTTAGAGAAATTTCAAGTAAAAAGTTCAAACTTTCATTTCATTTTGATTTGGCCATTGAAGTTGGACCTCAGTGAAAGGCATATCTGCCATTAATAGATTTTAGAAAAAATTTCTAAATATTGACATATAAAAATTAGCCAACTATCTGAAAACAGCATATCAGACCATAATTTATATTTTTTATTTTTATCTATTTTTACTGTGAATATTGCATACATACAGAAAGGGCACAAAATAGAACAGCTCAGTTGTCATTAGCCAACACCCATGTATCTACCATTCAGGTCTGACTGTTCTCTTAAAGGTTACCCTAGAGATTATAACATACATCCTTGACTTTTTTTAAAATCTCACATTAATTGGTACTTTCATTCTCTTCCTGGACAATGCAAGGACCTAAGATCAATTCAATTCCAATTATCTACTCTTGATTTATATGCTATTATTGTCTATTTTGATTCTATTTATATTTTGAACTCATAAGTCATTATTATTGCTATTATGTTATCAATATTCAGTTGCCAGCATAATCATCATTTTTCTTGTTCTTCATTTCTTTGTACACCTTCAGTCTTCTATCTGGTATCATTTTTCTTTTGCCCAAGGAACACCCTTTAATGCTTTCTTTAGTGCTGAGCTGCTAGTCACAAATTCCCTCAATTTTGTCTGAAAGTATCTTTGTTTCATTTTTATCCTTGAAGGATTATTTTTTACTTCATATAAAGTTGTAAGTAGGCATTTCCTCCCCAGCATCTTGAAGATGTAACTCAATTGTCTTCTTACTACTTTTATTATTATTAAAGCCAGCTGTCTGAATATTTTCTTCTGTCTTATCTGAGTCATTAATTTTCTTGCAGCTGTGTCTAATGGGTTAAATCCATTCATTTGAATTCTTGATTTGACTATATTTTTTCATTCTAGAGTTTCTGTTTATTCTTTTTGAATCTGTCATGTCTTTTGTGTTTGTGTATGTATGTGATTCTGGTTCCCTGCCAAATTCTCATTCTGTTTCTTCCTTATCTCCTATAATATAGGAAGCATAGTCACTATAAAGGGCATGCCCATCACCTTCAATATATAGAGCACCTATGGTCTGTTTCTGTTGTTTCTGCTGGTTCTTGATCTTAGCGTCCTATCTTCTGTTTCTTATATTAGACATTGTATTTGAAAAATTGAAGAAATAATTTGAGGCATAGGATGATATATTTTTCCATTAGGGATTTTAGTAGCTTCTTACTGGGGTCTAGTATCTGGGGATCCCCTGATCCAATCTCAGGATTCAGATGATGCAAAACTGGGCTGAGTCCCTATAAAGGCTTGTCTACTTCTGGTTCATCTTACTCCTATGGTTCACTTTATCCTTTCAATTTCTTAATGGCAAAGTCCTGGGGAAATCTGCCCTCTACCCCCGTCCCCTCCACCCCACAAGCCCTGAACTCCAGCTTTTGACACCCAGGCCCAGCAAAGTCGATGGTGCTGCTCAAACTCCTAGCTCTCATCCGTCTTTCCTAGAATCGACAAATGCTCCAGGGACATTTCTGCCTTCGCCTGGATCTCAGCCCAGTACTTCTTCACTTCCTTGTTAGCTGTCTAATGCTTTCTCACAGACATTTGTTTATATTTTGTCCAGGTTTTCTAGTTGTCCTCAGTGAGAAAATTGATTTGTATTACCTAGTTCACCGTTATTGGAAGTGGCAGATCCCTTTATTATTATTATTCTGTTCTACTCTGATATTATTATTCTGTTTTACTCTGATATTTCTCCCTCATTATACATATTTCCAAGTTTTGATTTGAATGCCCAGACAGATTTGTTTGTTTTTGGTCATCTTCTTGCTATTAATTATTTTTCTTTAGAGAATCAGATTTAATAATAATATTCTATAAGGAAGTGGCAGATCCCTTTATTATTATTATTCTGTTCTACTCTGATATTATTATTCTGTTTTACTCTGATATTTCTCCCTCATTATACATATTTCCAAGTTTTGATTTGAATGCCCAGACAGATTTGTTTGTTCTTGGTCATCTTCTTACTATTAATTATTTTTCTTCAGAGAATCAGATTTAATAATAATATTCTATAGCATATTTTACATTAAAATATTTTCAAAGCTTTAAATAATTTTTCCTGACTCTAAAAGCAATTATACTCACATTAGACACTCTGGAAAATACAAAAAGGTATAATGATAAAGTTATAAGTTTTCTGAAAACATACCACTTGCTTTATAACATTGTATTTTTAGTGCTTTTAGTATGTTATTTATACATGTGAGCATATTACAAATATGCATAATAAAATTAGAATCATATAGCATTTTTAGACTATAGTTTTCACTTTATACTGTGAATGTTTTCTGAATATGATTTTCAAAGCTTGCTTAGGATTCTGTTATTTGGTTGTAATATTATTTAGCCATTCTCCTATTTTTGTTTCATGTTTTGATTAAGTAAATCTGCAATGATCATTTTGGACACAACTTTCTGTGCCAATTTTTGATTCTCGTGTTATTACTGTCTCAGTGGGTTTGACTGTTTCTTTTATTGAGGCTTTTAAAAAGAGCTGATAATTACTTTTTACATTTTCAGTTGTTTAGATTTAAGCTGCAAGTTAGGATCTGATATGTGACTTAAAGGTCAAGAGCACTTTGGATCCCTAGAGAAAATACAAGGGCCTGAAGACCATTTAAGTAATTGGACAGAAGTTGAATTTATTTACATACGGAAGTAATCATTATCAAGAACAAGGGGAAAATATGTGACACCGCAGGAACACTTTGTAAATAGAATTGGGAACAGTTTGTATACAACCTATCAAAATGGACAAAGTCCAAATGCAAGTGAGCATTAACTGAATGAGAAAATAAATATGCCCTCATTTTCTCTTCATTTAGATTAGCTGTGGTGATTACATAATCTGTTCCTGGCAAGGTTTAGCATCTCTTGGTTCTCATTTGTGATGACATTTCATTCTTGGTCAGAATGGATGATTGGGTGATTTCCATTTTTTCTCTTTCGGGAATTACTTCTTATCCAATGTTCTTGGGACTTTGACCTGTATTTGACCTTTTCCGTCTGACTGTGTTTAGTTGTTGCCATGGCCAGTCCCACCCCTGCCCCTCCCTTTTGCACAGACCTACGTCCTCACAGATCACCCTGTCACTACTCCATTCACATCATGGTGTGCCAAATTCTCTTCCAACAGTTTAGGTTTTACATAATAATACAGTAAATATGTGTCAGCGCACACCTTCTATTATGAAATATTCACTCTGTGATTAAAAGAGCATAATGGTGAATCATTTGTGACATATAACGAATGACCTTACCATCGCATCTTAGTTCTATATATGTCTGCTTTCTCTGGACTACCTCACAAAGAACATGGACACCTGGAAGCGGACTTGGCCCCAGGACTGTGTTCTGTGGCTTATGAGTACAGAGAAAGGGCCATAGGACTAGAAATACAGGGGCAGATAATAGTTACTAGAGCAGCTAGTGCACAGCTAAGTATAGAACCCAGTTTGGAGTGAGGGGAACACACCAAACCAGTAGTCAGAACTGTTGTCAGGAATGATGTGACATGTTCAGAGACTGAGCAGAAGAGAGCAGAATGCACACGAGACTAGGTATCAGGCCGTCAGAACTTGAGCAGGCAAACAAAAGCTGAGGGCAGGCTTGAGTACCAAAGGTTTCGAATAGAGAGAAAGAGCATTAGAGGCCAGATAGACAAGCTAAAAATATGATTATTTGGACATCCTACAAGTATTTTTCAGTACAACATATCTAAAATCAACCTTGTTGTGGTCCTTCAAGTGATCTTCCTTATTTCTGATAAGATATATCTTATCACCCAGGCTTGAAATCTCAGTCTTTTTTGCTTCCCTTTATCTTTTCATCTAGTCACTTAATAACTCTGATAATTCTACCACTCTGGGGAAAGGCCTTGGGTTCAAACCATGGCTCTTTAACATATTAAACCTAAGATAAATTCACTTAACCTCTCAAACTAACACATAAGATAACAATCTTACAGGGTTGGCATGAGAATAGAGCTGAGTCCATAAAACCTTTATTAGCTCTTCACCAGACTATTGAGATAGTCTGGTTTCCTGCCTCCATTTTAGCTTGTAGTTTCTAGTGACAGCTCTGATCATGTTGTATCCCACCTCAAAAACCTTTTACGTATCCTTCATTAACTCTTTGAATAAAGCCCCAAATTCCTATCCTGGTGTCGAGGACCCTCCACTGTCTGGCCCCAGCCTGCATTTCTAGTTTTATTTCCTAACACTTTGCTCCGTATGCTGTGTTCCAATCAAACTGAACTACTTGCCAATTTTAGTACAGGCTCCTGTCCCAGTGGCCTTAGTCATACTTGAACTTGTTCTTTTCCAAGCCTCTGAGATTCCACAACCTTCTTGTCTTTCCGTTCACTGTCCAAATGCTACCATCTTCGTTGCATCTCCCAGTCACCCCGTTGGTACTGTCTTTCTCTGAACTTCATTACTCTTTCTCTAAACTCTTGTCGGGCTTACTACTTTATGCGTTGTGTTATTTGGGCCCATAACTTATTTAACCTCATATTCTGAGTCCTGGCGAATTCTTCCTAAGCACTTAGCAGATACCTGATCTGTGATAGGCAATTAGTAAATATAAGCCAGGCAAGGGAATAGTAACAAGCTGAATAAGAGGTGATAGGTCATTAAAACTGAAAGGGCAGGAAAGCAGCTGCATAACACTGGCTCAGAGGATCTGGAAACTGGGTAATTTTCTGATGCCAGCCAAGAGCTTATATATGGTTCTTGTTAAGGTGTGAAGAGGTAAGGGAACTAATCTGAGTGGCTGTTATATGCCAGTCACCCTCTAGGTGTTTTACGTAATTTACTCATTTGAATGCCAATTAGATCACACTTTTCCCTTCCTTAATATTCTCCACTGGCGTCTTATTACACTTGGAAATACAATCCAAACTCCACAACTAGCCCTGCGGGATCTCTAAATCCGGGCCATATTTCTATAACCAGACACACTGCACCTCCTCCTCACCTTCTTCTCTTACCCTCCCTACTCTGCCCTTCTTGAAAGCACAGCCCATGAATCCACATTTATGTTTTCCCTTTTCAACCTTAAAATCAGCTGCACTACAATAACCACAAATATTCCGCCTTTGTCTGGTGCTCTACTTTTTCAAAACACATTCTGAGGTTACTTTATTGGATCTTATTTCAGTCCATAATCTTTGGACTGCCTTTTCCAAAGATAAGAGTATACAGGGAACGAAATGCCAAGAAAACATGACAGTTTATCAAAGAACATCTTTGTCAAACATCACGTGCCAGTTGTGGGACTAGCTTGTACCTTCCGTTAAGCCTTAGATATGTCCTAAAATGTTTTCTTTAACTAGAGTTTTGCTAATCACACGCTCTTTAAAATGTGCTACGAAGGTTTTCTTTGATCTTTGGAGAGAAAACAAGAAATGGGTAGTTCTGATAACCATTGTGGGGAGAGTGACTGGTGGATAAGAAGAGGAGGGAGTTTTCACTTTATACCCTCTTGTAATTCAAAGAAATGTTTAACCACATGCTTGTAGTATCTGTTTAAATTAGTTATATATGTATACTTTGGAAAATTGCTATTCTCATTGATACATATATATATATATG
>NW_006439568.1:23925632-23930126 GCF_000325575.1 Pteropus alecto | reverse complement strand
ATATAATTTTTTTACCCCCCAAAATCAGTCAGACCAAATTAGGCAGTTTGGAAGATAGAGGAAGTATTCCAAATCCTACAACGATCCTAACCACTTGTGTTTAAAAATGGATTCTGGATTTTGTAAAACAAATAACCTGACTATTTGAACCTCTTCTGTAAATAGGTATTTCCAAATATTATTTTTATATTAGGCTATGCCTTTAGTTAGTAAAAGGACTTACTCTGTGTATGAAGATTATTTATCTTTTCTCTCCTTTTTGACAAGAGTAAAACATAGGGCTCTATCATGTTTCTAAACCCAGAGAAAAGAAATAACAACCCCATCTCAGCCCAGGTCTGAGCTAAACTTTAGAACACCTGCCCCTCAGCCCACTGCACTTGGTGTGTGCACAGCATGCAGCAGGCGGGCGGGATAAATAAATGAAATAGAGATGCAGAAGTAGAATGGTCAGAATTTTGCAGTTGATTGGAGAGAGGGGATGAGGAAGATGAAAAGCCCAAAGGTGATCAGGTTTCAAGTATGACAAGAGACTTTAAGAGATTTGGTATTGGAATTGAAATTCCTGGATTCAAATTCCACAGTTAGCTGCCTGAACTTGGGCAATGTTCTTAACCCCCAAGCCTCAGTTTTCTCATCTATAAAATAGGGATAATTTAGCAAATACTTCATTAGGCTATTGCAGGGCTTACGAGAGGATCCACATAAAGCACTTAGCATAGCGCCTGAGTGTTTTCCACTTTCAATTATTAATGGTGACATTATTTTTTAAGACAGAGAACAGAAAAAGAGCAGAGGCAGGAGATGTTAAGGAAGATGATTTCCACTCAGACAAGCTGAGTTCGAAATACCCGAGGGAAATGTATTCAGTGATTTTTAGGAGACAGAAATGTGGGCCTAGGACAGAAAGGGGCTCACATGAGCTACTGCAGGAAAAGGATCCTGGCTGTGCCACTAAGTAGATTTGCATTCATTTTCTGACATTGTTTCCAAGATGATCTGAACCTGTGGAGAATGTCTTATCACCTGCAAAAACTTGGGGTTTCTCACTAGAGTGTATGTGGCTAACTAGAGAGTTTTTGTGCTTTTCCAACTACTGGTGTCAGAGCTGCTGCATATGTTTGTGCCAATTGTTCACTGCTCTAGGGTCTTGGCTGAGGGGGGCAGTGAGGTGAAATCCAGCTATCATCTGGGTACCAAGCCTTCTGCCTTTGGCTGCATCTGAATGAGCTGGTAGTGTTTCAGCCTTGGGAATGTTCACCTGTCCTCCTGGTTGGGGGGCGGGGGGCTTAGTGTTGAAAGTTAAGTCTTTGTTGAAGTTAAACTCCGTGTGGTCAGTATAATTTTCTTTTGTGGGGACTATATTTTGGGTATATTAAATTTTTTATCTCATTGCAGATCATCAATGCTGTGGTACTGTTGATTCTACTGAGCGCTCTGGCTGATCCAGATCAGTATCACTTTTCAAGTTCTGAACTAGGAGGTGACTTTGAGTTCATGGATGATGCCAGTAAGTACATCAGATTGCAACTCTAGGTATTTTCGTATTTTTAAAGGCAGGGAATCTGGCTGTCAGTTCTTTCTATTAGATTACAAATATTGATTCATGGGCTCATTTGAACTGATATTTAACTTTCCATTGTTACAAATCACATCAAGAAATATTTACGTGCTGCCTGTGTTCTGCCTGTGTTCTAAGTGCAGGAGTCTAAAGAATATATCTTTTACTTTTTTGTTTTTACATTTTATGTTAATGTGCCCATTTTTAAAATGATTGCTTTATTATGACTTTCACCCTGCCCTTTTGGTCTTTTTGGGAGGAGGGGAGTAAATAAATGGCAGGAAGAAGTTTAAAAGGGTAATGCGTATCTTATCATGTCTTCTGTTATGTTTCAGTATTTACCTTTCTTCCAGGAGGTGATCATTCTCCATTCTAGAAACCACGTTGGTGGTTATTTGGTGGATTTTAAAGAGGCCTTTTTCTGATTATTGGAAACATACACAGGCACCTGAATATGGACTAAACAGGAGAAGGCTGGGCACCCAGCTCGGAGGATCACAGGGACCCAAACATTTTATAATTACAGTCACCCTCTGTCCCCATTGACTGAAAGGGTCACTGCTGTGCATAATCCCAAACAAAAGGTTATGCACATTTATTTTCATTGGCTTTGGAGAACTTTAAATACATCTGAAAAAAAAAAATGCAACTGGGGAGAGAGTGGCTCAAGATGCAGTTTCAGAAATAAACTGGGAGTCTTTGTTGATCTTAAACAAATAGACAACCAGATAGTTCTCCAGCAAAATGGGTTTATTCCAGAACAACAAAGAATTGCAATTTGGGATATTGGGGTCTAATGTACACCACCTGGAATCCAGAGAAACAAAGATGAGGAATGCCCATGTATGGACTTGGGTGGGTCTCTTGTAAACAAAGAGTCCATTGGAGGAAATTAAGTTAGAAGTAAAGTGACTTTTCATTAGCTCAGTTATAGCTGTCTCCCATTGGCTGAGCTAGCACTAGGCAAAGAGCAATCTTTTCTTTCTCCTGCTGAGGTGGTTAAAATAGTATCACTTCCTATGGAAGATGCGAGGTAAGTCTCTTCCTGTTGGGGTCAGTAGTGTGCGTTGAGTGACAGGAGTGGGACAGTTCTCCCTCCTAAGCTCCCAACTCCATTTTTAAATGAGGTTTCTGTTTATTAATTTTCAAACTTCCAAAAGACATAGTGAGGCTTCTGGATTTTATTCTCAGCGTGAGAGAAAGCTATTCAGTGTTTTTAAATAATTCAACATTTATGAACTGGTGTCTTTTAAGAATATCGCTTTCATTGTTGAGTAGAGGACGTATTTAGGGGACTGGTTTCCGGGACGTTTCTCTGCGATGTGGATTATACTAGGATTGGGGATGAGACTAGGTTTTGGAGGTAGAATTGACAGAACTTGCTGGTGTGGGCAGTGAGGGAAAGGAAGGAATCGATGATTCCTACTTTCCAGCTTGAGTAAACTACGTGCCTCTTTATTGGGATGAGAGAATTTATGGTCAGGAGAAGGGAACAAATGTGGGAGAGAAAACTCGATTTCGATTTAGGTGACTTAGTATAGTTGTCAGGGGTATAGGATCTGAAGCCAGACCTTAGTTTGAATTCTGACCCTGCTATGTATTAAGTGTGTTAACATTGGGCTAGTTACTTTATGTGCCTTAGTTTCCCCCTCTGAAAGATAAGGATGATCGTTGTATCTATCTCATGGGATTGTTGTGATGATTAAATAAGTTAATACATGAAAAATGCTTAGAATGGAGTGTGGCCTGTAATAGGTGTTCAGTATTTTTTGCTCTTTTACTAGCTGTGCTTATTTAGATATGTTATAGATGAAATGTGAGCTATCTTAAAGTGGAGAGTTTTAAAAGGTAGTCGGATATGTGAACCTGTAGCCCAGAAGGCTGGGCTGCGGTAAATTTGATGACATCAACCTAAAACTGGCATTTATGTTAGAGAGACAGTAAAGGGAAAAGGGAAGGGGGCCCGTGATTGAGCCCCGAAGGAGCCCCAACATTGCAGTTCAGGAGGAGGAACCGAAGAACAACCGGAAGTGAAGTAAAGGGAAAACCAGGAGACACTTTATATCCATCGTCTTCCGCCACCATTGTTTCCTAATATGTACTAAGAAGTCAGGACATCATATTATCCTGGGGTTGGGGACTTTGTCAGATTGAGATGTGACTTCTGCTGTTACATTGCTCATTCTCTCCATTCTGAATAACCCTGTTACTCTAATGAATTCTTCTAGAAAAGATAATGAGTTCTATTAATATTAAATTAATCTCTCTCTGCTTTCTTCCCCTGAGTTAAAAGACTATCTAAGCTATAAGTATAATGTTTGATTGACATTTAAAGATAAATTATCTTACAGTATTTCTAGTAGCAGGATTCCTTTTCTAAGATAATTGAGATTAGAAAAAGAAGTTTTAAATAGTGCAGCTATGGTTCTATCTGAATCAAATAGTAACGCTGCATACCTTGTTCTAATTGCCAGAGATTAAGCTGGGTTAATATGACTATCTGGCAGTATAGATTAATTTAGCTGGCTTCAAAGGCTTACTGGTATTTAAGACTTTAAAATAGTAAATGTTTTGTAATGTTCTGGATATTAATTCCATTGCATTTGCGTTTTCTCATATTTCATACATTTGAAAAGAGCGAGTGAATGGTTGTAATTACTTTTAGGACTATCTATAGATCATTTAAATCACATGATTAAAAAGGTACAGAAGAATGGATATTCACTTGAGTGAATCGTTTTTTTAAACTTCTTTTCTCTTACATTTCCTTTTCACATGTTTTGATCTCCTTTTTAAAATATGTTTGCAGGTCAAAACTTATGTCCAACAAGCCTATCTAATAAATTCACATGTGGATAGATTTAATAGTCATTGAAATGGGTACAATCAATTGCTTTAAATTGAAAATTATGGAATATAGCAACTTGAAGTTA
>NW_006439568.1:23887298-23925367 GCF_000325575.1 Pteropus alecto | reverse complement strand
GCAGGAATGTGTCTTAGTTTTTCATGTGATATTTTCCTAAAATGATCTGGTAGAAGAAAGCCAAATTCCTATTATTTACATCAAAATGGGAGCATATAGGAGAATCCATTGGGATAAAGAAAATGTAAGGATTTCTCTTTTGTAAAATTCAGCCCTTTAATATTTGTATTTTTATGTATTTTTATGTGACAAAAATATTAGTAATAATATATATTTATAATTTGTAAATAAATGTTTTTTGTTATAAAAAATTTTGACTATATAGTCTTGTGCTACCTAATGATGGGGATACGTTCTGAGAAATGTGTCATTAGGTGAATTTGTCATTGTGCAAACATTGAATGCACTTACACAAACCTAGATGGCATAGCCTATTACACACCTAGGCTAAATGGTATAGGCTATTGCTTCTAGACTGTAAACCTGTACACATGTTACTGTACTGAATACTGTAGGTAGTTATAATAGTATTTGTGTATTTAACCTTATCTAAACATAGAAAAGGTACAATAAAAATATAGTAAAAAAGATTTAAAATGCTATACACTTAGGGCACTTACCATGAACGGAGCTTGTGGGACTAGAAGTTGCTCTAGGTGAGTCAACGAGTGAGCGGTGAGTGAATGTGAAGGCCTAGTGCATTACCTAATGGTACTGTAGACTTTATAAATACTGTACACTTAGGCTACACTAAATTTATAAAGCAACATGAGATTAAATCAAGCACAAGAGAAAATCACGCAATCAAGAGACGCGGTAAACAAGTTGTATGAAGCTGCCGCCATACAGCACAGCATACTGTTTTACAGCAAATTTTGCTATAAGTAGAAATATACATGAAACGATAAACAGTTTAATATAATAAATACACGAACTTGTAACGTAGTCATTCATTTATTATCATTATCAAGTATTATATATCTGTGCTTTTGTATGACTGGCAGAGCAGTAGGTTCGTTTACACCAGCATCACCACAGACATGTGAATAATGCATTGCACTATGACGTTACGATGGCTATGGTATCACTAGGTGATAGGAATTTTTCAGCTCCATTAAAATCTTATGGGACCACCATCATAAGTGTGGTCCCTCATTGACTGAAATGTCGTCATGTGGAGGACCGCTGTACTAGGAAAGGATGAGGAGCTGTCATAGGTGGGAGGAAACTAAGGAGACACACTGACATTGCACTGGGAGATCTCGGATTAGATTCTGGGACCGAAAAAAGACATTGAGGGGGCAACAGGTGAAATTCAAATGAGGTCTGTAGTTTAATTAATAGTATTATACAAATGTTAATTTCCTAGTTTTGATAATTACACTATAGTTAGGCAAATTGTTACTCTTAAGGGAAACAGGATGAAGGGTATACTTGAACTCTCCTGTTTTTGCAACGTCCCTATATATCTAAAATGATTTCAGAATAAAAAGTTAAAAGATAGTTTATTGACTTAGAAGATTAAAGGATAATGATTGAAAAGCATGTATGTGACATAGAGTATTATACACTCGTAGCTTACTTTGAATAGAAGTAAAGGAATTTTATTTGTGAGATTTTAATGGATTGGCAAAGAATTGTAACTGGAAGTGTCAGTATTATGCACACTACCAAAAAGATCATCCAAATTTCTGATTAATTTTGTAGACTTGTCTTTCTAATCAAACATTTTTATTTTATTCACTGATTAGACACATCTGGCCCAAAGAAGGAGATGACCATAAAAATCATCAAGAGTTGATGGTTACCCACATATGGTCACCTAATTGTGGAAAAGACACCACTGCATTTATTGGAGAAAGGGTAGTCTTGTCAATAAATGGTTTTGAATGATATCAATAGGACAAAAAACAGATAACTTCAAAGAAGATATTTATATGGCTGACAAGGAGATAAAATTCTCTGTATTATTAGTATATAAGGAAAATTGCAAGTTATAAGCACATTAGTGAATCACTGTCCCCTCCAAAATGGCCAACATTAACAGAACCGACAGCACCACCTGTTGATACTGATATGGATATGACCAACTGGAATTCTCATGGCTGCTGGGAGTGTAAATCATACCACTTTGGGGAAACTAAAGCTAAATAAACATCTACCCTATGACCCAGCAGTTTCACTCCTAGATGTGTACCTTACAGAGATGAATGCTTGTGTTCATCATATATAAAAATGGTCATAGTAGCTTTATTTATAATAGCCAAAAGTTGGAAACAATCCAGATTTCCACCAGTAGTAGAATGGACAGAAGTGAAGTGATCAGAGATGAAACAATATAGGCAAAATAGATGACAGGGACTCATTATACTTTTCTGTGTATGTTTGAAAGTTTTGATAATAAAAACTAAGAAATAGGAAAAAAAAAAAGTATGATTGGTTGGTGTTTTCCATATGGCTACAGGCACCACAGAGAAAGGCTCTCCTTGCTCTGTCATTCAGAAAGAGTCCCAGGCTGCCTACCTGCTCTCTGTTCACACAGCCAATACACAAGCTTGGCAGTCTGCACATCTTGTCCGCTTGTGCATAAAAGTTCCAACAGTCTTGAGGAAATGGACATACTCAGGCAACAGCAGGGGAAGCTGAGCGATAGGAACCATCTTGGCCCTTTATTTTCATCCATGCACCCTTTTATCTATCTATCTATCTATCTATCTATCTGTCCGTCCGTCCGTCCGTCCGTCCGTCCATCCATCCTTTAAATGACATGGCTCAAAAGATTGCATTTTCTACACCTCAACTACATCTTGCTTATTTTTTTAAAAGGATAATTCAATGAATATTTATTTTCAAGGAGGTCTTTTTACAAAGAGGTAAGAGACGTGACATTAGGGACAATGAAGTAATGTGGATAATCAAGGCCAGCTGTTACTATCCTTAGACCTGAGGGGGGAATGAGAGTCTGGGGTTACTGGAGCTGGGAATGAGAGAGTCATAGAGTTAACCTCTTCATGAGTAGTGCTGACCTTTGGTCTAGGGCCATAGCCAACTCAGGGCAACTTGACAGCAGGAGGTAGCCTTTCTGGCTCTCTATTCTCTTCCCTCTCTCTGATCTCTGTCTGGGCTCTTCACTGGCTGAGCTCAACTAAAGCCAGAGGGCACGGGAGCCCTGTTGATAGTCCATACAGGTCAGCCTCCTGGGGCAGAGGAGTGGATGGCGAAGAGTAGATTTGGAAAGACTAATAGAAGACCTCTGGTAGAACCTACTTATCTGAATGTTCTGCTTAAGCAAACTGGTTTGCTTGGTGAACATTTCCTTACTTTGTTTGCTTAATATCTTTTTAAAATTAGATACATTAAGCCTACAGAGTCCTTTGATTTGTTTGAGGTCTTAAGTTTGCCAGTATTGAGCAGGAACTGAATTCAGATGTCCAGTGCTCCTCCACCTGTGCCCTTTCCTTAGCTGCATCTTCTCTGATGATGCATTTTGTTGTTTGCACTTACATTCTAAAGTTTTTGAAATCAGAATATGATTTACAATTTAGCATAAGTTTACTGTGAAGATCATTTTTTTTTTTCTCCCAAATTTTTATTTTGGAAAAGTGAAAACCTTTCAGTAAAGTTTCACGTACGATAAACACCAGTCTTAGCTTTTTCATTAACGATCATTTGGAGATCCTCATTTTTTATTGAATTGTCTCATTAAATATTAAACGGGTATAAAACAACATTTATAGAATATTTTTAAAACATATCAAATAATGGTGCTGCAAGTACTTGTGTACCCACCACTTGATTTAAGAAGTTGATTTTTACCTTACTTTCCAATGAGCCTTACACGTCCTTTCCTGATGGCATATCCTTTTCTCTGACCTCAGAGACACCGCCCTTCTGAACTGTTTATAATGCCTTTGCTTTTCTTTATAGACTTACCATATACATTTATATCACTAATCGATCTGTTTAATTTTCATGTGCTTGAACTTTATATAGTGGATTCACATAGTATGCCTTCTTCTTAGACTTGCTTTTCAGTTTTATTGTGTGTTAATGAAAAAATTATTCAGACACTTGTTAAAATGGTAAAGAAGACTTTATTCAAGAGGAACTACTGCAGTGGAGTTTCGTGATAAGGGGGAGAGAGTTCAGGCTCAGCTCCCACACCAACAAACACAAGTGGAGGTTTATAACCAAGGAGCAGGGTAGGGGTTAGTGGATGGACAGTGACTAAGAGGAGACATCAAGGCTAAGGGGATTCTTGCTAGTCCAACTCAATGGGATTCTGGCTGAAGGCAGGCTAGGGTGATACGTTCTAGAGGCTGAGGGGTAAGAATTTGATCAGATACTAAGGGTGAGGGATTTTCAATAAATTGACTCAGTAGGATTCATGCTAAAACTGGACTGAATGGGCCAAGGACAGGGCTCAAGGTGTTTGGTTGGAGGAGAAAGTCTTTGTTATGTCTGTGTCTACTTGAGAACACCTAATCTACTTCTGGCACCCACCTGCAAGGAAATCTAGAAAATTTAGATTTTAGCTTTTAGTTTGTGCAGAATAGGAGGACACAGTAGAAAATGGGAATAAATGCTCAGTGCTAGTTCCCCATATCCCCAGCAAATTTACTTTAGTATATGGAAGATTTCTTTTACAGAAATCTTCTAAGCTTTAGCATCAACTTGTCCAGGTCTCAGGGAATCCTGTTGTATTTTGTGCCTATGTTAATTTTTTTGATTAGCTTAAGGAGAAGTGACATCTTTATGTGTTATATTTTGTCTGGTTATGTCTTTTATTTTTTTAAATGGCTTTATTGAGCTACAGTTTATATACTATAAAATTTACCCACTTTAAGTCTGTAATTCAATGATTTTTCATAAATTTTACAGAGATGTACAACTTTTAAAATAATGTCTAATCACAGCGTATGCCTCTTATGCAGATCTCCTATAGTGCTCCATGGTAGTATTTCCAAAACTCTCTGTATAGATCATGTATATTTTTTATTAAATTTATTTTACTTCCTTCCTTTTAGGTCCGGTCACTCATTGGTTCTCCAGTGAACATAATCACAAAAATGCCAATGCTGTTTACTGGCTTTTCTATTGTTATAGAAGCAACCTTTCTGAGACTTAATTATGTCAATATAAATCTCTCAATATGGAAGTGTATGGCTGGCAGGAACTAATTTCTTTGGAGAGTGAGGAGTTAAGAGAGGTTCTTTGAATTTGACATTTAAGGTATTACCTTATTAAACTAATCCTTCCTAACTTTTTATAGCTTATTTTAAATCTGTAGGCCTTACAACTTGGATGTACCTTGAAAACATTATGCTAAGTGAAACTAGCCAGATACAAAAGGCCACATATCATCTGATTCCATTTATGTGAAATATACAGAATAGGCAAATCCATAAAGACCAAAAGTAGATTAGTGGTTGCCAGGGGCTAGAGGTAGGGGAAAATGGGGAGTGCCTGCTAAAAGTACAGGAGTTCTTTTGGAGACAGTTAAAATATTATGGAATCATTGGTGATGGCTGTGCAACTTTATGAATATACTAAAAGAAACCAGTGAATTGTATACTTTTTTAAAGGGTGAATTTTCTGGCATGTCAAGTATATCTCAACGAAAACATTTTATGAGGGAAAGTAAGACCCAGCCTTAATAACCATGTCCTCTGATAAATTATTTATTGTTCCTCTTGGCTGAAAATTAATATTGCCCCCTCTGAATTCCCTTAGCTCTTCATCTGTTATCTCCTGTTGAATTTTTCCCTCTCTTCCTAGTAGATGCTAAGCATCTGAGAACAAAGATTATATCCTGTTAATCTTTGCAATGCCACAATGTTTATCCCGTGTTACATGAATCTATTGAATATTTGTGAAATAAATTTTGAGTTTAAGAATAAAGTTATAAATTAGCAAGTTACAAAAAACTCTTCTGTATGAATATACTTCAGTAAAAAGTTGTGAACAATCACTGCACACATGCAGAAAGTATATTAGAACCCACCGTCTGTTTTAGGGGAATGAAATATGCCTTATTTCTTATTCTTTCCTAAGCTTTCAACCTGAGAGCGTGAGGCCCAGGAGTAGGGACTTGAACCTGGGTTTTCTGTTTGCCCCTGTGGGGTTCGAGGGCTCTGTATTTTGCTCTGAGTAGTTCATACTATTGCTGTGAATTCAGCTGAAAATTGTACTCCTCTAGTCTTAATGGTGAGAATATACTCCAAGTACTGTTTGTTTTCATGAAGTACAGTGCCAGAAATGTTTCCAAAAATTACAGAAAATTGAAACGTAAGAATGACTTATGACTAGGCAAGTAGGATGTGGGAACATAAATCAGGTAGTTAGCTAGCTAGCTACAAGTTTTATGGAAAGGAAACAAATCCAAGAAATAGAAGGGGAAGTAGAATTAGAAATAGATTATTTCTCCAGAGGCATTTCAGGGAATTTCTTTATATGCCTATTTTATTTCAATGATTAACTGACTATTAGGAAACATTTTCTAATTATGCCTTTTGTGGCCTGTGATATAGCTTTTCTTAAGATCCTTTTCAAAATAGAACTGCATTATTAAGGCAGGAATTTAATTTAGGAAACAACGTGACGTCAGTGCGTTCTGACTTTGAGTTTGTGGAGCTACTATACAAAGAATGAGTAAAAAATATTCCTGTCACTGACCAGTGCTATTACCGATTGTAAAAATCCCTGTATTGCTATTAGAACCATTTCCTCCTTTGCCTATGACATAATTAAAAGGAATGACTTTTAATTCCTCGAAGTAACTGTCATAATTACCATGGTATGCTACGCATTATTTCAAATGAATTGATGTGCCAGGAGATAGAATGTTATTACCCTGTTTTATATTATCTACTGTGTTTCCATTTGATTTACACTTTGGTTCTACCTAAGCCATTTCACTGTGATATATTCAGTCTTTTCGGAGTGGTTGGTAAATCATTTATAGGAATAGAATTTTGAAACTTTCCTCATCTCAAATTAACATTTTTGTGATAAATAGTATCTCATTTTGAGTGCAGACAGAATACTTTATGATTTTCATTTTTATTGGTACCTTTTAAATTTCTCTGAGTTTTATATTCTTTGAAAAATGTAGAAATTTAAAATTTTTTCATGATTATGTGAGATTTAATTCTGGAGTGTTTCCCTCTCCCCCCCAGAATAAGACCTGCAGTTCTCATTAAGATTATTATTTTTGTTATATCAATATTTTATATTAATACACATTACATTAATATTTGTATTTTTGGAATAAAGCCTTGAGTTTGCTTGCTTGTTTATCTGTGTCTTTTAAGATCTATGAGGTAGTCAAAGAATAGCCTATAAAGTCTACAGCCATGCCACCCTGAACAAGCCCAATCCCATCTGATCTCGGAAGTTAAGCAGGATCGGGCCTGGATAGTACTTGGATGGGACGCCACCTAGGAACACCAGGTGCTGTAGGTGTAGAAAAGAAAAAATAAGAGATAGTAAGTTGACAAGGTCCTTGCAATCTGTAAGGTCAACTAAGGGGTGCCTCGCCTTAAAAAAAAAAAGAATAGCCTATGAGGTTTGGTTTCCATAAAATTAATTTTTTTCATTATAAAATATGCTTGTACAAAATTTGAAAACCATCAAAGTAGACAAAGAAGAAAATAATAAACTTCTGTCTGAGTTTAATTTTCAGAGATTGCTATATGCTTTGCACATAATAAGTGGTTATTGACGTCCAGCTCCTTTGACAGAGGCCATAGGATTTTCCCAGCATTTTGTCCGTCACTATTGCATTTGATCCACTTCCTTCACAGCTAGGCAGTATACTGACTCTGGGGTTAGACTTCTTAGGTAGACTGTCTCATTCACCACTTACTAGCTAGACAATCTTGGGCAAGTTACTTGCCTCTTACTCATCTTTTTCTTTTCTAAAATGGGGATCTAATAATAGTACCTAAGTCTTAAGGTTGTTAAAAGTTTAAATGAAATAACAGTGCCTAGTTCACTGAGGGAAAAAGAAACACACTTACTTATAAATGGAGAAGAACAAACGTTGACAACGTACATTCCATTGTGGTCACAGCTTTATGCAGGAAGAAAAAACAAACGAGACTAATACCCCCATTGCTTCGCATGCAGATAACAGCACTAGGATGCATGTATGTGTATGTCTATAGGTGTATAAACAGAGGCTTCCCCTTTGCACTTAAAGCATTTAAAATGCAATTCAGTTTATTCCCTCCACTGGCCATACTATGAGGCATACATGAAATTTTTTTGTAGATACCTCTTCCTTCACTAGAGGAAAAAGATAAGTTAATCTAGCATTGAAATTATAAAATAAACTATAAAATATGTATGTATCCTGAAAGAAGTCATGATCTTTTACATACCAGCTAGTATGAATCATCCTCTGAGGCTGTTATAACCTTCATTTATTTTTCTTTTTTGAGAATCAAATTTTTACTCCTTTAATAAAAATCATCAGCATCGTTATAAGTTTATTACACTGACTCTATAGATGAATTTGAAGAACCTTCATTTTTTTAAGATGGCAAATGGTCTTCGTTGACACATCTGCATTTCTGTCCTAGAGTGAGTGTACTTTCACCCTGTGCTTTCTGTTTGTAAACCTCTTACTTACAATGTGCTCTCATCCTTGAAGCTGAGGACACACAGAGGATGGTTCTAAAACTAGAATGCTTTTCTTTGGAGAAATAATCTGGAGGGAGCGGCAGCCCAGGTTGGTTCATGGTCAGTATTCAAAACATGAGTAGAAGCAGCACAGTGTAGTAGAAAGAGCCAGAGGCCGAAATCATAAGAGCAGGATTAGTCATAATTCAGTCTTTTGATGTACATGCTCTCAACAAGTCACATAACCTCTGAGCCCTAGTTTCATAATCTGTTCTGTGGGAACAATACCATCTACCTCAGAGTTAGGAAGACTAGCTAGTGATAACCCCACTCACTACCTTTAGAAACCTAGTCGTAAAACCAGTCATACCATACTGCTAATCAGGATCTCCTAAACATGTGGTAACATGGCCTCTTTAGTAGGTACTAAGTGTTCAGTTAGTGCCTCCTATGACATAGGTATTGTTCTAGGTCAGCGCTGGTCAATAGAAAATTAATAATAGCGCATATGTATTAAAATTTTTTAGTAACTGCATTTAAAAGAGTAAAAATACAGGTGAGATTAACTTTAATAATATATTTAACTCAGTATATGCAAAATATTATTTCAGCATGTAATCAGTATAAAAATTATTTTACGTTCTTTTTTTGTACTAGGGCCTTGAAATCTGGAGCATGTTTTAATCTTAAAGCACATCTCAATTCAGATTGACTTCCGTTCAAAAGGTCAATGTCCACATAGGGCTAGTGGTGACTATACTGGACATCTGTCCCCTCACTCTTGGGGTTGTAGTCGTGAACATGATACAGAAAGTCCTTTCTCTCAGGAAGTTTCCTCTAGCGGAGGGAGACAGACGGCACGCAACAAATATGAGTAAGATAATAGTGATGTGTGCCAGAAAGAAAATACGATAGTAATGTGAACGTGCCCGGGAGGGAGCATATCTCAGAGGTGTTGACATTGAACAGAGACCTGAATGGTTAAAAAGGCAGAGCTCATCATGTGAAAAGACGAGTGACATTTCTTCTGTTCAATGAGAACTGCCCTAAAGTGAGATAATCTGGCTGTGTTAATGACCCAAATGGTATGGCTGGATTATAGTGAACAAAAAAGTATGGGATGAGGTAAATTGAGATTGGAGGAATAGGCTTGCCGTAGAATAAACAGACATAAAGGCCATGATAAGAAACTGAGCCTTTCTAATAAAAGAGATGGGAAGTCACTGGAGGGTGTTAATAGGGGCATAAGACACATGTGAGTTTATAAAATACAAGTTAGACACCTATATGTTAAAAAAAAATACTATATAAATACATACATATGTGTGTGTGTGTGTGTGTGTGTCTATATAATTCAGTGGACCAGAAGACCAAACTTTATGTATGTGTAACTAATATCTCTTTCCCATTTTTGAAAAATAAACTTACATGTAAATCAATCTCTTATCTATAGGCATTTGTATGATTTAGGAAGAACATCTTTTGAGGACTTTATCTTCATTAACTATCACCTTCTCAAATTCCAAAGGAACTCTTGTAGTTTGCTTAGTATAAAGTTCTCGCTTATAATTGCTTTATAAACAAAATGCCTTTGAGGAGAGACTAAAAAAATGTTTAAACAGTGGATCTATTACTGATTTTTTTTTTTTTTAACCTTTGGCAGACATGTGCATTGCTATTGCAATTTCTCTTCTTATGATCCTGATATGTGCAATGGCTACTTATGGAGCATACAAGGTAAGCGGCTTTGAAATAAGCTGAGCCTCTTCCTCAGTCTCTGTCATGTGTAATCTGTGCAGCTATCTACAAGGAGTAAGATGTAATCATTCTCAGTTTTCTGTAAGAACCTTTGGAAGTTTAAATCTCGGTGCTATTACGTGGTACTAGGAAAACCAATGTTACTTCTCAGACATGTTCACTGAGGCTCGTTTGTTGCCTCCTTCTGTTTGGCTTACCAGTTGCCATCATGACCTGGTTTAATTGCTATTCCTCCATTTCCCTAAAGATTAAGAAAAGATTTCTCTGAATTAAAAAAAAGAAAAAGTTGTGTTTTGTAATATTGAACCTATTAGCATTAACACTGTATCTTCTCTTACGTTTAGCAACATGCCGCCTGGATCATCCCATTCTTCTGTTACCAGATCTTTGATTTTGCTCTCAACACCTTGGTTGCAGTCACTGTGCTTGTTTACCCGAACTCCATTCAGGAATACATACGGCAGCTGGTATGTGGTTGTCCCAATGGCTGCTTCTCTTCCCAGGAGAAGCTGCTGGTAAAGTGAGGGATTGAGGGGTGTTCAGGTGGACATGACGCATATTGATCTGTGGATTTTTAACTTGTATCTGAGTTAGCGATTAAAGATTTTTGAATGTTATCTCGAAGATAAGATTTTTAGTTTGTTAGAGTGCTTTTCTGGAAAAACATAACCTCCTGAGATAAGTTGGTAGCTGTGATGATGGTATTAGATGCACTTACCTAACTTATAATCTAGTTGTTAATTGTCTTGTTTTTGTACAATGCAGTTTGCTCAGTTATCAGCAAAGGATAGCTTTTTGCCTCTGTGTTGTATGGGAAAAGTAGAACTCTACTGTATACTGCATCCCAAACTTATTTGACCGTAGAACTCTTTCTTCCCCAAGCGTCTTTTTGGGATTAGTTTTCGGTTAAATGTCCTTTGTGACTGTGTGTGTAAATATTGATGACTGGATATTAAGAAGTTTGTAGAACGTGTGAGATTAGAATACCTCCGTGTCTTTATATTTTTCAATTTTTAAACTATAAATGTGTCTTAAAATTCAGTTTCTTCAAAATCCTAGAATGTTCCAAATGGAGGGAATGTTCACTCTTTGGAGATTTTAATAGTGTCTGAACGTAGGGGAATGAGCAGGGACTTTCTGGGGTGAGAGAGACAAGACTGGGGATTTGATGTGGAGGCCAAGAGATTCAGTGGGAAACAGAGGGGTGGAGGGAGAGGACATGTGGCAACAGAAGTTTGTGATCTTGTGGCATCGGCCCAGATCATGTAACTGGTGCTCGGCAGACAGAATGAACAGCCTCTAGTGTTTAGCTCCTTAAAAGTATCTCAGCTGTTATTGTGGATGTCATTCTTGTTAGTAATAGCTTCTTTCTTTTAGATAACAAGTCCATTTTTTGGAAGAACATTGTGTCAAGAAAATTTTTGCATATTTCCCATGTGTTAATTTTTTACATTATCCCTTGTGGTACAGCCAAGTTTTGTGCATGAAGGGGTTTATATGTGACGAGCAGGTTGTACAAAATCCTCTGTGTTTTTACTCTGTATCGATGCTCTGGTGCGGGGGTCCTAAAATCAACCTTGGAAGTGTGGAGGAAACCCGATCTCAACGTAGCCTGTCGTGTGAGGGGCCTGGGAAGGGGTTGTGTTGATGAAGGAGATACTAAGACAAGCCATATGGCAGCCTCGTGACTATCTGAATAGTATATTGTGCTATAGCCTATATAGTGCAGAGATTTAGAAGGCGCATTGAGCCCAATATGCAGGCAAGCCTTTGGAACACTGAGAATGCTACCTAGATTTTCTTTTATACCCCACATTGTTCAGTTACTCTGTAGTCATTTGCTTTAGAGCCACTAGTAGTAAAATGATAATATTGGTGATATTGACAGTAATTTAATAACATTTTTTAAAAAATCACCATCTGCTTTTATTTGTAATTACAAACCAAATAATACAAGTGAGCATCTTTCATATGTTCTACTTAAAGATCAGTCTGGGCTGAAAGAGTGAGGCCTACAGATTATCACAGTGCCTAAGAGACAGTAAGAGAAGGAATGTTCAAATTCCACTGATTCTTGTTGACAAGTTGAAATATAATGAGTCTAGAGAGACTGAGACAGCTGTGAGAGAGCATCCACTTAATTCTAATGCCTTTTTTGTTTGTGTGGAGTCTTATAAAATGCAGTTCAAATAAATTGTGGAAGTGTTTTTATGAGTCTTAACTGGGCATAGAAACCACCTTCACTTTTCTGGGGGAAAAAATATAAAGATCTTTGTGGAAAGGATCACATACTTCCACATTAATTCCCTGTTTTTTAATTAGTCACAGAAACAATATGATTTCATGTATTCTTACCCTTTAAGATCAGTATTCAAAAACCCTTCCAGGCTCCAAGGGAAGGCACTAGTTTCATGAGCTGGTCACAAAGAATGACTTAGATTTTATTTCTTAGGTATTTTGCCCAAAGTGAAAGGAGACGGAAAATCACTGGGTGATGTTTTCACCCTGGGGAGGAGTCAAGCACGTGTCATGAGTTTTCTCTGTATTCTTCCTTAGCATTTGGAACTTCTTTGTCTCAGAATACTGCTAATGTGGAATTCAAGCACGTAGTATCTCTTCTTCATCACTTGTTCTGGCTGATGAAGAAGAGATAAAAGGTGACAGTGCACACTGGACTGCCCTCCTGCACACTTCTCTACACCAGTTAAATGTGGGGCTTCCTTCAGTGCTGCGCAGGTCCCATGGAGAAGTTCTGCCCCTCCCACTAACCACGGTAGCAGATTCTGATCTTCCAAAAAAAGTCTCCTTTGATCCGATAGTTAATCAATATGGTCAGATGATAGGACTTGACTATTTTTTTAAGTACTGTGAATTCCTACTAGTCTAAAAGATTATGCTCTTTGAGGAGAAATAGCACCAACAAAAATGCTCTATATAAAGAAGACACTATTTTAATAGGTTTCTGTCCCTTGTACAAGCCTTTTAGAGTGGTCCAGAATTTGCAGAAAATACAAATATCAGAGATATGTAAGGACTGACTTCTGACTTTTGGATAGTAGGAGGACTAAATTATGTTTTCAGGTCTCACTCATTCATGAACCTTCCTCTGATTTTTCTTTTCGAGAGTTATTGCCTGAAATATGAACAGATAGCCTCTTCTCATCCCACCGTTATGCCTTTTCATTAGCAGAGGTGGGCTAGAAATTTCGTAGTGGTCTTTAATAACTGTCTGCTTTAACTAATTGTTCTCTGATAAGCACATCTGATTAATGCCTTAGGAATATAATCCTGAGTGATTAATGAGATTTGCTAATGAGACACTTGTCTTTTGCAGCCTCCTAATTTTCCCCACAAAGATGATATCATGTCAGTGAATCCTACCTGTCTGGTCCTTATTATTCTTCTGTTTATCAGCATTATCTTGACTTTCAAGGTAAGAATGAAGATTTTACTTATTGCCTAAATGTTATTAAACATATTCATGTATGCCAAAGAAGTAAACAAGCTTCAGTCAGCTCACTATAGATATCTGAACTGCTTTTGATATCTGAACTGCTTTTGACTTCCTAACAATTCTGCCTTTCTCTTACCTATGTGAGTGATAAACACTAATCAAACTTCCACAGGACAGTCAAGGGTTATTCCAAAATCTATTAGGATGAGAATAAGTTAATATAATATTATGCATTATGTAGTATGTATTATATGCTACAACATTCATTATAATGTTTGTAATTTGTTTTTAAAATGCAGTATATTCTGAACATCATTCAATCTATTATATGAATTTATCATTATTTGATAAATTACTTATTGTTGGATATTGGGACAGTTTCTACTTTTTCAGTCATTAATATTGCTGCAATGAATATGTTTAAATATATCTTTCATATGCTTATGCATTTTTTCCTCAAGATACACTTTTTTAAATGAGAGGGTATGCATAATTTGAAGGCTTTTGTTAGGTTGCCAAATTGAGCTCCGTAAAAGGTGAGTGACTTAACACTCCCACAGCACTGTTTCTTCTCATCCTCATCAACTGAGTGCTCTCTGTTCCTTTTCATCTTTGTAAACCTAATAATAAAAGCATCATTATAATTCATACCTGTGTTCTAATAAGAAAATTTGCAAATCATTATTGGACTTGAACTTTTAATTCTTAATATCTTCCATTGTATATATATATATATATTTGGGGGGGGAGGGCATAAAATTACCTAATTTTTCCAGAATCACCCCTCAGTAAGCTTGAGGAAGCTGCATTTAAGGAGAAGATTATTTTAAATAGGCAATACGAAGAAAATGGGTAGAGAGAAAATGATTTATTGAAAATCATTTGGATCTACATTTTTCCCTATAAAACACATGCAGTTTTTTGATACTGCATGTGTAGTTTTAGTGGTCAAGGATTTGGGCAAATTTTATACACCGATGTTGAGGCTTACCACTTCTGCAGCTCATGCTACCCCACCACCCACTTTCCGATCACTCAGTCAACCTCAAATATTGTCCTTTGTCACTCCAGACCACCCAAGCTGCATGTAGTATTGGCAGGACCCCTGACACAAGGCCACGAACTCTCATTATACTTTGTCTTTCAAGGGTAGACTCCCATTTAGCTTCTGCCTGTTCGGGGTGCCTCACCCTTGCCTTCAGATTGTGTGTGTGTGTGTGTTCCAGATTTTATCATTTTTACCTCCAAGAAGGTTCATCTGATGAAGCTAGTCTCTGCCATTCCCAAAAGCTCAGAAGCTGGAACCTCCCAGTGCTCTTTAAAAAGGCATTTTAATTTCGTAGGTGTTTTCATTTGTATTGGAAATGTTTACTTGAGATTTTGAGTCAGAGGACCTAGACTTAACTTCTGTCACTGCTGTTGTTAGCTGTGACTAGAGCTTCGGTTTCTTCATTTACTAAATAGCAGTAATAGTTAAGAAAACATTCTGTAGGGTGATTGTAAGGTTTAAGTGAGCTGATGTATGGGAAGATGCATCATTCATTCATTTATTCAGTAAATATTTATTAGGAGTAAACCTCCTTTGTGCCAGGCTGTGTTCTAGGCACTGGGCTGTATAGTAAATCAGAAAAATCCCTGCCCTGTGGTATTTTTATAAATTTCAAAACACTATTATCATAACGAAAAGACATCATACAAGTTGTTCACAGCACTATTTCCAACCTGTGGCAAACGTGTACTCATTTTAATATTTATTTATTTACATATTTATCTCCTTAACTAGATTGCATTTCTTTGAAAACATAGACTGTGCCTTCATTTTTTTATTCTTCTTAGCACTAAGCTGATGCCTCAAACATAGAGACTCAGTAATCATTTATTTAAACAAATACGGGTAAATGTGCTGTGGTTTCACGCATCGGTTTCCCCAATTACTGGCTCTCACAATCTAAATTCACTATTACTCGTCAGTGGAGTTATCAGCACACCAGTTCCCTGGGAGCCCAAACCAGGACACAGGTCAGTTTCGCTCTGTCCCAAGAAAGTAGAAGGGGCAGTCTTAATACCGAGCTCTGCAAGTCGATGATGGATGTAATTTGTCAGTGCAAGTTTATTTGGGAAATACACTAAACATTTAATTCTCTGTTTCAGGTTACAGAAATGTGAAATAAGAAATAAAGTCTCTGAAATAAGTTAGTGGGTTTTTAGAGACAGTAGGCCAGAGGTTTCTCTCCTACTGGAACGTTTAGTAAGTGAATGCCTACTGCGGGCTCATGAGGCCCAACACCAGGCACTTCCCCTCGGCTGCCTAACCTCTCTGTTACAGAGCTGTCATTTTAGAGGCTTCCCATCAGAAAGTTCTTGTTTTAAAGAATCTCCTGTTTACTGCTAAAATAATGAGTGGCTCATCTTTCGTAACACATAAATAATATGTTCATACATTCCTTTTCCATTTGTGTTGAAATTCTCAAAAAGGCTGGGGCTTTTTTTCCGTAAAGAATAACATTGGGTAAACCTAAGATTTGAGTGAATTGAATATGTTGTGTACATTATTCAAGAAATATGCCCTTTCCATCTCTCTCTGTCTCATTGTTCATGATTTCAGATTATTGCAGTTCAGGAAACAATTTTAAAAATAGCATTATACATTGTCATCTTATCACCACAGAAAATTTAAATGTAAGAAGTGATCACCACCAAGTACAAATGCAGCTTAAGACAGCATTCTGAGTATAATACTACAGATATTTTGTTACTCTTCTGTTAAATGTCCTTAAATGTCTTTTTTTATAGAACAACTTCACTGAGATATAATTTGATATAATATTCACCCATTGAAAGTATAGAATTCACTGGTTTATAGTATATTCAGAGTTGTGTGATCACATCTTTGTGATTCCAGAACCTTTGTATCATGTGCCATTTACCCTTACCCTAACCCTTACCCCTAGCAACCTCTAACCTACTTTTTGTGTGTATAGATTTGCCTATTCTGGATATTTCCTATAAATAGAGTCATACAACATGTGGTCCTGGCTTCTTTCACTTAGACTAATATTTTCAAGGTTCATTCATGTCCTGTGTAGCATATATCAGAATTTCCTTTTTATTTCTGAGTAATGTTCCATTTTATCACGTTTTATCTATCCATTCATCAGTTGATGCCAATTTGGATTGCTTCCACTTTTTGTCTGTTAAGAATAATGCTGCTATGAACATTTGTGTACAAGTTTTTATGTGGAAATGTTTTCATTTCTCTCAGACATATATCTAGGAGTGGAATTGCTGGGTCATACGGTAACTCTGTTTAACCTTTTGAGGAACCGCCAAACTGTTTTACAAAGCAGCTGCACCATTTTAAATTCCCACCAGCAATATATGAGGGTTCCAGTTTTTCCACATCTTTAGACTTCTTTTAATCAAAGAATTTTAAAGCTAAAAAGGGATTTTTAAACTATTTACTTCTGATCCAACAGCAAATGATTGACACGAAAGTGCAAAGTGTTCCTAGTTCAGATATCTTCTGTGAACTCAGGCTTTGTTTCTAGCGTGTCTTTATTCTGGACATTAATTTATCTTTTTTGGGTATTTCATTATGAAAATGGAAATGTTTTAAAGCGAATTTTATTGACTATTTAGCAAACTTATATTCTGTAAACCTTTCTTAAAAAAATTGACTTGATAACAAAATTATAATCATGTACAATAAAAATCCCAAAGACCCTGAGTTAAATATGGTGAGAAATGGGTGACTTGTTCTGTGAATCTTGGAGCAGTAAGTGTTTTTGGCGATTGTTCCTTCCAGCTACTTTTTCTTAGAAATTTCTCCTGCTCTCAGTCCTTCCCCTCCCAGAAGGTGGTGGTGGGACAGAATAAGGTTAGAGTAGCACCCTTTGCCAGAAATTTGCTGTATCCAAAATTCGTGATTTTTAAAGACTTTTAGTTTAGTGGAGTCAATATGTGCATTTATAATTTATGTAAATAAAAGTTTTGTAATAGCTTTAATGTAAGATGATGTTTGACATTGTCCGAGGTTAGAAATTTAAAGCTCTAATAATCACCACTCACTTTCAGGGTTACTTGATTAGCTGTGTTTGGAACTGCTACCGATACATCAACGGCAGGAACTCGTCTGACGTCCTGGTTTATGTTACCAGCAATGACACAACGGTAGGTGTGATGTCAGTTACTGTGGAGGTCTCTCCCATCCACGATATGAGGGCTTCTGTGTTTCTAGTGTTTGCTACCTTTTAACTGTGGTCGAAACATACCACAGCTGAAATCCTGTAATCTGAAGATTCATAGTTACATAAAATATGTTTCATTTTCCTTAAAGTATGTTAAAATCCAGATGGCTCAACTTCTGGTTTATTTTAAAAAATATTACAGGTAGGTAATATATGTACCTTCTCCATATTTATGTATCTTAAACCTGAATTATGAAACCATCGTATATAATTCTAGATATCAATTCGGCATAGTATAACCATACTATCTCACTACGACTATACTATCTCACTTGACATCTGAAATTAAACTTAGAAATGTGATATAGGTAAAGAAGTAAGAATGGCAGAGGTTACTATGTCTTTAAATATGCCCTTCATGTGAAAACCTGAGTAAAAAATTTAGATGATCTGTGTTCTGCTACTAGTTGTTTATACTTAAAATTTTTAACCTATCAGATATGATTTTGGAAAACATGTCTTCACTGGAAGAGTCCTGGGAATCATCTGTACTTTATGTAAATTATTATAAACTACGTGGCTCGTGGTAAGATGAAAGTGTAAGTCCTCTAGGTATTAACCTCCCTGTGTGTCCATCACCTTTGCATTCAGCGCAGTGCCTGACGCAGTTCTCTGTATAGGTTCAAGGAGTGACTAACAAAAAGGATGGTGATGGATGATAGGAACATGTGGATGGTTCAAACTGGATAAAATAGGAGGGGATAGAATGGACAGGACAAATGCAGGGTAAATATAAGTGGTATGTCAAGTCTAAACCAGAACAGAGTTTCATATTTTGCTTTGTTTTATAAGTTCTGGTGACATGCTCACTCTGTGACCTTACTAAAATAATTTAACCTGTTTTTGCCTTTACTTCTTTGTATATAAATGGAAATAAAACAATTTTATACTTTATATTAAATATACAGATACCAGCTGGTATTACTGAGAACTCAATGGAATTTCTGAGAGAAAGCATGTTATACATGAATAGCTTTCCTAAGTACTCGCCAGACATTTGTTTAGTTGACTCAAAGTCTATGAGCAGTGGTTTAAGAAGAGACTCTGTGACTCATGGACATGGACAATAGACTGACTAATGGTCACCAGAAGGGAGGGGGAAGTAGGTGGGGTTAAAGAGGTCAAATATGTGGTGACAAAGAAATCTAACTGTGGGCGGTGAACACACAATACAATTTATATGTGTGCCTTACTGTTGAATTGTACGCCTGAAACTTACTGGATTTTGTTAACCAGTGTCACCATAATAAAAATAAAAATGAAAGTAAAAATAAAAAGAACAAGCTCTGCCATGATCAGATGCACAAAACTCAGCATACCCAGATGCTTAGCAGACTCTTTTTGAGGTCTGCAGAATACTATGCACAGATTACAGTAATACGTGTTCTACTAAATTCTTTTAAGAATTTCTCCTGGGTCAGTACATCTCTTTAAAGAAATGTACTGACTTTTAACTTTTAACTAACATTTCTTTTAACTATTCAAAATTATTGTAATTTTGATAAAATTACTGGCTTAAAGAATTTTTTCTTTCTGGGTTACTGAGTATTTAGTTATCTTTTTTTCTTAAAAAAGAAATCTCAGAATACATTGTGCTTTTTAACGGGAGGGACATCCCTAGCTTTTCCAAGTACAGGCCTCTATTCTTTAGAAAGGCTTCCAATTTGGCAGTAGTTTGTGGTAACTAGGATTTGGGACCATAAACTAGTGCCAACTATGCTTATTTCCTAGTGTGTTGACATAAGATGCTGAGGAATTGCTTGATGGTGGTTGTTGGTCATTATCGAAGCAGTCATTCTTTATCAGCTTGCCATTTTTAAGATAAGGAAACTGAGTTGCTGCTGATAATGTTACTAGTTTCTCAAAGTTCCCAGGGAGCCTTTTAATTTTTTTAAAGATTGGTATTCCTGGGAAAGGAAGATTTATCATTTCTCATAACTCAGTTGCATTGATAGTTTATTCCAAAATATAGGGCTAGATCACCACCTGAAGTCTCAGCTTTTAAATATAATGGTATTGTGGTTATTTTAAAGTGTTTTTATTATACATAAAATAATTCCTTAATATTGTAAAATATGCAGTAAGTGCTCAGATTTCCAGTTGTCTCAAAAATATCATGATTTTTCTAGCAGTTTATTTGAAACAGGATCCGTAGGTCAGTATATATTTTAAATTTCTAAAATTTTTTGTTAAAGAAACAAGTTTGTGCCAGACTAGATTTTTCTAATTGTATACCTATAATGTAGTCCTCTGTATTTCTAGTAAATCAGATCTAGAGTCTTCTAATATTCATATTCCTTTTTTTTTTTTCCGAGATTACTTCATAGTTGATCATTTGTTCTTCCACCAGGAGGCAGATAACATCTGGTTGAATCTGTTTTTCCGAGATGTTTGCAACCCTTGCTACCTAATGCATAGATTCATTGATTCTCTGGGGGTTACAATATGGTGACATTCGATCATTCCTTTTTCATTTATTAGCTGGGAAATTCCTATAAGGAGAAGCTTTCCCTCCTGTACTATTTATCCAGTAGCGTTTGTGACATGGATAAATATACTTGGTTTTATTCTCTTTATGTATCAGATTTCAGAGTGACAAGTAGGTCCATCATTCTCTAGTGTCAACCAGTGAGGTGTTTTTTGTTTTTGTTTTTGTTAAATAATAAATAAACTCATGAAAAGAGGCCTATTAGAAGAGCTGGGGAGGTCCACCTGAAAAGTACAACTATTTTAACAAATTTTATCAGTAAGCTTAAGTAAAACTTAACCTATTATTCTATACCTATTTTCAGACTTTCAAAGGAGAAAAATAAACGCTTTCTCTAAAAAGCTAGCACCTTGTAGTTAATATCCTTATTAATATTCAAATCATCCCACCCTTAGCCAGCCGGAGCCTCTTCAAGCTGGCACCCAGATTTTTGACACAGTCTAGTAGTCTTCGATAGCTACTGTGCTGTCTGGTATGGCAACGTGTTCTAGGCTCATTTTGTACATTGCCTATCCCAGACCTAGGATCAGCCATTTCTCCAAGGAGCCCAGCTCTCTTTTGGTGGGACCATAATCTGGATTTCTAGGGTTGGAGAACAGATTTTTTTTTTTAAGTAGGGCTCTGCATTTTTAAAAATTGTTTTAACTAAAACTAAAGGAGTTAGTGTTAGCATTCTAACTTAAAAAAAAAAAAAAAAAGAATATATACTGGAGCCACACTCTGAGACTCTAAACGGAGGTCGGAGTGACCCAGTTCTGTCATTGTCCCTGGTCTCCAAAGCTATATTAAGATCCTTACAGTGTGTAATAATGTATGTTTATCTTTTGTCCAAGTCTTTTTTTGGAATCTACACGGACATAATAACATGTTGTGTCTTTCACTTCCTATCAGATATTAGACCAGATGGCTTTTCTCCCAGGCTGAATAGTCTCAGGGTGACCTCTGTGGAAAGATACTGGGGCTCTCGCTGGTAGAAAATAAATGTGCTTGTTTTTCCTTCTTTCAAACAGTACATATATCATCAGCCAGGCATATACTTTCCCAAAAATTACTCAGGGAAGATAGACAAGAGTTATTAGATATTGGAAATCGTTCCCTGGGTTAATATCTCCTCCATTTCCCCCGTCAAATCAAAGCAAAAACCTTTGAACGAAACACTTAAGACAGAAAGGTCCCAAACTCTGTTAGTTCTTAATGCCTTGGGTCTTGGTATTTTTTCCATGGCGCCCTTAGGCCAAAAGAAATACATAATTGTTCATTTCATTAAGCAGTCAGGTCCAGATAAGAGTAGTAGCTAGTCTAGTATCTAACAGATATTGCTATGTTTTCCTTGAAAATTTAAAATATCCTAAGATGCTTCTTTGAGTGAGCACAGCACACAGTCGGATACCTTCCTTTTAGAACACCATTGTAGAATTCACATTCGTATTACTCATACCATAGTCTCTACCCTAGCTCCATCCAAATTTTGTCCTAAGAGGAACTATGTATTAAAATACTAAACATGTACATTATAGAAACATTTTCACGTTAACATTTATGCAAATTGAGCTTTTAAAAACAATTTTAATATGTGCAGTCTTGTTTTGATAATACCAGTGAAGATGTGAGCCATAGCAGTACCCACTATCAGCGGTCCCCGACCTTTTATGGCACCAGGGACTGGTGCTGCTATGAGAATTTAAAGCCTGACCTGAGGTGGAGCTGAGGCGGTGATGCTAGCTCTGGGGAGTGGCTGCAAATACAGATGAAGCTGCTACACTGGCCTGCTGCTCACCTCCTGCTGTGTGGCCCAGACTGGTACCAGTCCGCAGCCCGGGGGTTGGGGACCCCAGCCCAATATTTTGTTAAATCCAACAGTAGAAAACCCAATTCTTTTGGAATTGGGGCGCTTTAAAAGCAGTGTGATTAATATTTGGTGAAAATAATGTCTGAAATTATGATTTCAGATAAATGAATCATAATCTTGGTTAATGTGGGAAAATTTCTAACTAGGGATAATAGGAAATTTTAAAACTTCATGCAGTCTGTTATGCCATGTCATATTGTATGTGCTATGATAGGAGGATTACAATTAAGCGATTGGTTAATATACTTTTATGCAGATTCACAACAAAAACTAGGTTTATTTGAAATGTTCTTCCAGAACTTTTAGGTTTCAAATAGCTATGTGTTGATTTGACGGCTTCAGATGCTCTCTAGATGAAATAACTGGAAAGTTGTATGGGTCAGAGATAATTTCTAGCAGATTAGGATATTTTGTGGTGCTAATCCTGGTGAACACAGACAGGTTTATTTTGACTTCAAGGAGTATTTTGCTGTGTGGAGTCTTCTTCTGAGTCTGACCACTTGAAAAACACAATTAAGAAGAAGTCAGTGGCCTGGGAAGGCCAGATTATCTCTCCAGCAGCCATTTCCCAGTGGATTCTCTCCAAAGGACCTGGGATTGATTAAGGCTGACCTTGGACTGTCAAAAAGCCACAAAACAAATTCTCAGTTGACTAAGAGGGTTTGGGGGTGGTATAGGGTGGAATTTAGTAATATTCTCAATGACTTTCAAATATTGTACATAAAAATTCAACTGTTTTTCCTTCTGTTGCTTTAAAAAGTCAGGTTATTCATTACTTCCTAGGAATAGGTTGACTATGGTTAGAAACAAATTTTTAACTACGTAACTTGAGTTCTGTTTATTTTTTCCCCCCACTGTAGAGAGATCAAAAGGGAGGGAATGAACTAAACTGACAATTTAGTTAGAGATTTTTAGTTAGACTTCAGAAGTTCTGTCATGCCTGAGAAACTAGACAGTTACCGAGATGAATGCATAGTCATCGCTTTGCACATTCTTCAGAAAAGTTCTAACTCTGACATGGTGTGAGGAGGGCTTTTCCCTGAAAGGCTTGTTAGTAGACTGGCTCTTAAGGTTTTTTTCAGCCCCGGGCATTTCAGATTAATGTACACTAAATATACCTCACAAACAAAACAACTCAACCCCACACATGTTTCTGATATCTTCATAGGTGCCATGGCTTCAGGTATTCTTCTCTGTTGGTTCTAATTGAAAAGTATTGTGAGTGAGATTGGGTTGGGTGCCCCCTGAGATTTCCCGAAAGCTTTTCTCCTGCTTTAATGTAGGTTTCACTGTTCAGGTGACAGTATGTGACATTAACTCAGCTTTTCTTCCTCCTGTCAATAAAATACAGCATTGAAAAAAATATCCCAATCTGCTGGAAATTATCTCTGACCCATACAACTTTCCAGTTATTTCATCTGGAGAGCACCTGGAGCTGTCAAATCAACACGTAGATATTTGAAACCTAAAAATTCTGGAAGAGCATTTCCAATAAACCTAGTTTTTGTTGTGAACCTGGATAAGAGTATATTAATCAATTGCTTAATTGTAATCCTATCATAGCAAGTGAGAACAATTTATGATAGTGTTGCAGTGAATTGAGGATAAAATCACCCTCTGTTTTCATTGCTTTACTTTAAAAAAACTTACAGAACTCGACTTCTTATTTATCACAATGTCCAAAATAGAGTCTGTATTAATTTTTACTCCGGAGACAAATGAGACATTGAATTTTATTTTATTTTTTAACATTCTTAGAAAGGTTTCTGGTAATATACCTTAAGGAAATAGTAAAAAAAAAAAAAAGTATTCTTTAGCATCGTTTTTAATAGCAAAAGTATCCAATCTCATTGCTAATAATTGGGGACTGGTTTGGTTAAATAAGGTTATATCCACATGATAAAATGTCTTTATTGATACAAAAATTATTATGAGCAATATAACAAGCAGAAGAAAGACATGTTTTAAAAAACAGAATATGGAAGTTTACATTTCGGTTACAGCTATGAAAAAAAAATGAAGCTTGTAGACATGGATTAGATCATGATAGAATATTAAGTGATTGATTTGTTGGATGCCAGAAGTCAAAGCAGGAAGTGTTTCTCCCTTTCCATCCGTGTAATGGAAGGAGCGAGGGAGGGAGGTGTGTGGGGAAGGAGGAACCAGGTGTGTGGGAATCTGAAATCTGGGGTTCTGAGCAGTCCTTCCAGCCCAGTCTCCACCTCTGGAATGAACAGTGTAGAATCATTAAGGAGTTACGCACAGTAGGTGGCGTAGCACATTCAGGTTTGGGGGATGTGGAGGGGAAGCAGCTGGGATGCCTCTGGTTAGGGTTACCGTGGTGACAGCTCACACTTCATTCCTCCTATTTCTTCAGTAGTTATATTAGATATTTTTATTTTAGATAAAAATATAGGTTTTAAAAGATACATTCATTTTGATTTATAGCTATATATATTTAGATAGTTATTTCAGATATATTTATTTCAATACTAGATATTTAAGTGCTCAGAATCCTTTTTAACTTTCCATTTGGGCTGCTATATTATTTTAGCATTCTCTGCCCAAATATCTCACTAGTGAGAATTTTTTACCCAGTTGGAAAGATTTGAAGTGTGAATTCTAGAAGTATACTCTATAAAAGAATTCGAGTCGTTTCTCTGCTGAGAATTGAGAGAAATAATGACTTCTATAATATCAAATGAGGACAATGTATAGTAGTTTTGCAGTGAATTGAAAATAAACTCATCCATCTCATTTCCCTTTGGAAATGATCCCTTATAGGTGGGAGGAGGAGTTCTCGCTGGAACCACTCCGCTAAGTTTGTTTGTGTTCTCCCCATCTCCTGTTGTGTTGGATTCTTTGGATACGAGATGCCATCGGTTGTAAACAGCACCATTATTTTGTTGATGCTGTCTATTATAAGGGACAGCTTAAAATCAGGTGTACCTTAGAATCAAATATACAGTTATATGTATGTATGTGTTTACTCACATATATTTATTATAGGTGGAAGTATTCATCTATGGTGATTACTAGGGTGAAAGTTTAAAAACAGTTATTCTAGATGCCTTAAAGATAAGCCCAGACTTTCTGTTTGTGATAATTCTATTCTCCAGTGCCCAAATAGTTATTTCAGTTAATCATAGAGATTCATGAATCAACTATCTCCCCTTTCCTGCTTGTCCTGAGTAAAGGAAGTTCACATCGAAATAGAAAGGTGTGGTGTGACCGATTTAAGACAAGCATTCAGTGTAAATGCTGCCTGTTTTAAACAAGATACATATTCTGGCTTCTTGGGATTAATTTAAATGGACCTTGGAAGACTTAAGTGCCTCTGAATGAAGAGACTGTTGTGGGGCCAGTGCTTCCACAACCGACATCATCCTGTCTTCCAAGGTCAGAATTCAGAGTGATGCTTTTCCGTAATACAATCAAAGGCAAACTTTTTCTATCAAGATCTAAAGAGTAAATATTTTAGGCTGTGCAGGCCATGTCTCTGTCATAACTGTTACTGAACTCAGGTTCAACTGCATGCCACCCATAAGCCAGTACCTCAAGAGACCAGAGTTTGGTAGAAGGAAAGCAGGTTTATTCAAGAGCCAGCATCCTGAGAGGACAGCGACTTCTGTCACAAAGGCTGTCCTGCTGCTTCATTGAAGGCAGAGATTATTATAGGGAGAGGAGTGGGCAAGGGATAAGGGAGTAAAGCCCGAGGAAGAGGGCTGTATCCTGGAGGAGGCGGGGGGCGGTGGTGCGGGGGTCTCTGGGCTTGGTTTGTTTCTCAACCGCCTGGAGGGGAGGCACGTAAAACAAGAGTTAATGAGGAGGGAGTGGGGGTGCTCCTCTTTCAGGGTACCAGTCAGCCTGATGAACCCTCCTCTGATAAGCAACCTGGAGCTGGTCAAGCGGAGATCGGGGAGGATGTGGCGGTCAGTCTTTGGGCCCCAAGAAGCCTGGGGACTATTAGCTCCCTTTGAAGTCTGTTTCTAGAGTTCTCAGTCAAGTAAACTGTTTATCTACAAGTTAGATATTACTTAACAAGGCATATTTACGTACTTAAAATATGAGAGTGAGATAATAAGGACAAAAAGGGAAAAGAATATAGTGACAATAGTGACAATCATAAGACTAGAATTAAACCACAACCATCACAGTTACAATCCCTACTGTCATCTCATCTCCATTTCTCTGGCAGTTTTGTTGGTGTCCCTGTAGTGGACTCGTGAGACAATAATTTAATGAAATGCTCGACACAGCGGTGAGACATGGTGTTCAGTTCTTCCAGCTGGAGGAAGAGTTTTACAGTGCATTTGCTTTCCAGTTGTCAAGGCCTGCCTACACAATTTAGTTGTGCTTATTATGCTTATTTTGAACATTCCGTAAGAGATTAATATTAACATTCATACAGTTAAGCTTAACTTTACAATTTCTCCTAGAACAGGTTTTATTCCCCATGGTATCCAGGAAAATAAATCAGAACACCAAGGGAGTAGGCATACAAAGGTGGAAGGGCCAGGGCAGAAGTAAGTGAATTATAATACTGTTATATTAGGTAAAGCCTGCTTGGATCAGAGTAAAAAGCTACGTCAGAAAAACCAAGCCTGTGTGCGATTAGTGTGGGCTTACAATTCCCGTTACACAACTATTCTGCCCTGCTTTTGTAGAATGAAACCAGCTATAGGTGATACATAAAGAAGTGTGGCTGTGTCCCAATAAAGTTTATGGATGCTGAAATTTAAATTTTATATAGTTTTCACATATCATGAAACATTTTTCTTTTAAACCATTGAAATGTAAGAACCATTCTTTGCTTGTGGGCTACACAAAAAACAGGTGGCAGGCCAGATTTGGCCCACATAGTTCACAAACCGCTGCCTAGTAGAAATTTAAGCCCAGCTTTCTAGGTATTTGTAGGACAACTATTTTAACCATCCGGGGAATTTCATAGCCCTGGCTTTGGGCCTAGACAGACCTCACAGTTGAGTTTTCCTCTTCCGCAGGTACGTTGGCTAATAGCAGCACCTGATATTTTGGCTCTTTTTAAGGATATCTTTTTCCTGAGAAAGTTTGAATTCTCCCATATCTCTTATTTTGCCTACAGATCTCGATCAAGCATATATTGAACAAACTATAGTAGAAATCTAATAAAATAATAATTTGCAACAGTTGCTAAAGTCTTGAAAAACAGTAGCTAAAGCTATTACATGCAGTAGTACCCACTGTCTATTATGCAAATATTCTTTCATTAAATTTGTATTTTACTTTACTATCAGGGGAAAAAAATACATCTTCCTCTCTCACCCTTCCCTCCCGCTTTGCCTTTCTCTCTATATCAATCTATCTATTCAACATATATAGAAATAAAAACTTTGTAACCCAGTTAGTATCCACTTTGCCTTATTTCTGGGTTATTTTAACACTCAGTTGTCTTATTTTGCATCATGTCCAAGACTATAAGCTTTTCATAAATATGTGGATTAAAATTAAGATTTGTTGAGCATTAATTAGTACATTTCATATGCAATGTTAATAAGCAGTTACTTGGGCTTATTTATTTCACCAACCTTGCGAGGCAGAGACCGTCATCTTCCTCATTTACAGAGGGAGAAGAGTGAGGCTTAAAGAGGTAAGTAACCGGTCCAAGGCCCAGAGTTGGGAAGTGGCGGGCCAGGCGGTCAGCTCCACAGCCCATGCTCTCAGCCGCTGCCCCAGCGTACCCGTCTTCTCGGCTTGGTGGCATAGAAAAGTACCGTGTTTGTTTGGCACGCTGTTGTGAACGGACACTGGTGGATGAGCTCTAGGCTTCCCAGCAGAAGGTAAATTCTCTTTATCAGACTCCTGCATTAGCTTATAAGCTGTGTGCTGACTCAGACCTGACATGTTTCAGTTAGTACGGTACCCTCAGTGCCTGGCACACAGTACAATCAACATTTGTTGGTGAAAGTAATGAACGGCGTTTAATAAGTCATTTGTCTTGCTTACTTTTTCATCTCAGTCGAAGGAAGTAGCTTTGCGTCTGTGAACCAGATCAGCTGCGTGCCCACAACCCCAGCCATCCAGCGGTCATCTCCGAAGAGGGATCGCTCCGCAGAGCTCCCTCCGTGTCTTCCATATCTGCTTCTTTTCCCAGATCCTAGTGAATGGTAGAAATGTCCCCTTTGTCACCTCAGCCAGTAACTTAGGAGTCATCTTTAGACTGGTTACAATTAGTCCTTTAGCCTCTAGTCTTAAACTGCTTTCTCTTCAGTTTTTACTCTCTGTTGCTACCAGATTGATCTAAAACATAAATCTGATTTTGTCATTCCTGTATGTAAAAGTCTTCAAGAGTTCTGCTGTATATTACTGCAGCATTTCTCAACTGTGATGTCATGCCACTTTGCTATGTGACAGCCATTTGTGACTTGGATAATATTTAAAATCTAAGTTTGCCAGTGATTTGATTTTTTTTTTCTTTTAATCAAGAAGAACAGATTCAGTATTATCCCTCCAATAACATCTGTCTCAGCTTCTTGTATTCTAATATTTTCTTGAAGCGAGATGGGAGAGTGGAGTTATAACTTCATCCTGCCAAGTCCATCTTATTTGCGAAGCAGCTTTGAGAGACTGTTACTGATGTGTTGTCAACAGCTGCTGCTCTTATGAGCTGTTGTGCTTTCATGAATACTACCATGCCCCTTGCTTCCTGTCCGTTCCACCCCCCTCAAAGGAGTCTAGAAAAAAAGTCTCCATTTATAGTGAGTGGTGTTTTCTTTATTTTTCCATATTTGGAGGAGGGGCAATTGATCTTGTAAAACAAACCTGTGTATGCCCATGGGAGTCTCTTACATGTGAACATTACCAAAACTCCCCATTTTCCCCAAAATGGTAAGAACCACTGTTTCTGTAGAAGGTTCCAATTTGCTGTCATTGCTTTCAAGGCCAGTAGGGATCGTGCCTCTTGTTCCAAGCTCGTCTGTAATCCCACCTCACGCACCCAGCTCTTCAACTACAGCGAACTGCCTGCATCTCTCACGAGTGCCTTGGTCGCTCATGGCATGCAGTTTGCGTGTGCTTCCCCTCTCCTGTGAGGAGCACTGCTTGGTTCACACAGGGCATCCTGCTCCAGATTTCAGCTGGTTGTCTCTGTGCCTGCCTCCCCAGCACCTGGCACCACAGCTGGCCTCTGCTAGGTAGGTGCTCAGGTATGCTTGGGGAAGGAGCGAATGAACAAAGAGATGGTGTTTCAACCAAACCTTCCTTTGGATTTGAGTTATAACTGTATGCACATACCTCTAGCAGGCGCACGGCCCACAGTAAACATGGTGTCTATTTTGTCTCTTTTCTCGTCATTCAATTGCTTTTGTTTAGAAATTTGTAAAGGAGGAAGTAGGGCGTCGGTATGGGAACTCCTATCATAGGGGGAGATGAATGCGTTGCTCAGTTTTTGAGGTAAAAGGAGTCAAAACTGGCTGCTTCCAAAGGAGTTTTTTTCAGGTTCCCCAGCAGGGGCTTAGGGCGTATCATTCCATAGTAAGAACAAAAATATTTTCGAAATTCTTGAGAGAGGGTTCATGTCAAGTAGATTGTTAGTTCAGTGAACTTCCCTTATAGGCATTTATCCAGCATCTGCTTCAGCAGGTGTGGCTCAGAGCACAGTCTTGGCCTCTTAACACTTTTTGCAACTACCAGAGCTGAGAAAAGGTTTTTGAGGGGTATCTGTCATGGTCTCCATTTTATAGTTATAGAACTGAAGTTCAGGTAGATTTAGTAACTTATTCAGGACCCCAAGGATCATAAATCATAGAGTTAGAACTTGAACACAGGTCTAATTTCAGAGTCCGTGTTTGACTCTCCACCACCATATTCCCTCTAGAATTTGACCATGGCCTTACAAGCTACTGAGCACTAGAACTCAAATTTGAACACCCCTCTGTCTAAGAACCTGAGGAAGGAGTACAGAAGTGAAGTATAAGAATCTTGCCTTTTAGACACTTTTTGGAGAGGAGAAAGGTAAATGTATACAAGACAGTTATTAGTACAGGATAGCACATAATAATAATGGATAAATTGCATAAGTGCTTCAGGAGAGTAATTTTGTGTCTGAGTTCAGAAAGCTGTGCTATAATTACTGCCATTTCCAGTGTTATGACTTTATATTATGTATAATTAATATGGAAATGCATTGCAATGTTTTTATTTCAAGAACTTTATTGTACTGCAGTTGTACAGTATAATTAAGAGGAGAAGGGAGTCATCAAGGCTGGAATATCTCAGATTTCCATGTCAGAAGTGAATTTAACTTGAGCAGTGGGTGGTTTGGGCTTTGTATAGAGTAACATAAGGAAGAAAAACATTTCAAGAGAGAAAAATCATAAGAAAAAGAGGTTAGATTTGTAATGAGAGTGCTGTGCTAGGGAGTCATGGAAATGAATTAGGTAGGATAGAGTTAGATATTGGGCTGCAGTTGACCCGGGCATGAGTGGCATGAAGAATGTGGTATTAAATAAGGACATAAATTTTGTTTCCTTGGGGGCGCCTCATGGCCTCATAGTTCTTTAGCTGTCATTGGTGTTTGGGGTACTCCAGATTATGTTTTAATGTGGAGATTGGGTCTCCCAGGACTGGAGGAGAGTCTCAGGCAGGTGATGGGCCTGGCCGGTCTGACCAACTTCTCCGTGAAAATGTATTTCTCTCCCTAGGTAATGACTTCAGATGGCACAGTGCTCCCCATTGCTTTGCTCAGTGTCTGTACTGCACATGTCCAGTGCCCGCCACCCTTCCTTGCTTTGAGAGCCACATCTTTGGCAATTTGGGCTCGTTTTCCAGGTCCCTGCAGAAGCTCACATCAGATCCACTACTCGCCTGCCAGCTCAGAAGGCAAATGGAACGAGGTGGCTCTTAGCTTGAAAGTTACTCCTTGATGACAGACCTCCTCTTTCCTTCGAGACCATCATGGTTATTCTTTTATTTTTAAAATGTTACTTTCATTTTTTAACACAGGATTACATGAATATAGCTAAAAATCATGCTATCGAGAGATTTCTTGATTGTCCTCTGCCATTTTCTTGCCCATCTTCCACTTTTCACTCCAATATAAACACTGTCAACTCTTCTACTTGTCTCCTCTAGTATTTACCTCCCCCCTTTAAAATAATATACCTACGTTGCTAATTTTTTATTATCTGTTTGAGATACCTTTTGACTTCTCGTTGAATAGGATTTGAGCTCTTAATCTCCTTATATTCTTTGCTACCTTCATCCTCTTAATGTAGTCACAATCAGATTTTTTGGTCCCATTATCAATTAGCATTTACTTTGACTGTGCAGATGTTCAGTGCAAAGCTCTGCGGTTTACATTCTCTTTTTTGTACATTTTTTGTTTTCCCCTAGCAAACATTTGCCTTGCTATTTTCAGCTGCCGAGTATTTTTTCCTTTTACATAGCCCCAATCCTTTCTGTGTAGCTATCAGATCTGTCAATCAACTATTAATATTATTTTCCAAATGTTTGATTCTATAAGATAATCTATGCATTTTCTTTCTTTCCTGGGGCCCAGGGCAGATGAGATGCCTGCCACACAGCTGTCATCCTGGGCCTTGATTTCATTTTAACTTACCACACCTTTACTAGGATGTGGGAGCCAGCAAACAAGATTTCTGGTGCAGTTTACCTCGTGCCTTATACTCCCACCCCACCTCATCCTGGACCCCAAAATCTCCATGTGTGGTTCTTTGAGAATTTGATGAAAGCTCTGAACACTCTCCCTAGGAAATTAAATGTACAAACTAATTTGCATGTAATTTTTTGAATGTCTGAAGATGTTTATGTAACTTTTATATACTTCTTTCAGAAATGTAATCCTAGCAACTGTAGAATTCCGAATAAGCCTTTAACAGATTAACTCTAATATTACAGTAAAAGTCCAACTCTAACCATAGTACCCAAACATTTCCTATTTTTTAAATTAATTAATTTTAATGATGACATTGGTTAACGAAATTCAATAAGTTTCAGCTATATACTTTAACAATAAGGCATATATATATTTACACTCTGTGTTCGCCTGCCATAGTTAGATTTCTTTCTGTCACCACATATTTGACCACCTTGACCCCGTCTACCTCCTCCTTCCCTTTAGGTTTATATCCCACATATAAGTGATATCATGTGATTTTCAACTTTTTCTGTCTGGCTTATTTCCCTTAGCATGATTATCTCGAGGTCCATCCATGTTGTCGCAAATGGCAGTATTTCATCTCTTCTTATGGCTGAGTAATATTCCATCGTATATATGTACCACAGCTTCTTTATCCAATCATCTATCGTAGGACACTTTGATTGCTTCCAACATTTCCTGTTTTTAACAATAAATAATTCTTGTTGAGTGTTTCTTAATATTTGATAGAATGAAAGTTTCCAAAATTTTAATGACGTGAACTTTTGACCAGTTGGAATCACTTCTATTCCAAGATGTTACATTTTGCTATCTTTGTTCATTTATTTTCCTCTCCAACTGTTCTATATATTGATGTAGCTAAGAAGAATAAGTTTCTCCTGGCAGCACTCTGAATATTTGTTGAGTTGAATTGAAGTGAATGAGGAGCTGCTTTCCTACCAGCGTGTTATCACCTACATGGCAACTCCCAATTAAAGAGGCACTATAGAGAGATGCTAATCTTCCTAATGAACAGGTGCCTTCTGGGGTCATTGGCAGAGGGGCTTTTCCAACTGTGTGGAAGAGAATGTACCATCATATGGTCACTCTGTAATTGAGATCCCGTGAAAACAAACTTCCAGGGACTATACTTAGAATTTGATTGTATTGAATATTGTTGAAGTATAGTCTGTGATTTGTGATTGTGATGCTTCTGTGTTTATCTACTCATTGAGTAGCTGCTGTTCACCAGGCAATGGCAGATTGAAGTAGCATATGACCTGTATTCTTAGTCCTCAGAGATTATTTTCCATTTATTCATTGTGAATAATTAAATTATTAAAAAATGAAAGACTGGATTTAACTGAATGTCATCTTCTAAAAAATGTCAAGATAATTGAGTTTTTACCAATGTATGGCATTTGAATTGGCATTTTCTAACTTAAATGACCTGATAGTTGTTTTCTCAGATTCCCTAATATACTTTGTCGATCTTAGGACAATAGCAAGTGTTTTCAGCCAATATTATTCAGCTAGACTATAATAGAAACAATATAGCAGTCTTTACTTCACCCTTCCTTAAAATCATCAATAATATTAACATCATTTAGGTTAAAAATAAAAAGATGATGCTGTCCCTTCAGAATTTTAAACCAATTTCATTTGGAGAGCTTTTCATTGAAAGTAGCCCAGTAGCATGAGGAACGAGCCGTGTGAATATTTTACAGTCGGCATTTAGTATGTGGTACTTGGGACGTGAGGACAAGTGAAAGTGTCAGAAACCTTATGAAAGGAGAAACTCTTCACCAGGCATCTTGACTTTGGATATAGGGCCCAAGGCAGTAGAATATTTGAGTGGAAAAGCCATTAGGATGTTAAAATACTGATGTGAAATGAAACTTTAAAAGAAGTTTGAAAATAAATAGCAAGAAGTAATGACAAACTGCCAAACGTAATGTGAAAGTAAATTTTTGACAAACAAAAGGCAAATTTCTGGCACTTTTTTTTTTCCCCCAAGAAAATTTTGTGTTTAATCTATGAACACATTGGAGGGTTTGAGTAATACATTTTGCTCAGTTAAAAAAAAAAGTTGGATATGATGGCTGATTTTACTTTTAAGTAGCTCCACTATGTTTTAGGATAATTCTCCAATGATAGATATGAATCAGTTGATTGTTTAACAAGGTTATGGAACATAACGCTGAAGCTCATTCATGCAGAATTTAATATTCTAGTGCTGATGACAGCTGTTTTTCCTGGTTATAGTAAGTTACCATATCTAATGCGTGCACACACATGCGTGGTGGAGACTCAATTTTAAAATCAAACATGCCACTGCAGAGAGATCTGTGGCTTTGTTGTAGAGAATACGTATTTTTCCTCAGCTCAAGCTGAGACTTTTAGGATTCCTGGTGGAGACGCCACTGCTGGATACTGGATGCAGCCCCTTCAGGTGATGCGCGAACTCTCCAAGCTCCGACTCTCGCCTGTCTTTCCAACTTCATCTCCGCAGCAGTGTTCGCCGCTGCAGATCCTTGGATTCCCAGAGGGTGCTCTGTTTTCAAGCTTCCCTCCCTTACCTGTGCTCTTTCTTCTCGACCTGCAGCATCTTCCTCTTCACTCTATGCCTGATCCTACTTATCCTCCTGAGAGGGCTTCCTTCCCCTCCCACCTAAATTAGTGGTCCCTATCTGTTCTTCTTAAACATCTTGTCCACACCCACACATTGGTCATGCTCAGTTTGCCTGTTTCACCAATCTCTGCCCCAAGTTAGACTGTCAGTTCCTTTATAGGCGGTGAGGTATGTTCAGGTTTGGGTCGCCATTGCCGAGTGCCCTGCCATACTCAGTGCGATGGCTTCCTTTCATGGGAAGAACTGTAGAAACGTTGCCTCGCCTCAGACAGGGCCTGTACCGAGTTATCGTGGGTGCTGCTTTCCCTTTGGGCAGGGCAACAGCTGAACATTCGCCACGACTCTGGACCTTGGGTAATGCTTGAAGTGTGAAGTACTTAGGCCACAGGCACAATGTCACCATTTCTTTTGGGAACAGAGGCTGTGAAGCAGACAAGACCAATTCTCAGGCCTGTCAACATAGCTCGTGTGGTGCTGTGACAATTATCCACTTACCACTTTGCAGCTCCAAAGTCCTTCTCAACCTAATTGGAGCTGGGCCTCGTAAATATTTCCCCTCTGCAGCCACCCCATGATGCCTTGTCAGTGGAAGTCACTGGAAGTCACTGGAGGAGGGGAGAGGCTTTCTTTTCCTGGTTCCTCTGTGCACCTGCAGAGTATTTGGATCCTCTTGGCAGCGCCCCCTGGGGCAAATGGGGGACAGCAGCAGCGACGCCTCTTGACAGTCCTCCCAGCACATACACCCTCTTAGTTTCCAGGGCACGTGGCACCTCCCCGCGAACAGCTTCTAGAAGGTGGACAGCACCTTGCAGCAGCTTCCCAGCATCCCGGCAGGTGGTTCTTTACATACCAGCCTCAGCCTGCTGCTTGTGAACCAGCTCTGGCCTGGTTCAACCCAGAAAACTTTTCTACCAACCCCAGCCCCTCCAGCGATGTTCGATTCCCAGGCTCAGGGAGGCCCCTTTCCAAGTTGGTCGTCCTTGTGTACCCTCACTCAGCACTAATATCCATTAGAGTCTGTTTTTTCCCCGCTTAGCTAGTTCTCCTCCAATCCCCTGTTAATAATTTGTTATCATACTTTCTCTGTTCAAATTACTGGGTGGTTTCCATCTCCAGATTGGACCGTAAGCAGTATCCATGCCCTCTGCCTAGCATTCCAGGTTCCATTTCCCCACCAAATGAACCGTATAGATTCTCCAAGGGCCATGCTTCGGTCATTTATTCGGTCATTTATTCCATCTCCTAAGTTCTTGCCATAGAATAGACGCCGGACCCTATATCTCTGGGCTTCAGCCCAAAGGGATCTCCCAGACTGGAGGAGAGAAAGCTAAGTAATGGCGTGTGTTCGGTTAGAGGGGAGACGAGGGGACGGGAGGCTGGTTGGGGCAGTAGGTTATGACAAAAAGAACAGAAACTTAGAAATGTTTAGTATTGTCCCTCTAGGAGTTAAAGGATAGATAAATGAAAATTCATGAAATTGATAAACACTTACCACTTTAAGTGATGTCCATAATAGAAAGAGTAACACTGTGGTTTTGTTTTGTTCATTTGCAAATATTCTTTCTCTTTCTACAAAGCACTTGAAGTGGACATGGTTTTAGTTCATCTCATCTATGAATTCCTAAGGGCAAGAACTGTCTTTTACTTTAATTATCTTGTACCCACAATGCATGTCACATAGTAGGTGCATAACAAATGTTAGTTGACTGTTTAAAGGCTAATTATATTGAGTTGGTGTTCTCTGTTTTGTTTTTTATTCTAAGAAAGCCAAAATTGGCCAATGTTTTCTCACATCGACAGTTCATAAACAATTATAAGTAATTGTACTTCTACTGAAATGTGAACAGAGAGGTTATCAATTAATACTGGTTCTATTTGTTCCTCAGCAACCATTCACAGATACTATCTGCCATTTCAGGTGTACATCCAGCAGCGTGTTAGGTACTTTATAGACCTCTAATTATCAGGTATCCCTATTTTACAGACATGGAAATTGAGGTTAAGTAACTTAGCCAAGACCACACTGGTAAGCTGGGCCGAGCCAGGCTTTGAGTCCACATTGACACCAAAGCCCTCGCGTGTAGCGCTCTCCCACCTGGATCTCACAGGAGTGACTCTGCAGTCACTCGGGCACCTGCCCTTGTGTGTGCACATGTACATGACACCTGGGAGCCTTTTTCCTCTTCAGAGCCACCGCTACCTCCTTCCTACTCCTAGACACACAGCCCTCTGGCCCTCCAGGCACCATGACATCCAGGCACATGTGAACAGGGTTTGGGAAACTCAGTAAGGACCAAAGTTTCTTCCTGTTTGCTTTCTTAAGGAACCAAAAAGCCTCTCATCAGAGTCTAGCCACTTGCCGGACAGTTGGAATTGGTACAGGTTATGGAAAAAGTTTGATTGCACAGAAGTTCAATTAAAGTTAGAGCTCAGGGGAACATACATGTACTTTTCAATGCTAATCCTTGTTTTCTCTTATTCTCCTCAGGTGCTGTTACCCCCGTATGATGATGCCACTGTGAATGGCGCTGCCAAGGAGCCGCCACCACCTTATGTGTCTGCCTGAGCCTACAAGTGGGGAGGAGCTGAGAGCATGAGCTTGACTTTTCAGATATCAGAGCAATAGTCCTTTAATTTCAATTCTGAGACGAGCTCTCTGAGTTTATTTGTTGCTGAAATGCTACAGTTTAAAAATGTAGATGTTAAGTTGAAACCCTCTGTAGTTTTAAACATATACTTTAGCTAGAGCACTGTGATAGATTAACCATAGAGTTCTTTCTGTAGGGGTGGGACGCAGCGGGCCTTCGAGTCTCCCTGGACGTCCCTGGGCGCTGAAACTCCCAACAATCTGGATGAACCTTGAGTCAGAGAGGTCTGGTGTTGTACCTGCTAGACCCCAAAGTTGGGGACTTAGTCACATTTTTTTCCCTCTGTTCCCTCTATCTCTTTCGAAAGTGTAAAATAAAATCAAAATTAGACAATACTTTTCTTAAGCCATTCCAGTGTGTAGAAGAAACCCTTTCGATGGCAGGAATGTTAATTGTGTGATCATTGCTCTAATTAGGTAAATACATATATATAAATAAAACGGGAATTTCCTTAAGATCTTTATGACTTAAATTCAGCAACAATTTGAATCTGCTGGTCAAGAATTTCGTCCATGGGCTAACTTGCGACATTTCTGCAGTCCCAGCAGCGAGAGAACAGTCACTGGCCATGGCTGCTCTTGCTCACCTGTGGCCGAGGTCATTGAGTGGTGTGTCTCATCCGTGTTAGAGGGGTGGAACTGATTTGTTTGGCACTTGGTATCTGGTGCTCCCTTTCTCCTGGTTTCCCACGCCCTCCCAGGGTCTTCTTTCACTAAGTGTTCTGCCCTAGCCTGATTCAAGGAGGACAGTCATCTCGCTTTGTCAAGTGATACCGCTGATATGTATTTACC
>NW_006439568.1:23880728-23887231 GCF_000325575.1 Pteropus alecto | reverse complement strand
ACATTCTACTACTTTGAATTTCCAAGTATGCGTACTCATCTTTTAAAATGAGTGTAAAACAGTCTTCAGAAAAATGAGGAGGGGTCTTTCCTTGTGGAATGCCCTTATCTTGACTACCTGACTTTAAAGGGACTTTTATATATTCATATGTTCAAGAATTACAGCTCTGCTGTTTGTTCATTTTGAATGTGCTGTAAATGAAGGCTTTTACAATTAAAGTGAGATTTGCCCACACCCAAGAAAATAATCTTTTGACTCTGTGGTGATTGATTGTGCCTAGGGACCCTTCCCACCCACATGTGGCTATGTAAACACAGTTCAGCCTAAGGAGGAGGCTTTATGACTTTTTTCACACATATGTTTTTTCATATTTCAGTGCTGATGAAATTAGAGCATCTTAGGCCAAGAGAAATGGAGACGAAGACCTGAACTTCCAACATTCCTAACCCCCGCCTCTCCCAAGCTCTTCTTGCTCAGCTCTTTTGCATATGATTGCTTTGTGTCCACAGTGCACTTTTAATAAGCACTTCAGATTTTACTACATTCAAAGGGAGATTAAGAGAGGTGAGAGGGGATATGTTTATACCTGAGCATCAGCCTCAGTTATTTCTTACGGTATGTCTCATAAGTATTCTTTACTCAGCCTAAGAAATTCTATATTTTGAAGATTTGTGCCCATAAAATTCATACTAAGTTAATCATAAGAGTTATTAGGGATGGAATGGCTTACCAGATGGTTTCACTGATCCCTATGGAAAACACATAGGAGGACATCACAGTTATTTGCATGTTGCTCCCCATAATTCTCTAGCTCTTTGCTTGATAAGTTTTGCAGCATGAAAAATGATGCATGATCAAGTGGAGAGAAGTGCTGATTTCAAGAGTCTAGGGTTGTCAGAGAGGATCTTGATCATGTGACACTCAAATAGCACCAATAGACATCAGGATGTCACTTCCTACTTAGAGATCCCGTGCGATGCTGGTGCTTCTCGTTTTTCTTGACTTACAGCATAACCCAGGCTAAGCTCCCAAGCCTCATCCATATCTACTCTACAAAGTAAGGAATTGTCTTCTTGTTTCCTCTAGGGGAGCTTGTGATGTTTGGGTTAAAATGACCCTGCAGAGCACATTCTATGCCTCAGCAATTTACTGGGTATTTTTCTCATGGCTAATCCAGATAAATACCTCTCTTTTAAATGTATTTAAAATCCCTCTTTAATATCTAGCTCCTTTCTCCTATTTTGTTGTCTGCAGAGAATCAACAGTTAATACCTCAGTTGTTCTCATGCCTGCATACCTCTTGCTTACTTTACTGATGAGAGCTTCTCAGTTTTTTTCATCTTGCCATTTTAAGATCATGGACTTTTAGCTCAGCACCACGAGATGTGCAAATGGACCGCCAATAAACAGCCAATTTCAGAGAGTGTTTTAAGTCTGTCGGGGCAGAGGGAAGGGGAAAACATACACCTTTAGCTTTGGACTGTGGTCTGTTTACCCTAGAAACCAAGCTTCTGTTGAACAAGTTGGTCAGATTTCCAAAACGCTGAGTCATATGGAAGAGTTTGGAGGCCAATAGGCTAGTCGCCTTCCCCTTCCTGCACCTTCTTCCTACATAAACATTATGGGCAGCATCTCCCCAGGTCTGATGTCCTTGTCCCTGCCCCCACCCTATCCTATTGTCCCTGAGCATGCAGGAGAACTTCCCCCTCCCATCCTTTGTGGCCCTAAACATTTAGTCTGACCGCTTAACCAAGACACACCTCATTTCCTTTGTCTTTCCACTCCACCCTCAGTTCCTTAATCAGCAGTACTTCTTAGTAACGATCTCTGTAACCATCCTTACAGACTTGTAACCATTTAAGTTGTTTTATCTGTAGAAAGATGTACTGTATTTGGAATATGCATCCTTTGAGAAAAAAAAAAAAGTCCTGCTGTACAAACTGAGCTTTTGTGATAGAGGAAAACTAAAGATTTAGACTATAAAAACATTAGTTTCACTTTTTAAAAAAGATGTGTTAGTTTTTGCAGCCAGTCTGGAAACTACTTAAACATCATTAAAAAATATTGCTGCAGGTCATGTAGGTAGTCTCTTATATTCTGGAGGGGAGAAGACAGGGGTCTGCCAATGTATCAAAAAAGTAACTCGAGCAAAAGGCCTAGCTAGCTTAAAGTGCAGGCTAAGCCATTTCAAGGCTCCCCACCTTCAGACCTAAAAAGCACCCAAAATAGTGCCTGTGTCTGCGTATAATGGGTTTTGGCAGATCAGATACATGTTCTAAAAGGGAAGGAAAAAGGAAGCATTGCAAGGATGTCTCCACACCCATGGAATTCACTTAAAGTGTTTCTGCACATTGGCCAAGTTTTCAGCCCAATGACTCGTGTATGGAAGCCAGCAGATCCGTGACCTGCCCAGAAGCCCACGCATGCCTTGTGCTGTCTACAGTACTAAGACAGAGGAAGAGAGAAACTGTCACTCGGCCAACCCAGAAAAGGTTACATCAAAGCCAAAGTCTTAGCACTATATACCCATCAATATGATCCTAATTAGCAATAACAACAGCTGCTTCATAATGTAGAGTTTGGATTCAAACAGCACAATGGACTCAAGTTTTATTTTATCCCATCTAAAGCTCACAGGGTTGTTAAAAATGGTACAAATACAGTTTTTACTTATTAAGTAAATTTATTAAGATGGGAATCTCTTTAATTCAGCAAATAAAATTACATATATATTTGTATTGCTTGGTATATGTCAAGATATCCAGGGTATAATGTAGCAATAAAGCAAAGGGAGTTTGCGTGACCCAGAATAGATTGGGCATAATTAGCCAGTCTTGAGGGCTTGAGCCAAATTTCTCTCAGGAAAGGCTAGATTTGAATGTGTCATCTTGTCTGCTATTTGTCACATGTCCGGTGCTGTGACATCTCAGCTTCCACTGTACTTACAACTTGAAATGTCATATGCAGTGACAGGTCCCAGATTCCTGGAATCTTAGATTTGGAACATCCAATCTAAGGAGTCGATAGGGTTTCCACCTGTGGTCTTTGCCTGGGGAAACCCTCATCTTGGCTCTGGAAAGACAGGAAACAATGAGTCTGTTCTCTGTGCGACCAGAGAACAATGGGTTTGCTCTCTGCACTGTTGTACAAAGGACTCTGCGTCCTGCCTGGTGGGGAGGCCCCTCTGACCCAGTGGCCTTTGTATGATGTCACTTTGCCCAGTACTCATTTTCACCAGCGGGATATATTTTAATTATTCTTTGTCACCATTTTACCTTCAAAGGATTTTTCTTTAGTTCTCTTAAATTTAGACCCTTATAAATTACATTTCCTAATTTTTAAATTATTTAATTTTAATAAAAAAATTTATTGCTAAATTATCTTTCCTAAATACAGTTCTCTTTCAATAAATAATAATGGCAGCTCTAACCCCGCTTTTGTCAATGTTCCCATTCTCTTCTATCTTGACCTCCTATTGACATTCCATATTCATCATGCCCAAAATGAAAAATCGGTCTCAATTTCCCCTGAATCTGCTCCTGTTGGCTCATGCATCTGTTGGCCTCCCCATCATTCCAGCCATCCCAACTCGAGGCCGTAGGCTTTCTTTACCTGTCCCTCTGTCTCTCTCCCCATATCTAATTAGTCCCCAACCCTGTGGCTTCTACCTATCAGGTAGAATGACATTTACCATTTACTGAGCCCTTCCTATATGCCAGCCATGCCGCTAAGCACTTTACACATATTAACTCTTCATCTCTATTTTACAGATGAGGAGACTTTTAAAGGAAAATAACTAGTTGGTCCCAAATCACATCAGTTACTGGCAGAGACAGGATTTAAATTCTAATTGAGTCTATCTAAGTGGGTGTTGCATATCTTTGAGACATCTAGAATATCAGAATTCTGTACATAACCTCGCTTCTTACTAATAATGGTTGATTTCTACTCATTGGAATTAATACATCTCAAGGAGGAAAGGAAGTTATTCAAAGCCACGTGCATATTGTAAACGGGGTGGATCTTGAAGTTTGCATTACACAAGTAAGGCTGTCAGTTTCCTATTTAATTAAACTGGAAAATGTTCTGCAAATATCAGCTTTTAATTATTATTGTAAAGAATTTATTCAGGCAAGAAGATCAACTGAGTTGGGCCTTTTAGAGTAGTTAATTGAGCAATTTCCTTTTGAGGAAATTAGGTGCCATTTTAAACTGCATTGATTTGTCTTCGAGAAGAATATACATATTAAAATTTCAAACATTATATTTCAGGCTAGTACGTAAGTAAGAGGAACAGTGATATAATTTGTTTGCACTGTCTTAGAAGAAGAGTTGGGGGCCTTGAGACTCGACTTCACTGCCATTGTCCCTGCCTCAGAAAGCTTGGATCATAGCATCAATTTTCACACTTATCAAATAGAGACAGAATACAGAAGCCCTTTCCCTTGGTGCTGTAGGCTTTCTTCCACCCTGTGACAGAATGCACTGTGTCATCTATGTCACTGAGACCTATCTTCTTAAACATCTTAATAGAGAATTCAGGCACAATTTGTACATCAGGAAACATTGTAAACTTGTGGGCTTTTTAAAAATATACATAACGTGTTGCAAAAAACGTATAAAGCCAATAATTCATCCTTTGGGTCTCAACCTGAAAATAATTTCCTTCTGGAAGTTTTCCATGACCCACTTGTCTGGGAGGTTTTTGTTTTATGTTCTACTGTAGCATATCCAGCGTCCAGAACAAGGCATATCTTATACTCTATGGTTCCCGTTGCTTTTCAACCTTGTAATCCCCCAGGAGATTAAAACTCGTAGAGTATGTCTTGTGTTCCTTACTGGTTTGTCCCCAGCACCTGGAACTTGGGAAGCAAAACTCAAAAATGGTTGTTAGAATAAGAATAAAGAAGCATATGAGAGAAATTAAAACCACCTGTAATGCCAGCCATGGCAATTGTGACACCCTTTAAGAACAGCTCAGTTGGGCTCAAGTTCTACTCTCAGAAGAGCCCACTGGAAAAAGGTATTATTTCTATAGCCTGAGGAAACCAAGGGAAGGTTACTCACTGTTTAGTGAGTGAGTGAGCGAGTGAGTGAGCGTGCGTGCATGAGTGCATGTGTGTTTTGGGGGAGGAGGGAATCGATTCTAGAAGAAAGTTGGAAAGGTGATAGGCAAAACCCAGCAACTTGGTAATAAAGGGATTGATCTCTGAAGAAAGATTAAAGGACAGCACAGATAAGAGGCTAGCTGATGCTCTGCTTCAATTTGAAATCAAAAGGAAACACATTCTCAGCTCTTATGATTCTTGTGATCAAGTTCCTTTTATGTGAACTTAATTCACTAGGGCTCTGAATGAAGAATTAAATCACTGAATGTGCCTCTCCATCGGAACTTTCTCTTTTCCCTTTCCTAGTAGGTCATCGTATGATTAGAGCAAGCAATAACCAGAACTGAGATCTGATGGAATCCCGAGGCTTTGGGTATATGGGGAAAAATTCTGTACAGCTAACATGCAACCAAAGTACAGCGATGTGTTCACCCACTTCCTGAGCACTTCAGATGTAAATAAACCTCTGGAAAACCACGTGCGATAAAGCATATTTGTCTTTTCTCTTTTACAAGAATATCACAAGATTTAGTAATAAAGCCATGTGAATTTCCCTGTGGCAGGGACCATGACACTAGTAACAGAAGTCCCCACCAGCAGGCAAGTTCTGCTGTGTAAAGCAGTAATCAGAAGAGGAATACGTACTCCAGAAAAGGCACGTGAAAGCACAGGAATAGAAGCCGAGGAGCAAAGCAAGAAGCCATTCCTGCATACGTGTGACAGACCTGGTTCCAGGAAGAACAACTTTCAAAGGCGGGTAGGCAAACCCAGAAGAGAAGCAATCTGGCTCAAAGAGACTAAAATGTTTGCATGAGGACTTAATTAAAAGCTGCCCTCTTCCCATGAATCAAAAATGTATTCATATAATTCACATACCATACAATTCACCAGTTTAAAGTATATGATTTAATGATTCTTAATATTATTCACAGATTTCAGCAACCATCACCACAATTTTAGAACATTTTCATTACTCCCAAAAGGAATCCCATACCCATCAGTAGTGACTCCCCATTTCCCTCCAACCTTCCCATCTCATGGCAATCATTGATACACTTTCTGTCTCAATGGATTTGTATTCTGGACATGGAGTCATACCACATGTGGTCTTAAGCTTACTTTCACTCAGCATGTTTTCAAGGTTTATCCATGGTGTATCATGTATCAGTATTTTGTATATATATTGTATATACAAAATACATACAATATATTTATCAGTATATTTTGTAGCATGTATCATTCCTTTTTATTATAGAATACTACTTTATTTTACTTATTCATCAGTTGGTGGACATACGGGTTGTTTTCAACTTTTGACTATTATAAATAGGCATTTGCGTACAAGTGTTTGTGTAGGCATATGTTTTCATTTCTCTTGGATATGTCCAGGAATGG
>NW_006439568.1:23829604-23880715 GCF_000325575.1 Pteropus alecto | reverse complement strand
AACTATGTGTAACTTTTTGAGGAGCAAACTATTTTCCATAGCAGCTGCACCATTTTACAATTCAGCAATGGACAAAGGTCCCAGTTTCTCCGCATCATCACACCCTTATTATTGCTCATCTTTTTATTATAGCCATCCTAGTGGGTGTGAAGTGATGTGGTTTTGATTTGTATTTCTCCGGTGGTGAATGATGTTAAGCATTTTTTCACTTGCTTATTGACCATCTGTGTATCTTCTTTGGAGAAATGCATATTCAGAAACTTTGCCCATTTATTAAGTGGGTTGTCTTTTTATCATTGAAGTATAAGAGTTCTTTATATATTCCAGATGCAAGTCTCTTATTTGCCAAAATAAGACACAAGTCTATGATTTCTAAAAGCTCCCCCCATTCTTTGAATTGTCTTTTCTTGATGGTATCCATTGAAGCACAAAAGTTTTAATTGTTTAAGTTGTACAGCAAGTGAAATCCAATTTATTTTTTTTCTTTTGTCATTTGTGTTTTTGGAGTCATAACCAAGAAACTATTTTCTAATCCGAGGTAATGAAGATTTATTTCTATGTTTTTTTTCTGTCATAGTTTAATAGCTTTAGCTGTTACATTTAGGTCTTTGATCCACTTCAAATTAATTTTTGTATGTGGTAAGGAGGTAAAGATCCAACTTAATTCTTTTCCATGTGGCTATTTAGTTATTCAAGCACTACCTGTTAAAATTCTTCCCCTCATTGAATGGTCTTGTCGCCTTTGTTGAAAATCGATTAACTGCAGATGTGAAGATTTATTTTATTTAATTTTTTAAATTTTTAAATTTTCTTAGGCGAGGCAACCCTTGGTTGACTTCACAGATTGCAAGGACCTTGTCAGCTTACAATCCCTTATTTTATTTTATTTTTTTTTTATGCCTACAGCACTTGGTCTTCCTAGGTGGTCTCCCATCCAAGTACTAACTAGGCCCGACCCTGCTTAGCTTCCGAAATCAGACGGGGTCAGGCTTGTTCAGGGTAGCGTGGCCATAGACTGAAGATTTATTTCTGTACTCTCAATTCTATTCCATTAAATTATATGTCTAGCTTTATTCAGGTACCACACTGTCTTGATTTACTGTTGCTTTGTAATAAGTTTTGAAATTAGGAAGTGTGGGACCTCAAACTTTGTTCTTTTTCTTTTCTTTTTTTTTTATTTTTCAATTAGAGTTGACATTCAATATTATTTTATATTAGTTTAAGTTGTACAGCAAGTGGTTAGACATTTTATGAAGTGATCACCCCAATTAGTCTAGTACCCAGCTGGCACTATACACAGTTATTACAACATTATTGACTATATTCCCTATGCTATATCCTCATGACTGTTTTGTAACTACCAATTTGTACTTCTTAATCCCTTCATCTTTTTCACCCAGTCCCCCAAAACCTCTCCTATCTGGCAATCACCACTTTCTTCTCTGTATCTATGAGTCTGTTTTCCTTTTGTTTGTTCATTTATTCTGTTCCTTAGATTCCACATGTAAGTGAGATCATATGTTATTTGTCTTTCTCTGTTTGACTTATTTCAGTTGGCATAGTTTCGTCCATGTCATTGCAAATGGTAAGATTTCATTTTTTCATGGCTGAGTAATATTCCATTGTATATATGTACCACATCTTCTTTATTCAATCACCTATTGATGAGCGCCTCAGTTGCTTCCATATCTTGGCTATTGTAAATAGCGCCACAGTGAACATAAGGTAGCCTATATCTTTTCAAGTTAGTGTTTTGGTTTCCTTTGAATAAATACTCAGAAGTGAAATTGCTGGATCATAGCGGCTGTACCAATTTACAATCCCACCAACAGTGTCTGAGGGGACCCTTTTCTCCATATCCGTGCCAACGCTTGTTTTTTGATTTATTGATGATAGTCATTCTGACAAATGTGAAGTGATATCTCATTGTGTTTTTAATTTGCATTTCTCTGATGATTAGTGACGTTGAGCATCTTCCATGTCTATTGGCCGTCTGTATGCCCCCTTTGGAGAAATACCTATTCAGGTCCTCTGCCCATTTTTTAATTGGATTATTTGTTATTTTGGTTGTTGAGTTGTATGAGTTCTTTTAAATTTGGGTATTAACTCCTTAACTGATGTATCATTGGCAAATATCTTCTTCCATTCAGTGGATTGTCTTTTCATTTGATTGATGGTTCCCTTTGCTATGCAAAAAATCTTAGTTTGATATAGTCCCATTTATTTTTTCTTTTGTTTCCCTTGCCTAAGGAGATATATCAAAAAAAATATTACTAAGAGCAATGTCAGAGAGTTTGTTTCCTTTGTTTTTTTTCTAGGAGTTTTATGGTTTCAGGTCTTACATTTAAGTCTTTATTCCATTTCGAGTTTATTCTTGTATATGGTTATCTAGTTTCATTTTTTTGCATTTTTCTGTCCAGTTATCCCAACACCATTTATGGAATAGGCCGTCTTTACCCCATTGTATAATCTTGCCTTCTTTATCATATATTAAATGACCATATAGGCATGGGTTTATTTCTGGGCTCTCTATTCTGTTCCATTGATCTGTCTGTTTTTATGCCAGTACCATGTTGTTTTGATTACTATAACCTTGTAATATAGGAAGTGTGATACCTTCAACTTTGTTCTTTCTCAAGATTGCTGTGGCCATTTGGGATCTTTTATAAATTTTTGAATTATTTATTCTAATTCTTTGAAAAATGTCATTGGTATTTTGATAGGGATTGCATTAAATCTATAGATTGCTTTGTACAATATGGATATTTTAATGATGTTAGTTTTTCCTATCCATGAGCATGCTATATGCTTTATTTATTTGTCACTTTTTCTATTTCTTTCTTCAGTGACTTATAATTTTTTGAGTACAGGTGTTTTACCTCTTTGGTTAAATGTATTACTAGGTATTTTATTGTTTTTGATGCAATTGTAAATGGAATTGTATTCTTAATTTCTCTTTCTAAAAGTTCATCATTGGTGTATAAAAATGCAACCAATTTCTGAATATTAATTTTATATTCTGGTACTTTACTGAATTTGTTTATCAGTTCTAAAAGATTTTTTTTGGTGGATTCTTTATGGTTTTTCTCTACACTATCATGTCATCTGCAAATAATGACAGTCTTACTTTTTCCTTTCTGATTTGGATGCCTTTTATTTCTTTTTCTTGTCTGATTGCTGTGGCTAGGACTTCCAATACTATGTTGAATAAAAGTAGTGAAAGCGGACATCCTTGTCTTGTTCTTGATCTTAAGAAAAATGCTTTTAGCTTTTCCCCATTGAGTATGATGTTAGTTGTGGGTTTGTCATATAAGGCCTTTATTATGTTAAAGTATGTTCCCTTTATTCCCACTTTGCTGAGAGTTTTTATCATAAATGGGCGCTGCATTTTATCAAACTTTTTCTGCATCTATTGATATGATCATATGTTCTTTATCTTTCAGTCTGTTAATGGCTATGAAGCCATCTGGTCCAGGATTTTTATTTTGGGGGAGTTTTTTGATTCCCATTTCTATTTCGTTGGTGGTAGTCAATTGGTTCAGATTTTCTGTCTCTTCTTCCCTCGGTCTTGGAAGATCATATGTTTCTAGGAATGTATCCATTTCTTCCAGATTGTCCAACTTGTTGGCATATAATTGCTTGTAGTTTTTCTTATAGTCCTTTGTATTTCTGTGGAGTCCATTGTCACTTCTTCTCTTTCATTTCTAATCTTATTTCTTTTGGGTCCTTTTTTTTTTCTTAATGAGTCTATTTAAAGATTTATCAATTTTGTTTATCCATTCAAAGAACCAGCTCTCGGTTTCATTGATCTTCTATATTGTTTTTTTTTAAAGACACTATTTCATTTATTTCCTCTCTGATCTTTATTATATCCTTCCTTCTACTCATTTTGGGCTTTCTTTGCTGTTCTTTTTATAGATCCTTTAACTATAAGGTTAGATTGTTTATTTAAAATTTTTCTGGTTTTTGAGGTAGGCCTGCGTTGCTATGAATTTCCCTCTTAGGACCGCTTTTGCTGTGTACCATAGATTTTTGAATTGTATTTCCATTTTTATTTTTCTTAACATATCTTTAGATTTCTTCCTTGATCTCATTGTTAACCTGTTCATTGTTTATAGCACGTTATTTAGCTTCCACGTGTTTGTGTATTTTTCAGTTTTTTTCTTGTAATTGATTTCATACCATTGTCAGAAAAGACATTTGATATGATTCCAATCTTCTTAAATTTACTGAGACTTCTTTTGTTGACTGATATGTGGTCTACCTTGGAAAATGTTTTACGTCCACTTGAGAAAAATGTATATTTGCTGCTTTGGGGTGAAACGCTCTAAAAATATCAATTAAATCCATTCGGTCTAGTATATCATTTAAGGCTGCTGTTTCCTTGTAGATTTTCTGTCTGGAAGATCTGTGCATTGGTGTCAATGGAATGTTAAAGTCCCCTACTATGACTATATTACTGTCAATCTCTCCCTATAATTATGTCAGTCGATATTTGCTTTATATATTTAGGTGCTCCTATGTTGGGTGCATAAAAGTTTACCAGGGTTTTATCCTCTTGTTGGATTGATTCCTTTATCATTATGTAATGTCTTTCTCTGCCGCTTTTTATAGACTTTGTTTTAAAGTCCATTTTGTCTGATATAAGTATCGCTACCCCAGCTTTTTTTCCTTTCCTTTTGCATGAAATGGAAAGGCAATTTCATCCCTTTACTTTCAATCTGTGTGTGTATTTCTATCTAAAGTGGGTTTCTTATAGACAACATATGCATGGGTCTTCTTTTCTTATCCATTCAGCTAAACTATGTCTTTTGATTGGAGCATGTAATTCATTTACATTTAAAGTTATTATTGATAGGTACATAGTTATTGCCATTGTGTTTTTATATTTATTTTATTTTTTCTTCCTCTCCTTAAAGAAGTTCCCTCAACATTTCTTGAAATACTGTCTTGGTGATGGTGAATTCCTTTAGCTTCTACTGTTTGTGAAGCTCTTTATCTCACCTTCAATTTTAATTGTAGCCTTGCAGAGTAGAATAGTCTTGGTGGTAGGTTCGTTCTTTTCATCACTTTGAATATTTCATGCTAGTCCTTTCCAGTCTGCAACATTTCTGTTGAGAAATCAGCTGACATTCTTATGGGAGTACCCTTGTAAGTAACTAGTTGCCTTTCTCTTGCTGCTTTTGGAATTCTTTGTCTTTAGCCTTTGCCATCTTAATAATGATGTGTCTTGGTATAGTCTGTTTGGGTTCCTCTTGATTGAAATTCTTGTTTGTGCTTCTTGAACTTGTATGTCTATTTCCTTTGCCAGGTTAGTAAAGTTTTCTGTCATTATTCCTTTCAGTAGGTTCCCAGTACCTTGCTCTCTTCTCCTTCTAGTACCCCTATGATGCTAATGTTGTACGCTTGATGTTCCAGAGGTCTCTTAAACTTTCCATGTTTTTTCAATTCTTTTTTTTTTTTTCTGTTCTGATTAGGTGTTTTCTGCTACCTTGTCTTCCAAATTAGTAATTTAGTCCTCTGATTCATCAAATCTACTGTTGATTTCGTTTAGTGTATTCTTCATTTCTGACTTTTTAAAATGGTTTCTATGTCCTTTTTTATGCTTACTATCTCTTTGTTGAAGTTCTCACTGAGCTCATCTATTCTTCCCCTAATTACATTGAGCAACTTTATAACCAGTGTTTTTAACTCTATTTGGTAGGTTGCTTGCCTCCATTTCATTTAGTTCTTTTTCTAGAGATTTCTTTGTTTCTTTTATTTGGGACATGTTTCTTCATCTTCTCATTTTGGTTGCCTCTGTGTGTTCATTTCTAAGTATTAGGTAGATCTGCTACATCTCTCAGTCTTAACCTGATGGCCTTATGTAATAGGTTTCTTGTGTGGCCCAGTGGTGCACTCCCTGATCACCTGCATTGGGTGCTCCAGGAGTGACCCTTGTGTGGTTGTGTATACCCTCCTGTTGCAGTTTAGCCTTGATCATTTTTGACACATCAGTGAGTGGGATTGACTCTCAGGCTGACTGGCTGTGAGGATTGGCTATGCCCACAACTTATAAGCTACTGTGTGGGGGCTGACCCCACAGAGTGGGGTTTACTCGAGCAGGTTTATGTGCCTTCTGAGACAACTCTTTTGGTGTGCCACTTGTGGGGTAATTTAGGTGGTGCTCTGTTGAGGACTGACGCCAGCCTCTGGGTGTGTTGGCTCTGGAGTCCCTTGTGAGCGGCTCCTGTGCAGGAGAAGGTCAGCTGCTGCCTGTGACCTGGTAGCTGATAGTAGCTACAAAGCTATCCATGTTTGGTCACTGACTGAGCTGGATCTGGAAGCATGGTGGAGAGTCACGTGGAGAACTGAGGCTGACTGTCACCAGTACCAGGCCTAGGGCAGTTCAGCAAAAGGCCCAGGGTACTCTTAAGACTGAGGCTGCCTGCTGGCTGCCTGTAAGGTTCAGCTGATGAGAGAGTCTTGGGAATTACATGAACTGATTTAAGTGGCATCCCAGGGAGTCACTAGGTTGGGGCAAGTGGTATTCTTCAGGTTGGTACAGATTCAGATTTGGTGCCAGTGCTGATCCTGTGGCCACATTCAAAAGTCTCAGATCACACTGAAGCCAGCCACTGCCTAACTTGGGCCTGCAGACCCCCAAGATTTGTTCAAGAGATGCTGCAGCTAGGGCCAGGGCTGGTTGCCTACCACTGAAAGTGTCTCCCGAGGTGTGAGAGCCAATGCTTATTAATTGCTGCTGAAAGAATCTCCAGCTGAGAGTACAGCGTAGGACTCTTTGCCCATTAACAAAATTGCTACCAGCAATTGTGAGTTAAGTAGGGTAGGTTCGTAGGGAGTCGCTGAGGTGGAATGATCAGATCTCATCAGGCCAGTGCAGATTCACTTTTGGCCATAAAGGGAAAGTTCAACACAGGCAAGATAGAGCTCACCTACAGGTTGTATTGGAGGAGGGCTCATCAAAGGGACAATGGCAGCTGTCCCTCCAGTCCTTGCCCTGAAGCCACACAACTAAATCTTTCCGTATATGTCTCAGACACCTCCCGAACTGCTGTCCCTCTGCCAGAGACCAGGGTGAGTGCCTGCGAGTGAGTGAGCCTATGTGGGAGCCCTTTGAGGGTCGTCTGGATTTCCAGCTACCTTCTATCTCACCCAGAGAGTCAGAATTCTCACGACTTTTCACAGTCAGATTTTGTGGGGACTCCTCTTCCTGACACCAGAACCCTAGGCCAGGGAACACTGGTATGTGGGGCTGGGGTCCCTTACTCCACCAGGAGGGCCTCTGCAGCTGAGATATCCCTCCTGATGCTCAATCACCACATGTAGATGTAGGACCAGCCCATTTAGTGTCTCTGCCCCTCTTATCAGTCTCAATGTGGTCTCTTCTTTATGTCCTCAGTTATAGGAGTTCTGTTCAGCTAGTCTTCAGCTTGTTCTCCAGGTTGACTTTTTTACAATTTAGTTGCAATTTTAATGCAGTCATGAGAGGAGACATGCATAGGGTTTACCTACCCCACCATCTTGACCAGAACTTCCAATTTTGTTCTTTTTGAAGATTGTTTTGGTTACTCTGGGTTTCTTGAATTTCCATCTGAACTGTAACATCAGCTTAATTTCTGCAATGAAGCCAGCTGGGATTTTGATAGGGATTGTATTTATTCTTAGATAAATTAAGGGAGTACTGTCATGTTAACAATATTGTCTTCCAATCTATGAATATGGAATGTCTTTCCATTTATTTAGATCTCCTTTAGTTTATTTCAACAACATTTTTACTTCTTGTATTAAATTTATTTCTAAGTGATTTATTCTTTTTGATGCAATTGTCAATGGAATTGTTTTCTTAATTTCACTTTCAGATTGTATAGAAATATAATTAATTTTTATCTATTGATTTTGTATCCTACTATCTTAAAGAATTGATTTATTAGTTCTAATTTTTTTTTTTTTACTGAATTCTTTAGAATTTCTATTTTGGGGGGTGGGGGTATTTTTCCTCCCACCCTTCTTAGCTCTAATCGACAGGTCTAACAGTTAACTTAACATCAGACAGATTAACAGGAAAAAAAGAAACAAATTTAATGCATATGTATGGCAGTCTTATAGAAATGAGACCCCTAAAGTGACCATAGCAGGCTGTTTATATAGTATTTTTAGACAAAGAAACAATTATTTGTAAAGATTGGACAAAAAAAGCGGTGGGGGGGAGTTCGTATTTGGGGTAGCAGACTAATGAAGAAGTAACACAGTTTGTTTATACAGCTTTCTCAGCTTTGAATTCCCTAACTCTGGTGATAAGGATGCTTTTTATCCTCCTGGCACAGAGAGGATACTTTCATATGTAAGATTTATTTCCTGCTTTCAAGAGAGAAGAGTGGGGGTAAGAATGTCTTTATTTGTATAGGCTGTTTCTTAAGCAACTTCAATTCAAAATAATTAATATGCCACTGTGGCATATTTTGGGGTGGCCTATCTTGAGCCCCAACACTATCTACTAGATCATGTCTTCTGCAAATAGAGATAGTTTTACTTCTTTCTTTCCAATCTTAGTTTTATTTCATTTTCTTGCCTTGGCTAGAACTTCTGGTACAAAGTTAAATAAAAGTGGTGAGAGAGAAAATTCTTGTCTTATTCCTGATCCTCAAGGGAAAGCTTTCAGTCTTCAACTGTTTGTATGATGTTAGTTGTGGGAGTTTTGCAGATGCCCTTTATTAGGTTGAGGAAGTCTCTTCCATTTGTAGTGCTTTGAGTGTTTCTGTCATGAAGAAGTGTTGAATTTTATCAAACGTTTTTCTGCATCTATTGAGAAGATCATGTGGTTTTTGTCCTTTATTCTGGTGACATGGTGTATTATAATACAATTGACACTTGAACAATGCTGAGGCCCTGACCCCTCCACAGTCAAAAGTTCACATATAACTTTTGACTCCCCCCAAACTTAACTACAGTCATTCCTAGGTATCCACAGGAGATTGGTTCCAGGATCCCAACACAGACCCCAAATCCACAAATGCTCAAGTCCCATATATAAAATGGCTAGAGCACTGCATACAGCTGGCCCTCCACATCCATGGATTCCCAATTGTGGATCTAAAATACTGTTTTCAGTCCGCAGTTGGTTGAATCTGCAGATGCAAAACCTAGGGATATAGAAGGTCAACTGTACATTTATTGAAAAATATAAACGTGGACCCATGCAGTTCAAACCTATATTGTTCAAGAATTGACTGTAATTGATTTAAAAACATTGTTCTGACAACCTGTTCTGCCCCATATATAAGCAAGAGCTAAATGCGAAGCAGTGCTTGTCAGTGCCCTCTCATTATGCCTGGACAGGGATGCTGAGCTGTCTTAGAAATTTTGCTCTAACTGAAAGAAGCTTTCAACTCTTTAAAACTTTGGTTATTGCATCCTCTTCTCAATAATTTTTGGTTCACAGTTGGTGTACATGTAGCCAGTAATGTTCTGCCACTTTCCATACTTGGGAATTGCTTTGTCAATTCTTGTTTTAAATGAGTCAAGACATTTCCATTACTTCTTTTCAGAGACTGCTCTACCAATGAAATTGTTTACTTTATTGCACTACATCTTATTTTTCTCCATCTTCAGATTTATTGTGGCTCTCAGCTGTTCATCACCTTATTCTTTCCACTGGACCATCTGCAGTGTTTCCCCTTCTGTTGGACCCTGGTAATAACCACGCCCCAGTTATTTTCTTCAGCAAGAGAGAACGTGGAAAAGTCCCGTCTTCTGATATTTTTGTTATTCTTGAATTGCCACTTATTGAGCTCTGCCAGCAGGCTGGATGATTTTATAGGACAGAAACACACACTCATTGCCCAAGTATCTTGCAATCTGATTTAATACCAGGCAACCAATGCAGACATAGACTCATTAATGGCATTGTGAGAGGTATTAGTTGAGTGACACAGGCATGAAGCTTTTGGCTTCTAACAACAGATCATTTCGTGCCAATTCCTAGGTTTAGGAATGAAAGAAGCAGCAATCTGTTTCTGAGCAATGCTTTCACACATAGCAGGTCCATCCTCCACTTCAAAAGTAGAAACTAGCCTCCAGGAAGACAGGTGGTGTTTCAGCCTTGTCAATATCTGAGAAAACAAGTCAGATTTCCACTCACTCTTGCCTATGCCTTAAGGCTCCCCACTTCACCCTATTATCTCATTCTTAATAGGTAGCTTCATCAACCTGATTCCACAAACACTACAAGGCTCTAAAGTCTAGGTTAAAGCTGCAACAGCCCAATCCCTTCCATAGCATGGCATAGGGCAATGTCTGCAACAAGCAGAAGGCCTAGTCCTCACCCTTAGGAACGAATGATCCAAGTTAAAAATCACGTACAAATATTTGAGTCTTCGAAATGTGTACTGCTTTCCCAAACAAATTTTTGACTTGCTTTAGTTTTTTTCCCGATCTCTTTCATCCTGTCTTTCCAAGGTGGGATGATATCTTTGTTTAGAAATTATTTCACCTGGGATAATGGTGCCATCAGCCCAGCTTGTTCTTCAAGGGACCCTCTGGACATGGAACCAGCTGTCCATGTTGGTGGGGCACCAAGAAGGGAGCCCTGAGTGGGAGTGAAACCCAGCCACTCCCTTGCATTGGTCCCCTCTTAACCCCTAATCTCCAGTTGGCAGCTGGCCCAAAGGTGTTACCTCTCCCAGGTGAGACATCCTGCCCTTCCACTTGAGTGAGAGGGGAAGGAGCGCCAAGAGTTTTCAAAGGATTCGAACATTATGGGTCACCTAGAGAAACAGTGCAAGTGAGGTGACATTGTAATTTTACATTTCTCCTCATTCAGCACAGGATTTATTTTAAGCTATGGGTCTGAGAGCCAACTTGTCTGCTCTTTGGTTTCCTTATACTCTGGTCTCCTTTCTGTGTGATAGTCTCATTTCAATCTGCCCACTAGGAAGCGAAGCAAAACAAAACAAAACAAAACAAAAAGTTCTATTGTTTAAAAGGAACAAATGAATGCTTAGGTCAAAAGCCTACATTTGAGGCTATTTATGAAAGTGAAGTCTGAGTCTAAAAAGCCCCCAACTCCCACCATATCCTTACTCCATTTCACAATAAACCCTATGGGGACACCGAGAACTGAGAGTTGAACCCAGTATGGCTACCAAGGTGTAATTATTTTAAACAGTTATCAATTCTAACTAACTCTTGAACTCTCAGATACTACACACTAATTTTCATCTGCTTGATTGAGTGTCTGCATGAGAACTAAAAATCTTAATCCCACACTTATGAATAAGATTCTCTGTTCACTAAGCAGGGCCTCTGGCAGTAAAAGAAAATTTGGGCTTTCCCTAGCAGCCTTTATTATTTAACGTGCATTCACTCTGAAGGTAACCAGGAAATTAAGGCATGTTTTTTTTCAGACTTGATATTTCAGGGCATTGAACTCACTTTTGCTTCATTTTCCTTCTGGCAGATCTGAAGATCATTTAACAAGGTAGAACAACTCATTGACCTACTTGACTTGCCCCCCAGGCATGCTTCAAACAAAGACTTCCTATTCTGAAGAACTGCAATGGAACTCCCTGGGGAAAAACACCTATTTTAGTTAGCATACACTAGAGTCACTGGGAATCAGTTAGCACATTACAATTCTTTAAAATTTGGAAGGATTTTGGAATTACTATTGTCTTCCTGGTAAATTACTGGGTCCTATTGGTGAGTTGGAACAAAGCAGCACATTTTAAATGTAAGTTTCCATAAAAGTGTAACTCAACTTCCCCAGCTCCTAGGGGATTTTCACTGGCCCCGACTCAGGAAGAATTTTCATCTGTGGCATCCAAGTCTTCAGAGACCAAACATTTCCTGAAGACTTTCCTCTGCTTTCTGACCTCCACCTTCCTCCTCCCTAAGGTATACAAAGAACCTATTTCTAATCAGTGCAGGAAGCCAAGAGTGCCCAGTGGGCCTAAGGTGCTAGAAAGGGAACAGGAATCCAAGATTCTTTCTTGGCATCATGATACCACTGAGTTGCCCAATGGCTTGAGTATGTTAACCCCTTGCTTTAAGGCTGGAATTTTAATTACCCACTCCTGGAGCTTTTCTGAATTGATTTTGTACATGGTGTTTTTTCATATTCCAGAAATTAACTATCTTTAAAAGAAGGGATGGTTAGCAATAAAGGCAGCCAAGAGCACTAAATGATTAGACTCTGGCACATTCAGAGGTTTTGAAACTCATTAACTCAGTTCTGCTGCCTCTCCCCCATAGCTTGTTAAAACCTGAACTGGGTGCGTGGGGTTAGTGGTTCGGGGATAGAATTTTGGAGCCATCATTAGGAGATGTCCTGGCCTGTTGTACAGAACCCAGTCACTCCAGTTGGCCAGGAGCAGGGAGAGCTGGCAGAGTGATGATGCCAGGCCCTTTCCCTGCCACTGACCAATCCTATCTTCCGCATCCCTCCAAAGTTCCCTGGGGACCTAAGGTCACTTTCTCCCACTTCACAAAACGGCAGTCTTCGCCCATAATTTCGAGTCTTGTCTGAACTAGACTTTCTCAGCACCTTTATGGTAGATTCTTGTTTCCTTTTCGTGCTGACATTCTACGGCCCTCCTCATCCCGGGGCCTGGTCCCTGGTCAGTGGACGCTCTGTTAATACGAATTCGTACTGGTAAGGTGTTCTGGGTACTGCCAAGACAGCTCCTGGCACTCGCCACCAATTCTCACCACTTTTTCTTCGTTGTCGTCATCGGTGACCCCAAGTTCACGGTATAGAACCCCTGCCGTGCCTCCCTTTCCCCCCTGGAGATTCTCTCTTCCCTTCCACATCCTTCCACCAAACCCCCCAAGCTCCCCGTAGTTCTGAGCCTGCGGCTCCGGACTCCTGGAGTCCGATCCCCTCTTGGCTTGCAGAAAAACCGAATGGAGCCAGGTGGCAGCAGGCAAGGCGCACCGCTAAGGTGCCCAGCTCCCGGGGCTGCCTGCAGGGTGGGGCCGCACTCAAGGCCGCTCCCTCTCCGCCCTTTCCCCATCCCCAAAGAGGACAACCCTCCTTCCGCCCGCCGCGGCGCCGCCTCCCCCGTCGCCCGCCCGCCCGCGCTGGCCGCGAGCCTTCCAAGCAGCCAGAGAGCGAGAGGAGCGCTCGGGGATGGGACTTGGAGGCGGCGGCCGAGGAGGAGACAGCGGCAGCGGCGCGGGCTTCTTGCTCAGCTCCCACGAGCGATCCCCGAGGGTACCCGTGGCTCTCGACGAAGCGAGGAGGCCCACGAGAAAGACCCGGGTGGCCGCGCCTCTGTCTCGCTTCCCCGGCGCCGGCGGCTGCAGGTGAGCGGGGCGCGCTTTCCCCGGGACTCCGCACGGCCCCGCTGCCCTGGGGCGCAGATAGACGGACCAACCAGCTGACGGACAGGCAAAAACTGGGCTGACCGACGCCCGCGGGCGCTGACCCCCCGGCCCCTGCGGCTCCGCGCGACCCCGAACGCCTGGCGCCCCCTCCCCTCCCGGGGCCCATCGCTCCGACCCCTCCCGACAGAGCGCGACAGGGAGGGCCGCGCTGCCCGGACCCCTGGCCGGGAGAAGTGAGGCCACCCCCGGCCCCGCGAGCGGGGCGCGCTCCCTGAGCGGGGCGCACTGCAAAGCGGCCACGTCCGAGTGCCCCGTGGGGGCGCTGTGCCCCGCCGCGGGGACGCCCAGACTTACTCTCCATGGACCGGGGACAGGGAGACTTGTTGAGCAGGTATCCAGTGGATCGCTATTCAGCTCACAAGCCAGATGGATGCCAGTTCTCACCCCTCAGGCCTTGGTCAGCTGGTATTTGAATGCCCGTGTCGTCTGGATTTTGTTGTTGGTTCTCTGTGGCAGCTTAAGCTCCAGCCTCCCTACCTATGGAGAAAGGAGAGAAAGGGGAGGACATTTTATAGTAGTTGCTAGAAAGCCCAAGGACATTTTGGGGACAGGACAGAAAAATGGAGACCCTTTCTGGTTAAGGTCTCTAGGACTGGAAGCTCAGGGAGGAAGCTTCTCAGGATCACGAACTCTTACCCTGCAGAAACCCAGATGACCAAATTTCCAGTTGCCATAAATCGGGGAGGGTGCATCTGCACCACGTGCGTTTAATCGGCCTTCCGGGAGTGGGACAATCAGGACACAATCAAGAGGCTGCAGGGGGCTGAGGCCAAGAGCAGCAACTCTGGGGTTGGCCCGCCTAGCTTGCCTAGGTTAGTAAACTACTCTATCCCCTCAGCTTCCTTATCTGTCTAATGCTATGATAATTCCTACAGGGCTGTGAGGATTGTTAAAGTCCTTAGAACGGTTCCAGGTGCATCCTAAGGATAGATAGTGAGTTCCATCACCTGTCTTTCCAGAAAAAGCAAGGCATTCTTATGAGTAGTCACCTCCTCCCCAACTCATGAAGATAACCTCTCAGTGGATACATGAAGGTGGCAGATAATCTGCGTATATTTAAATGGAATTTTCCACAGTTCTCTCTGCCTGCTTTCAAAGAGACAGCCTCATAAAACCATGTCGAGATAGCAAGATGGGTTTATGATCTGCAAAGTTTACTTTCAGCCCCTGGTACTTGATTCCTTAGAATCCTCCACTGAGGAAGCAGAGACCTGTGGCTCTTCACCTTCTACTTCCCTATCTGTTTATACTTTTATTCCTGCCAGTAAAATTCAGTCTCAACCCCTCCCCGCTCTTTCCCAGTTTGCTAGGCCTCTCTTTTCTACAAATCAGGGCTATAAGTTTCCTTGCTTCTAGAGTCCAGGCCTAGGCAAACTAGAGTTACTGAGGCCTGAGCTCAATCACTGGAGATGCTATAGTAGAGTCCACTTCTGAGACACCCTCAGGTGGTTGTCCTACCTGAAGCTCTTATCAGCCAATACCATATATCTCTGTCAGGTAAAGGTAGTTGAAATGAGGCCCAAGATTTAAAGAAAAGGAAATAAATGATTGTTCCTCGAATGACAGAGAAGAATAAGACAGTCATTGGAGGTTCTAGGAGGAAATCCCATGGTTTGCCAAGAAACAGCTCTGACTGGTGTCTAAGAGAAAGCATGAGGTGAGGAGGGGGTGGGGATGGAGAAAGGGATAGAGACAGGCTCAGGTCTCAGGACAAGCAGGCAGAAGAGCGTGTGGTGGGTGTAAATGCTGGCCTGGGTAAGGTGGTGGGCATGAAGCTGGGTGGGCAGTGAGAGAGGACATCTGAGGGGGGTGAGCAGTTGAGTTTGAGACCAGTCAAGTAGGCGAGAGAGTCTCCAGTGCTTTCCCTGGGACTTGCTGCCTCTGATCTGTGGCATGTGCATGGTGGAGAGAGCACTTTCCTGCAACTCCTCATAGTTAGGGAAGCTCAGAAGGGCTCCCCTTATTTAATGTGCATCTGGGAATAACTGAGGGGGGTCAGGGGAAGAGGAGGGCTGAAGTGCCAAGTCGAGAGTAGAGCATGTCATCACTGTTGCTAGTAAACAGTGCCAGGGAACCACTTCCAAGGGACCAGTTGCCACTTGGAGCTCCAGCCCGTGAGATCATCTCTGAACCATGCCATGTGCCTCGGCAGACAGCCACCACTGCCTTACCCAGCAAGACCATGACGGGGACTCAGAGAGAAAGGCAGTGCTGGGCTTGATTCCAGAGGCTTCAGCTGTTGTCAGTAATAGGTGATCGTCAGGACGGCAGTGATGAGCGCTGGGGATACAACCCAGAGCACACTCAGTGACTTTGGAACCTGAAGAACCTGGATTCCAGTCTCAGCCCTGCCACTCACCACCTGGAAAGATTTTGAAGAGTTACTTAAACTCTCTGTGCCTCAGTTTCCTCATTTATAAATGGGGAACAGGATTGTTGGAAGAATTAAACTGGTTAATACACATGAAGTGCCCAGCTCAGTATAAGTGCTCAATATTATCTGAGCCCCAGCTGTATTGTCCATCAAATGAGCATGATACTATCTATGCCGTAGGGTTGTTGTAAAGGTTAAATGAGATAATTAATGTGTATGAATCCACCAGTGTGTAGGATATAGTAATGTTCAAAGTTTGTTGAAACTGAAATTTTTACCAAAGTATCTGCACATAGTCAGTGGCTGAGCAAGTGGACCAGCTAGCATTTGGGAAAGTTCTAAGGCTTTTGTTACAGGAATTGTTATCTACCATTGGGGAGTGTGGCTCACCCCTCATTGGAATCCCCCATTGCAATTTTAGGTTATTATATTAGTTTCTTATGGCTGCTGTAACAAATTACCACAAACTTAGTGCTTAAAAACAGCAAAAATTTATTATCTTAAAGTTCTGGAGGTCAGAAGTCTTAAATGTCTCACTGGGCTAAAATCAAGGTGTTGGCAAGGCTGCATTACTTCTGGAGGCTCTAGGGAGAAATCTGTTCCCTTGCCTTTTCTGGCTTCCAAAAGCTTCCTATGTTTTTTGGCTCCTAATCTCTTCTTCTGTCTTTCAGTCTCCCCCTCCCTATCTTCCCTTTCCCCTCTGCCTCCCCCTTCCCTCCTTCCCTTCCTCCCTGCTCCCTCCTCTCCCCTGCCCCTTCTTCTCCCTCTTATAAAGACCCTTGTGATTATATTGGGCCCACTTAGATAATTTAAGCTGATATCCCCATCTCAAGATTCTTAATTTAATCATACCGACAAAGTCCCTTTTGCCACATAAGTTAACATAGTTGCCTACCCATATCTCAGTTGTTCTAACTCAATCCAACCAGCAGAGAGTAAGAGGTACTGTATGGAGCCACTGGGCTAGAATGGAGGGTTAATGATTGTGTGTGTGTGTGTGTGTGTGTGTGTGTGTGTGTGTGTGTGTGTGTGTTGGGGGTGAGGTATTGTTGGGGCAGCTGGGGGGAGTTGCTGAGGTTAGCATTGTAACACAGGGCCAGATTATGGGGCTTTGACTGCTAAGCTAAGGAATCTAGATTTTATCCTAATGGTATGTGGAAGTCACTGACAGTTTTTGAGCAAGAGCATGAGAAACATGATATTGTGTTTGGAAGACTGAATTCAGTGCTAGTGCCAGATGGATTCAATAGAAGGGGCTTAGAAACAGTCTATTAATTAGGATTGTGTTCAATTCCAAGTTACAGAAAAAACTGAAATGATAGTGGCTTCACAAAAGAAGTTTATTTCTGTTTGGTATTCTAGCAGTTGGAGGCAGTGAATCCAAAGTGAGAGTGGCCAGGACCCACACTTCTGTCTCATTGCTCTTCCCATGCAGCATGGCTTCCACTTCCATGGTGCCTCATGGTGTAGAATGGCTTCTGGGGCTCCAGCCTGCATGCCCTCATTCCAGCCAGCAGGAGGGAAAAGGCAAGGATCCTCCCATCATAGGAGACAGCCGTTGGGGTCTCCTACATTCAGGCGAATATAGTATATAGAGGAAGATCTTGGCTCAGCCTTAGCAGTTGTCTGGTGCAGAAATAGGGCCAGTTTGAGTTAACATTTATTGATCTTTCGTTGATCAATAAATGTGTTCATTCAACATTTATCTATTTTCTAAAAATTTACTTACAAAATTCAGCACCGAGCACGTGGGGGCGGAGATACAGAAATGACAAGGTGTGGTCCCAAGGTTCGTTCGCAGTCTAGGCAGGGAGACATACGGTAGCAAGAAAAAGGGACCAAGTGCTAGAGCAGGTAAGAAACCCACTGTCAAGGGTGAGTAGAAAAGTCAATCTTCATTGGGAAAATCGGAGAACATTTTAGAGAGTGGGTGACGTGAGCTGAGGCTTGAGGAGTGAAGACAATTTTGATCAATATAGAATGTAGACCTTCCAGGCTAGGGGACCAGCATGTGTGAATGTACTCAGCTATGACAGGAACCTGAGTTCTTCAGGCACGGCTGGGGGGTCTGCCATAGTTGGAGGGGTGGGCAGTGGGCCATCATGGAGAGCCTTGAATATTAACATGTTGGTTCTGAACAGAGAAGGATGGGACCAGTAGATGAAGGACCCTCGGCAGGAAGAGCAGTTCTAAATCTCCTGCGAGCTTCTGGGGGGAAAACGGAAAGAATGGAGCATCACTGCAGCGGTCAGTGGTGGGGACAATCAGGAGTGCTGGACAGGGCAGCCATAATCCAGAGTTTGTCCCCTCATGAATGTGATGGTGATGTGAGGAAGATGTGGAAGCTGCCTGTAAATTCCCAGTCCGGGTGGCTGCACAGGCGGGGTCACCTTAACAGTGAAAGTACTTTAGTGGAAGAAGGTGACTTTATATCTGGAAAGGGTGGGCTGGCAAGCAGGCCTTTACTATTGGGTGACAATCACAGACAGGCAATGTCAGGTAGACATCAAGGAGAGTGCAGCCTAAAATTTAGAGCTACCTGAAAACCATGGCCTTGAGTCCTAGCGGAGGCTGGGTTCCCACATTCCCGCCTTGCACGAGATGGGGATTCTGGCATTAGATGGGAGATGGGGATTCTGGCATTAGATGGGAGACAGGAAGGTTCGGCCTCCGAGATTGCTGCAGCTCCGGTACTGTGACACTGTGGACGCAGAGAGTAGTTGGTATGCCTGCTCAGTGTGCTGATGGAGTGGCCTTTGAGGGACAAAGCTACGGAATCTGATGTCTGAGAACTTTCAGACTTGGGGAGATGGTTCAGAACCTTTTTTTAAACAAGTAAGCTGACTACCCAAGGGATGCTCTGAGGCCTTGGAGACAGTTTTCATTTGTGAATCTCAGTGTTCCATCCATAAATTTGGGAAGGTGTTCACCTCACAGAATGATCGTGTGGATCAAATAAGAAGAAAATATACAAAATACCTAGTTCACGGCCTGGCCGAAAAATAGGCACCTAAGAAGTGTTAGGGCCCTCCCCTGTTTCTCTCCCTGTTCGGAGGCAGGACTAACGGCCTGGGAGTGCTGCAGGCCCAACTTTCTCCAGGGTAGCAGGCAGTGTGGCCGTGGTCGGCGGTCTGCTTTAGGTTGAGGAATACTGCTTCCAGGCCGCGCCCCTCATCATATGGCTATCTAACTAAAGCCCAGAGAATTAGGTCACCTAACTGAGGTCACACAGTGTGTGCATGGTGGAGCCAGGCCTCTCCTCTCGGGGACCCCAGCATGTAGTGTTGACTCTGGTGGGAGTTTCCTCGCATGTCAATTTACTTGGAACAGGGATGCTTAGAAGAGCCCATAGCTAAGAGGGTCAGAACAGTCTCCTCTCTCTCTTCCCACTCCCTTGGTAAAACTGAATGAAAAGACTCATTGTCCCAGGGAGAGGAGAAAAATTGCTAAAACAAAAGTCAAAGCTGTTGTAATTTTTCAAATATTCTTTCCAAATGCTCTCAAATGCTTCAGAGAATCTGTTCAGATTGAATTAACCTCTATTTCTCAGCACAATTCTTCTCGTATACCCATAGATGAAAGAAACTGTTTCTCACACATCATTCCATTTTCCGGTTAGAATTGGCTCCTGTTCTTCGAATGCTATCAGCTGTAAATACTGAACTGAGAAGCGATTATTAATATGGGCTACATGCACTGACTTATTTTTTCTTGTTTCACTGCCATTGCATTTTTTATAAAAATCTATCTTGTCTGATATTAATATTGCCATACTGGCTTTATATGAGCATGTATACACTATCCTTGTGCCCATTCTTTTAATTTCTTTTAAACAGCTTTTTTACAGTATAACTTACATACAATAGAATTTATCACTTTTAAATGTATAATTTGATGTATTCAGACAAATGTATAGAGCCATGTAATCATGATGTAAACATTTCTATAAGCCCCTAAATTTCCCTCATGTCCATTTGTAGCCAATCCTCTTTTTCCCACCTCCAACCCCCAGAACCACTGATCTGCTTTCTGTCATATAATGTTGCCCTTTATTGAATGTCATTGAAATAATTAGAATCATTCAGTATGTAATTTTTTTGCTTCTGGCTGCCTTCACTTTGCATAAGTATTTTGAAATTTATCCAGTATATCATTCCTTTAATTCCCGAGTAGTGTTCCATTGCATGGATGTACCACAATTTATTTATCCATTCACGAATATATGACATTTGCACTGTTTGCAGTTTTTAGCTTTTCCAAATAAAGCTTCTAGGGGCATTGAGTATAGCTCTTCGTGTGGACGTGTTTTTATACCTTTTGGGTAAATACCTAGGATTGGGGTTGCTGATGGGGGAACGAAACATCCCAGTCTGTCTGAAACTGAGGAATTTCTCAGGATGTAGGATTTTCGGTGTTAAAACATAAGCAGTTCTGGGCAGACCAGGGCAGTTGGTCACCCTGTGCTGTGTAATTTGGCAAGTGTGCGTTTAACTTTATGAGAAACTGCCAAATTGTTTTCCAAAGTGGCTGCACCATTTTGCATTCTTACCAGCAATGTTTTAGGGTTCTAGGTTATTCACAATTCTTTGCCAATTCTTGGTCATATCAGCCTTTTTAATTGTAGCTATTCTAGTGGATTTGTCATGGAATCTCATTGTGGTTTTAATTTGCATTTTTTTAATGACTAAGAATGTTGAATGCCTTTTCATATATTTATTTGTCAGCTGAATATCTTCTTTGGTGATATGACCATTCAAATCTTTCTCACATTTTCAAATGGGTGGTTTGTCTTTTTCGTATTGAGTCATAAGAGTTTATATTGTCTGGATAGAAATAATATATCAGATATACGTTTTACAAAGATTTTCTACCAGCCTGTGACTTGCTGTGCCATTGCAGTACGAAAAAGAAGTTTTAAATATTTTCGGATACTAAATATATTTTTAGATTATGGATTTGCGTGTCATAGTAACTATCAATTTCCTCATCTCTAAAAACAAGTTAAGGTACATTAAATGGCTTAGTATGCCAATATTAACAATGTATACTTTATATTAATTTGCTTGATTGCATAATGATGACAATAATATAATAATAACAAAAACAGCAAGTAGCTAATGCTTATTGAGCACTTACTATGTGCCAGGCAGTGATCTGTGTGCTTTATATATATGGACTGATTTAATCCAGACAACAACCAGGTCCGTTTATTATCTCCAGTTTATAGATGAGGAAACTGAGGCAGAGAGAGGCTAAATAACCTGCTCAGGGTTAGACAGCTAGAAGTTTTAGTTCTGTTTATTTTATTTTTTAAAACTTTTTTAGATTATTTTTAAAATTTTATTTTTCAGATGTAGTTAACATATAATATCATATTAGTTTCAGGTGTACATAGTTCTGTTTATTTTTAACTTCCTAGCCTTCACCTATCCTCAGTGCCTTTCAGTTAGCAATGGTGACTTGAAAATGCAACCACTTCTTGAAATCCACAGTAAACCCAAACCACATGATATGGTATTTGGTTTGTCTGAAAAATGATAATTATCCACCACATTATGTTCCAAATGTTTGAATTTAAGTGCAAATGTATCAGGATGGAAGTAGGCTTTGAGAGCATGTTGTATTTGTTTTTAAATAAATAAACATGGACTTCGTATGGTAGTCCCTCCTTAGCTGTGGTGGATACGTTCTAATACCCCCATTGGATGACTGAAACTTGGATAGTACTGAACCCTATATTACTATATATTTTTTTTCTACATGTTAAGGGAGCACTTTCTGACCTCTCTTTGGCATATCCAAATTGTCAGCATCACTACTCTTGTTCTTTGGGCCATTATTAAATAAAATAAAAGTAACTAGAACACCAGTATTGTGATACCGTGACAGTCGATATGATAACCAAGATGGCTACTAAGTGACTAACGGGCAAGTTGTGTAGACATTGGACAAAAGGATGATTCACATCCAGGGCAAGACAGAGCAGGAAGGCCTAACATATCATCACATTACTTAGAACAGCCCGCAATTTAAAATTTATAAATTGTTTGTTTCTGGAATTTTCTACTTAATATTTTTGGACCATCATTGACTGTAGGTAACTGAAACTGCAGAAATGGAAATTGCTGATGGGATGTGTGTGTGGGGTGAGGGGGAGCATCTGTATTTGCTCAGTTTGGAGGAAGGAGAACAGCATTAAATAATAAACAACGTATACATGATGTAACACACTTATAATATCATATAAAATGTGATAAATATCAAGGAAGCTTTAAAGTAGGTTTAAGAGCAGAGAAAGAGGCAAAATTTTTTAAGTTTTCTTCCTTTTCTCAGAAGGAATCTCACAGTTAAAGCTATGAACAGGGACCAGTTCAAATTTGTTTAAAAAGGCGGGGGCAGTAGTTATCTATAATGAGCCAGTGTGCCCTGGAGCTTCCCTTTTACTGGCTACATAACCCTGGGTAAGTTACTTAACTTCTCCAAGTTACTGTAAGAATTAAATGACTTAATACATTTAAAGCACTTGGCCCAGTGCCTGGCACATAGTAAGCCCTGAATAAACATTTGCTTTTTTTGATATAACTTTAATGCATAGTGAAAAGTGAGCTACCTCAATACAGCAAGTGTGAAAAACTGTGGACTTTGAAGGTTGACAGGCCTGGGTTCATCATTGGGTCAATTCCTGAAAGCGATTTGCTGAACAAATAATTCACTCAGTTATTGAGTATTTTATTTAAGTTTTGGGAAATGGTTCCTGCCCTGTCCTTGTCCTCTTCCCGCCTCTGACAGTGACACCACTGTGGCTTTTCATGAATTGACTTCTGGGGATTTGACTTGCAGTGAATTGAGTTTTCTGTTAATAAACGAATTGGCTAGTTGGCCTGCTTACCCTGGGTTGGAATCCCTACTTTGCTTACCTTAGCTGTGTGAACTTGGTTAAGTTAGTGAACTTCCCTGAGCCTCAATTTTCTCATCTCTAAAAAGCAGAAGTAATAATTCTGATTTCTGCAAGATATGTGTGAGGATTAAATGAAATCAGTTGGGTGAAATTGCCAAGAACAGGATAAGAACTTAGTAAAGATTTTATATGCAACAATGTTGCTTTAATGTTGTTCCTCTTTAAATATTCCCTCCTTTACACCTAATGTGTATAAATGATAAATCACTGTGATACCCATTATGTTCATAGATAATGGAAGAATAAACTTAAACTTTGACCCAGGATATTGCCTTCTCTGTGAGGTTTTGCCAGATAGAGTAGTCTTGACATCATCCATCGTGTGGCCAAGTGTCTATCTCATCCCATGCGAAGCACTGAGATAGGCCATCCTAGGAAAACGTGGATCTGACCATGGCACTTTGTGCTTAGAATCCTTCCTCCAAACCTTCATACCAGCTACTCTTCAGAACCAATACAGAGAATAGGTAAAGGCAGCTCTATTTTAGAAAAGACAATGCTACTCTGTTTGAAACTCCCCTTACCCCTGTAGACCTGAAACTCAACTCAGGGTTAGAATTCTTTATGTATCTCAGAGCTTTTTACTCAACATCTGGTTTGATCTTATTCTTCTCTGGTCCTCTAGCTCCTTTGCTTGCTTGCTTGTCCCCGCCTCCCCATGTGTACCAGGCACTATTCTGAATGCTTTGGTTACATGTATTAACTCACTCAATTAACTAATATTATCCATGTTCCCATAAGGCTTGGGAGGTTAAGTAGCTTGCCCAAGGTCACACACAGGTAGCAAGTGGCAGAGCCAGGTTTCAAAGCCGAGAAGTCTGGTGCCAGAGTCTAAGCCCTTAGCCACTGCACTATGCTCCTTCTTAATAGATGTATGTGGGAGGTTGGGAGGCTGGCTATGTGATACTACCTTATGTCAGCTTTGCATGAATTCCTTGGGAAATTTATACATATTAATTTGTGCCATTCATTATTATTAGACTGAAAGACTATTGTTACTTGGAATCTTCAAATGTAGTTTTTCCTTTTTCAAATCCAAGATATAGAATGTGACTATGAATAATTGATAATAAACTTAATTGAAAAGAAATTTCAGGATAGACTTTTTCCCCCTAAAGTTTTCCATTCAGTCTTATAGCAGCCAAAGCAATAAAAAATTCCAGCTATGCATGCCCTACTCAGAGTATCCAAGAACCTACCAATAGGAGTTACCGGATTTCTTAAGGACCACACACACAAATGGCATTTTAAGTACAAGGGGTATGTGTGAAACGTGAGAAGGCAGGGCAGCAGTCAGACATCTCACTCTGCCCCCTCCTCCTGTTCTGTTTGTCATAGCTTTGCTCTGCTTCCCCTTCTTGAAGATGGAAAAGATGCAGGTGGGCTGCTTTCTGCTGATTCTCGGACAGATCCTGCTCCTCCCCACGGAGGCCAGGGAGCGGCCGCCCTCCCGGTCCATCTCCAGAGGGAGACACGCTCGGACCCACCCTCAGACGGCCCTCCTGGGTGAGTGATGGGGGTGCCACCTACAGAAGCAGGCCAGAAGGGGTGGTTATGGGCGGACCTCCAGGCCAGAGGATGGGCATCAGTAGGAGAAACTCCCCTGTCCCTGGGTGCCCTGTTGGGTGTGCCAAGGCGGAGGGGAATCTCACTGGTAACGAGTGCACCCCAAGTCGAGGATATGGAGGATAAAATGAAATCTCTCTTATTTCAAAGCCTTCTTTTTAATAGAGGCTCATGAGTGTTTTCCAGTGTGCAAGGGCAAGATTTTTCTTCTGAAAAGGTCCTGTTGGACTTCTCTGGACAAGGGTGTCATGAAAATTTTTTATGGGATTTGTCCACCTAATCTGTGTTAATAATGCTCCCCTGCGTGGCAGCATGGGCAATGAGCAGGAGAGCTTGTGGGCAGTAGGAGTGGGCACAGAAGACAGGTGGGAACGTCATGAGCTGAATTAAGATATTAGGAATAGAAGACGTCAGGGGATTGTTATTCTGACACAGTGAACATGTTTTTTTTCAGGGGAATTTTTTTTCTTTCTCCAAGAGAAAGGAAAGGTCATGAAAAACACAGAATGTAGATAAATTGTCCTAGTTGCACATATGGGCTCTGGTAAGTCTGGGATGTAGGGTCAATGGAAGAGAATGGGTTTTGGCATACACCTGGGTTCAAGTCCTGGCTCCAGTACTTACCAAATGTGTACACTGAAGTAGCATGATCTCTCTGAAGTTCAATTTCCTCATCTACAAGGTTGGAATGACCTTGGAATATTCTTGTGAGGAGACAATGAGGTAATACATGTAAATTGTAGGTATGCAATGAATGATAGCTTTACCATGACTATCATTCCATGAAGTCATTCTCTGAAACCATTTTACATTTATATGTTATTGACCAGCCACTAGAACCTGACCCCCTATGAAGGCCACTGAGAGAAATGGCCAGTGGCCTGGTGGTCTCAGCATCCAAAATTACAATCAGAGACCAAAGGGACCCAGAGAGCCCTGTTTTAAGAGTCAGAATTTTCACTGATGTTAATCTAAATGATGACCTCGTGATACTGGGCCTTCCATGTCTTTAGTCCCCTGAGAATCCCTGTTTCCATAGTGATGTAAACATAAGATTTCTGCAAATGTGAAAAAGACTGGAGAATGTTTAGTATGCTGATTAAAGGGCTTTTAAAAACAAATTTCAAGATGATAAACGTGTATAAATATATATAGAGAGAGAGAACTGGAAGTGCCTGATTCCTAGATCACCAGCAATGATTGCATAGTTGGGTTTTTGATGGGGCTGCTTTCTGAACAAGCCAACACAGACTTAGCCAGAAAAGCATATTTCTTCTCTTGGCTCAAAATCAATCTCTCTTTCTGACTCTCTCTGTCTGTGTCTGTCTGTCTCTCTGTCTCTGTCTCTGTCTGTCTCTCCTTCCCCCTCTCTTTCTCTCTTTCATATACACTTGCACACACGTGCACACACACACGCGCTCACACAAACAACCTGGGCCTTTCCTAGTTGGCAGCATTCAACTCCTCCTTGGCCCTAAGATGAGGCTCTGAAGCCCTTGTCTTCTGAGGTAAGAGGTGGAAGCCAGTTTTGCCTAAGGCATGCACTCCACATCCAGTGTTACATCCTGCTTCTCATTATGCCAGAGAACATTTCAGGGGCGAAGAGCAGGATGGAGCATGGCAGCCCCCTCTCTCGCATCCCAGAATGTGGCAAGTAGCCACTCCCAGATGTGCTGGAGGGCTGCTTGACTTGTGCACATGGGTGAGTGAGTGAGAATCACGAAATCAGAAGGCAGACACCACGACCTTGGCCTGGACTCTCAAGAACAGTCTGCTTTTGGTCTTACTTTAACAGGAACAAAGATGGAGAAGCCGTGCTCATTGTAGTCATCGCCCTGAGTTTGGACAACTTTCTCGTTATTCTTAGAATATGAGGTCTTGTGTTTTATGGGTGTTTGTTTTTCTCAGCCTTTTGTTTTCTATGTTCAGAACATTGCCCAGGCCATGTTGCGCTTTTTTGAGGCAAACCATTTTGAGGCAAACCATTTTGTCCGTCTAATAGCATGATGTACTTCACTAGTTACTTCTCTTAAAATTTAACAGAGTAGAAGCATAATTGTTTCTTAGTTTATTTTTGTTTGAATTTTCTGATTTAAAAAAGTTTCCATTTTATGTCTAACTTTTAATATTTATATCTAAACCGCCATGTCTCAGGTCAGAGTCCCAGTAAAAACTTGAGCCAATTAAAAAAATCGTGCATGTTTTTATCCACTCCTCCTATGAGTGATTGCAGGCTGCTCAGGCAGCAGCCTGTGATGTGTGTCCACGGGGGCTTATCTCTTACTTCATTCATCTGGAGTTGCTGCTCTGGGTTAAACAAAGAGGTTTAAGAACAACCACCATCAAGAGGCAAATATGTAGTAGAGGAAACAGACACATAAAAAAATCATGATTTTGGTGGTATCTGTACACAGTAGTAGAGGCATAGCTATATTACAGCCTACTCTGCCTGCTGAGGGTCAGTATAAGGCAGCGGCTCTCAAACTTTCTGGTCTCAGGACTCTATTGCATTAAAAAATTATTGAGGATCCCAAAAAGCTTTTGTTTATGTGGGTTAGAGTTAGATTTATCAAGGTTTACTGGATGAGAAATAGAACTTTAAAAAATATTAATTCATTAATTAATTAAAATAACAAGAATAAACTCATAACCTATAACAAATAAAATATTTACATAGAAAAACAATATTTTCTAAATTTAAAATATTAGAGGAATGGCACTGTTTTATACTTTTGCAAATCTGTTTAATGTCTGGCTTAATCAAAGACAGCTGGATTCTCATTTCTCATCCATTCATCTGTCATGAAGTGTTTTGGTTGGACTACATGAAAAAAGAAAATATGGCCTCATACAGATTGTAGTCAGAAAAAGGAGGAGCATTTTAGTATTTTTCATGTAATTGTGGATATTCTTATTTGATACAACATCAAAACTTGACAAATGGTAGTTTCTTAAAGGTTAGTTGCAATCTAAAACCCAGAGTTCATACTTTATAAACTTATGAGAGAATGAGAATATAAAAAGCAAACATTAATGTCATTATGAAAATAGTTCTGACCTCATGGACACTCTGAAGGGGTCCCAGGAACCCCTACAGGTCTCCAAAGCACACTTGGAAACAGCTGGTTTAGGAAAGTTCCTGGTGAAGGCTGTGACCAGGTGGAGCTGTAAAGGGTGAGGGAGCAGGAGAGGAGTGGGCATGGAGTGCAGAGGTGGGATGTGGTCACGCCATTGGAACCGCCATGTCTGCAAGGTGGGTGGTCTGCGCTGTAGCTGAGCCAGAGGAGGCAGGAACCATATCGTTTATGACTTCTGGGTTCTGACGAAGAGTTGGGCTTCAGTCTGCAGGGGTGAGAGCCTCTGGCAGAATCTGAGCAGGCAACAATTTGGATCACTGCTGACTCGCTCTCCACCCGCTGTGCCTTCTGGACAGCCTCAGCCTTCCTGGGCTGTGTGGCAAAGGCCAGGAAGAGCCTATACTCCCAGGCGACCAGGAGAATGAACAAGCACATTCTCCAGCCCAAAGTCCCTTCTAGGCAACCATGCTGGCAGATAGAGTTGGAGCAGTAGGGTGTGCTGTACCCAGAGCATAAGTTCATGGAAGCTTTCAGATTTTTCCCCTCTGCACCCATCCCCCATCACAGCCCCTCCAAAACTCCTCCCTCAGCCCCTTTCCACGTGACACTGACTGTAGGTCATGCTGTCCCGCACCCTTAATTACTGCCTGCTTTGCTTGTGCATATTTGTCTATTATATCGCTGTCATATGGGGGAGTGAAACTGTCACCAGGGCAACCGTGGAGGCATATCAGCTTTTTAAAATCTTAACCCTCTTTGCCCGAACTCCCACTGTATTCTTGACTCCCCTCAGTTCTGGAATGTACACAAACCATCTGTCTACACTTCCACCGGCCGGCTCTCCCTGTTTTGTCTTTTAGGAGGTCTTGTTAATGTGTATGTTCTTTTCTAAATTTACCAATCTAGTTCATTTGATTTCTACTAACCTTGAAACTTTTTCCTTTCTCTATAGTAAATTACCCTTTGAGTCAATAGCACACATGCAGAATTCATGTTTGTGTTGTAAGAGAGCTGTTTGTGGTAATATGCCAGTGGATCTAACACTGGAGAGCTCGACCGGGGACAGAAGTCCAAGAGAGGACTCGACCCGGAGCTCCGGTGACCAGGTTCTTGTCTAATGCTGAGGGAAAGAATTTAAGGGCAAGACAAACATCAAGCAGGAAAATGCAAGGTTTATTAAAACGAAAGTACACACTTGAGAGAAGTGCAGGCAAACTCAGAGAGCCAGTCTCCTAGGATGTCTGGATTATGGGCTTTTGTTTTCCTTGGGGGCAGGACCCCGAGATGTAGTACTGAGGTGGCCTGCTTGTGTCCTCCCAGTAGGTGGGGAGCTCAGTTTCCCGTTCTTTCTTATTTGGTATTTCTGGAACTGTCAGGCATCAGGTGCGTAATGGGAGACGTATTTGCAGTGCAGATGAGATTACAGTGAGATGGCCAAAGATGGTGTCTAAGTTGGAAGGGACTGGTTTTGGCTTACCTTCCCTTGCTGGAGCTAAAATAGAGTCAGGGCTGAACAAAGGACAAAGGAGAAATAATGGAGCCTCATCCTGGAAGGGAGGGGAGGTCCCAAGGCCTACCTCAGCAGTGGAGATTTCAAAGGAAGTTGGTCCAGTAGTGTGGTCAGGAGATGGTGGAAGCTGAAACCCCTCTTCCCCACCCCCTCCTCCCACACACACTGCTAGGAAAAATCCAGAGGTGTTAGGGCAGAGGGTGGAGGCCACAGAATTTAGTGAAATTTCTTTATAACAGTTAATTTACTATTTAAAAATAAAGATAATGAAGACAATCTAAGAACTCACTGTCTACAGCCCCAAGTTATATTCCTAGGAAATCACAGTACATGATGAGACACTTATTTCCACTTTTGCACACGTTGCTCATTGAACCTGACATCAGAATATGAGTAAAAATGCAATGTGTTTCATTAAAGAGGTGAAACCACCTAAATCAGTAATGTGATTGAAAGAGTCGGCAGGCCTAGAGAGTTAAGAATGCCCTGCTTTGTATTGCCAATGGAGCTTTCCCCTTAGGTTGATAATTTCTAAAAATTTCAAGTGCTGGCTGCTAGAAAATGAATTTTCACTTCCTAAAACAACCCCCCTAATTGACATTCGTTTGCACCATCAGGGAGGGAGGAAAAGCAGATGCTAGAAGCCATCAGAGCTTCTGGCTCCTGGAGAGATGACCGACCCATTGAGGCCACCAGTTTTACATGCCTGGAAGCCACTTTATCCTGGTTAGAAATTTTGCCTCCTGATAAAGCGTTCCCAGCACCCTCTTTCTTCCACCTGGAATATCTTTCCTTGGCCAAGGCCTGTTATCAGTCAGGGCCAAATCAAAGGCAACCTCCTTCTGTTACCCACCCTTCTGGGTCGGGGACCCAAACCAAGGTCCTTCTGCCTAGTGCCGTTTGCATCAATAGAAGAAAGGGTTCAGTGAGCAGAGCAGAAACTCGGTTCTTTGATCAAGCAACAGAAAAAAGGTTAACCCACGCTATAAGCGGACCTCCCCTACTGGGAAGGAGCCTCTGTACGCATGTGCTGTGGCGGGGAGCGGTGGGGCTCTTCTACGCATGCGTGGCCGTTCTTCGCTTGCGCTCTGCCCTTTCACCCACGGTACCCCTTCGCGGTTTAGGTCATTGTGCTGGGCCTTCTTCATTTTGTGGTGAGGAATCCTTTTCAGTTCCTATAGGCAAGCATAGCTCCTGATATAGTTTAGGTATGGGAATCGTTAGGGTCTTTTGGATAATAGCCTGATGATAATAGCCTGATAATAACACTTCCTCTCCCAGCCAGGCAGGACCGTCCCTGGACCGGCCCCACACACCGTGGGCCCTTTGGTAAAGTGTCAACCCTGTCTGCCTTATGATTCGAGGAGTAATAGTGACAAGTACCCAAGAGGGATTCCTATTCTAGTTATTTTTTACTTGCCTCGTTTTCGCCACGACTGTAAACCCTTGAAAATAGGGATGTATAACATTTCTCATAGCACCTGTGGAGGGTACTCTATTTACTGAGCCCTGCTCTGAGCAGGCACATGCCAGCTCAATTATAATCCATGAAAAAAAGACAAACACTGCAAAGAGGTTATCGGTTTATCCTCAAGGAAGCTGAGACTAAGAGGTTAAGCCATTTGGCAAAGTTGTCAAGGCTTCTGCAAACCTAAAAAGAAAAGGTTCCATCCCCCATCCCCCATCCCCCAACCCCGCCCAGCTAGGGAAAGGAGAAAGAATGCAGGTGTTAGGGGCAGGTATGCCTTTGAGCAAAGAAAAAGGCGCCTCATACTCGGGCCTACTGATTTCAGCCTCTGCTTGCTCCTTGGGCAGACCGTGAAATGCCCATCTGTATTTGGAGGTGCTGCCCCTGCTGCTGGTTACACCTGGGGTCCCCAGACTTCAGGCTCTGGCTTTGGTCCTGCCCACAGCAAAAACTCAGTTTGTGTTGAATGAGTGAAGTACTCATTTGGAAGACTCATCTGAATGGCTCCAGTCTTGGTTTGACTTCTAATTAGCAAGTGACCCTGCTTGCAAGTCGCCTCTCTTCTCCACGCTGCAGTCTATTCATCTATTAAGTGCTGGAGTCACTGATCCCTCTTATCTAGAATGTGATGCCATCACCAATTCCTCTGCCTTCCAGTTGCCCCTTTTCTGGTTCCTGTGCTGGGATGGCTTTCTTTCACTCTCTCCAGGTGGGAGAGCCAAGGTCCAACTATACTCTGAAAGCCAAGGAGGGAGTAGTTTTGAGAGAGAAGGGGTGGGGCAGTAGGATCAGGCCTGGAGAGGAGGTGAGGCAGTAGATGGGGCAGGGGCGTGGGGGTGAGCTAATAGCATTATTAGGCAGGGGATTGGGGTGGGACAGTAGGATCTGGAAGGAGAGTGGGGGTGTGGGGGAGTAGGATGAGGCAAGGGGATGGGTGGGGCAGTGGGATCAAGCAGAATTGGAGGGGGCAACAGGATTAGGCACTGGAGGGGGGTGGGGTTAGTGGGATCAGGAAAGGGAGCAGGATGGGCTGTATGATCAGGAAGGGAGAGGGGTAGATGTAGGGTTAGGCTGGGGTTGGGGGTGGGTCAGTAGGGTCAGTCAGGGTGTAAGGTGAGGCTGTAGGTCAGGCAGTAGAGCAGTGGTTCTCAAACCTCATTGTGCATCTGAAGCTCCTGGAAGGCTTGTTAGAACACAGACTACTGTCCTTGGGCCCAGAGTCTTTGATTCAGCAGGTCTACTTTGGGGCATGAGAAGGTTGCCTTTCTAGAGACTTCAGTTTGAGAACCATTGCAGGAGATAAATTAGGTGGGATGTGCATGGGCAGGAGGAAGAGGTTTTAGGAAGAGATGCTATGGGGCACGAGCCAGAAAGACAATGCAGGATGAGTAACATCTGCAGGGAAAATTGCAGCTGGAGAGTATAAACTAACTGTAGCTTGTGTCTGCCCCTTTTGAAGCTTTGAAAATACCTGATAGTATTTTTCTACCTAGAAGGACTTGGCACAGGTGGGCCTCCAGCCTGTACAGAGGTCAGCCTCCTATAGCACAGGGCTTAAAACCCACATTTAAAAACTGAGTATCTGGAGTGTGTCTTTACCATCAGAAGTGATGACTCTCATGGCTGCTGCTTGGCCCAGGCTGCTGTTCCCCATAAAATGCACCTCTTCATGCCTATGCTGTTTTATGTATAAACCAATGTCTCTTTTCATTCATTTTTCATAAACTCTATGAAGTGAGTTCCTCATTCCTATTTTGTGATTGATTAATACAGAGAAATCCAAAAAAGCATAGTATCTGACTTCCAACAGCCACAAAGTTAAAAGCTCTCCCAGCCATTGAATAAATAAGTTGATTTTTTCTCCTACAGTCTTTCTCTCTTTCTTCCTCCCTTTCTCTTCTCTATTAAACTGTTTATCCCCTTTCTTTTCTGTAACTCTTTATCTCTTCCTCTTGTTAAAAACAAGTCAACAGGCCCAAAACGGAGTTGCTTATGTTAATTTAAGTCCCACATCACCAAATCGAGACTGATTTACAGTCTTGGCTTTCTGAGAAATGGACTCTTAAACCAGTCAATCAGGAATCACCCGATCATCACTAGTTAGGTAATCTGCCTGATAGACCCCTGCCATCCCTAAAGGAAAACGACCTCGCAATAACCAACCTGCTTTTTTGTCTAGTGTAACTAACTCCCTCATTACTGTTTCCTTCTGCCTGTAAAAGTCTTTCATTTTACACAGCTCCTCGGAGCTCCCTCCAATCTGCTGGATGGAATGCTCCCTGATTCGAACTGATTTTTGCTCAAATAAAAAATTTTAATATGCTTCAGTTTATCTTTTAACACTCTCAAATCTCCTCCCTCCCTCATTTCCTTCTTAAGTTCCAGGATGTTCTTTCCTCAGCTTGCCCACGTGTATGGCAACTGCAGCGTATGTGTGTGTGGGGATGGTGGCAGGGGACATCCCCCAGTGGGTGACATAGCCACTGTTCTCTTTGATGACTGGTGCTCATGGGGGGCGAGGCATATACTCTTACCCCTCCAGAGACAATCACGTCCGTGTTTTCCCTAACTGATGATGACCGTGACAACAATGGCAATGATGGCAGCCTTTTATTTTTTTCAAGGCTCTACTATGTGCCAGGCACTGTGCTAGGCAGTTCACACTTCACACTGTATGGTCTTATTCCCATTTTACACACAAAGAAACTGAGGCTGAGAGATTAAATGTCTTGCTCAAGGTCATACAGCTACTGAGAGGCACAGGTGGTATTCCAGAAGCCAACCTGCCATTTCCTCTGCTCAAGCCCTACTTCCTCTGTTTCATCCAACCAAATTGAACTCATCTTCAGGTCTCTATGGAAGCATTCCTGATCTTCAAGGTAGGGATTTAACACCCCAATAATTCATTCTCACAGCAGGTGGTAGCACTAAGCCTGAACATCGATTGCTTAATTGTCAGTATTGTATAGGTAGTGCTTAGTAATGTGCCAAGTACACAATAGGCACTCAACAAATACCTAGAGAAGGAGTAAAGGAACTAACAAATGAGCAAAGGGCAGTCTCTCGTGAGGAGCCACCACGCTAGTGAAGATTTCAAAGCCAGGGTAGGTGAAAGACCTGAGAATATTTAGCTTGAAAAAAAATCTCTGAAGGCTTTGTTACGGAGAAGTTTAGGTTTGTTATTAAGACTTTAAAGAGGCAATGCAGAACCAAACACCTGTGCTTTCAAGAAAACACATTTTTTCAATATGGAACTTCGCAGCCGCCTGATTAGCCCGGGAGTAAAACTAATTGCCTCCTCAGGTATCAGGGATGTTGAAGGCCTTGGGCATCGTGGAAGGTTAAATAAACCTGTGATCTGCAAACCCTCACCTTCCAGGAGTCTATGGAGGCGCCTGCAGAATTAGGAAATGAACCAGAAGATAAGGACTTTCTTCCCTGTTTTTTTTTTTAAAAAAAACTAAATATTTCCTTTCAAGAATAATCTGCCTTAGGAGCTTTTGAAATACCATTTTTTAAACAAGGGAGGAACAGAGAAATTTTTAGCGACTGGCAATATATTATTTGTTGAATCCTTGAGTTTCACTTCTGGCAATGTTAATTGAATGAAAGAATGATTATAGGTAAATTGCATTAACTTATTCGGTTAATTCATGTAGAGCTTGCAGTCAAGGAAAATGACTAAACCTTTATTATGCATGGCTTAATAGCTGTCATATAGCAGATTTTTAAAAAACTTAAGTGGAATACTTTAATTTTTTGTTAAATTTTACCGTCTTTATCAAGGTTAGTCATGTTTGATTAATATCTTTTCCCTCCTTATCAAGTTAGAATCTTTTGCAAATTTGATAAAATGGTTTCTCTTTCTTCAAGTCCCAATTGAGAATTTTTTTTTTAATTTTATATTCTTTTGAAATGATTATAAAGAATAATCATCTTTACTTTAAGAAATTTGTATCTAATTACTTAAGACTATTAGATACTGAAAATACTAGGGGAGCTAGTTCAAAAAGTTGCCTGAATAATCGACATATAAACACTTCATGTATTCTTGAGAGGAAATATTATAAAGACTTGATTCATATATTAGTTTGTCAAGGCCGTATAACAAAACCACAGGCTAGGTGGCTTAAACAACAGAAATTCACTTTCTCACTATTCTGGAGGCTACAGGACCAAGATCGTGGTGTTGGCAGGTTGGTTCCCTCGCGCCTTGGCTTGCAGATGGCTGCTATCGCTCCGGTCCTTGCATGGTTTTCTCTTTGTACCTGTCTGTGTCCAAACTTCCTCTTCTTATAAGGACACCAGTCATATTGGATTAGGACCCGCCCTAATGCCCTGATTTGACTCTTATTTTCTCTTTGAAGACCCCATCTCCAAATCCAGTTACATTCTGAGGTACTACAGCTTAGGACTTCAACTTATGAATTTGGGGTTGGAGGTGCGCAGTGTGGAAGACACAATTCAGCGCAGAACAAGTTGCTTTACTCTTCACTTTCCCAGTTTGTGGAGGACACTATGACATCTGATGTGTTGCTAAATAGCCTCTTTTTGCTTTCTGGTTCACTTAATATTCCCACTTCAGGGTGACGTAACTATTGCTGACATACGCTAGGGAAGCATGTTCAAAGTCAGCAGTGTGGTACTTATTAATTTACCATTGCATATTTCTGAGTCCTTAAAACAGGTCGGACAAACACAGTGGGTCGGACAGACCAGCATCCGAGGGCTGCGAAGGGGAAACTTGTGAGATCAAGCCAGGGTGTGAAACCAAGTCTTAAGGTTTTTCGAAAGCCAGAATTAGAGCCACTAGCTCAGAAAAGCCTTCTTTCGATCTATCCACAAGGGGCTGTTTTATAGGGAACGATGAAAGGAGGGCAATGTGTGTATTTTGGCTGCTTGGAGGACACTGGGGCCTGGAAGGGAGGAGGAGGAATAAGTTATTATAAGCTTGAGGCCAGCCAGTGAGTAAGACCATCAAAGAGGAAGCTCGATGGCCAGATGTACAGAGAGCTGATGCAGAGGAAGAGGCCTGGGGAGAAACAAGATGAGCACGAGCATCTGACGACTCGGGCTCAGAGCCAGGAGGGGCCTTCAGAAAGAAGGCACGATGGAGTATGTGCAGTGTGGGGCATTCTGCCAGGAGAAGCCCTGGAAGGACGAGCCCCAGAGGCCTTTAAAGTCATGCTGGCCACGCAGTCAACTGCAGAGGAATCCCGTCCAAAGGGCGCAGGTCTGGCAGAGGCTGTGGGAAGCTGCTTTCCTTCACCAGCTCTCATTCCCAGCCATGACGCCGGGCTTGTTCCAGTCTACTGGTCCATTCATTGAGTAAATGTGTGCTGAGAATCCCCACATTCCCAGCGCCGTGCTAGGCTGTGAAAGACAAAGAACTCTTAAATATTTGGGACCCAGGGGTGAAGTACCCAGGAACACAACCCCTCCTCTTTGAGGTCCCATTTATTCTTATGTGCCCAGATGCCCGTGTCCCTGTGACTGTCCATCCACTGACTGTCCATCCACTGACTGTCCATCCACTGAAGGAAGCAGGCTGATCCTCTCCTCTTTTCTAATCAAACTTGAATTTTCAACAAAATGAAGACAAATAGGAAATATTAATTCTAATACTCTATTTTTTGTTTTATAATTTTCCTCCGCTTCATCATTCACTCATTCATTCATTCAACAAATACTCATTTAATATCTATGATGTGCAAGGCATCATTCTGGGTGCCGATGATACTCAGGGTCATGTCAGGGTCACATTTGGCTCAGGGTCACTACCTGTCTCGATTTAGGCTTTCGTACAAATTATGCGACCTCAAATGGCATGAGTTTTCGGGGGGAAATCTATATAGGATCAGTCAGAGACGTCCTCAAGAGCTAGTGAAACTCACTCATAAAACCATCTGGGCATGATGCCTTTTGTGAAGAGAGTATGTTTGACAACTAATTCATTTTCTTTAAGAATCATTAATCTATTGGGGTCTTCTATTTTTTCTTGAATCTGTTTTGATAATTGATATTTTCCTTAAAAATTGCCTGTTTTGTCTGTATTTTCAAATCTGTTGGCATGCATTATAGTTCATAGCTCTATGTCTTATCAGGGGGCAAGGTATTCTTTTTTTAAATTGATATAAATGACATATAACATCATATTGGTTTTAGGTGTTCAATGTAGTGATTTGATACATGTTTATGTTGAAAAATTGATTGCCACAATAAGTTTAGTTAACATCCACAATAAGTTTAGTTAACATACAATTTTTTCTTTTCGTGAAAACTTTTAAAATCCACTCTTAGCAACTCTCAAATATACAATGCAGTATTATTAACTGTAGTGTATATAGTCACCATGTTGTACATTATACCCCAGGACTTACTTATCTTATAACTGAAAGTGTGTACCTTCGACCACCTTCACCCATTTTGCCCACTTCTTGGGGGCATGGTATTTTTTTTCATGTCCCCTCCGCCCCCAGCCCCTATATATTTTTTTTAACAAAAAATACCCAATGTTTTGTTCCTATAGTTCACAAATAGAAAATACTGAGGGAACATTGAGACCTGGGGGGATGAGTACTAGGGGGATGGGGAAAGATGTCTCTAGTGACTTAGGTTTCTCTGTTAATACTTGGCACTTATAAAATACTGTAGTTTTACAGTTTAATAAAACACCTATTGCTTGTCTTATCTCCCTATTCCTCACAAAGCCCTTGAAAGGTAGATTTTATAATAATCCCCAATTACAGGTAAGAAAAATCTGATCAGAGATGTTAATTTATTCATGACATATAGATGAAGCCAGGAGTCACTCCAGATCATACCATTTTAATTAGAAGAGAGTTTAGAGATGTCTAGTTGAGAGGTTTTTCAACGAGACATGGGCCCCAAATGAGCCTTCAATGGGTCCATAATTTGGATGGGAAAAAAAATTACATCCTTTTCCACTAACCTCTAACTGCAATGTAGCATTTAGCCTTCTGTTGTGATTACAAACCACAGACCACAGGAGTAGTAGTGGTACCAACAGAGACCACAGGAATTTTCATGGAATGTTATAATTGTCAGAGATAACGTACAATAGTGTTCACACTCACCACTACTTCAGAATTACACTAGATAGTACACATACCCCTAGATCTTGTTATTTAATGTTGGTTTTAAAAGTCCTTATATTACTATATCTCCAATGTTTTTCTTTTTAATATCTTGATAACTGTAGTTCAGGTAACTGGCTTCTTTTCTAATTTCTTGAATTCATTTGTTTGTTTATTGTGGTAATATATACATGAAATAAAATTAACCACTCTAACCATGTTAAAGTTTACAATTCAGTGGCATTAAGTACATTTACAAAGTTGTGCAACCATCATCACTATTTCCAGAACCTTTTCATCATCCTAAATAGAAGCGCTCTACGTGTTAAGAAATGACTCCCCATTCCCCTCCTCCACCCCCCGTGACCTCTTTTCTACTTTCTGTCTCTATGAATTTGCCTATTCTAGACATCTCATTATGATATAATATTTGTTCTTTTGTGTTTGGCTTTTTCTCACTTAATATTTTCAAGGTTCATCCATGTTGTAGCATGTATACATTCTTTTTATGGCCAAATAATGAAATATGAGACTGTGTGTGTGTGTGTGTGTGTGTGTGTGTGTGTTGTTGTTGTTGTTTGTTTGTTTGTTTGCTGGACACCTGGGTTTTTCACCTTTTGGCTATTGTGCATAATGCTGCTATGAACATTGGCAAGTATCTGAGTCCCTACCTTTAATTCTTTTGGATAAGTAACAAGCATTGTTGGGAGACATGGTGATTCTATGTCTAACTTTTTGAGAAACTGCCAAACGATTCCACAGCAGCCACACCATTTTACATTCCCATCAGCAGTGTGTGAGGGTTCCAATTTCTCCATATCTTTACCAACACTTGTTATTTTCTATTTTTTAAATAACAGCCATCCTAGTGGGTGTTGCATTTTATTTTAGGCATTTAAAAATTTTATTCTGAGACAAGGTCATGAGCTTTGCTAGACTGCCACGGAAGTCCCTGGTACAAATAAAGGTTAAGAAGCTGGGATGAGGGCGCCAGAGCCCAAAGGTACTGTTATTTATCTAAGATGAAGTGATGGACCAGCAGCAGCAGCTCAGGACTCAGAACCAAGCCTCCCGGTCCTCCACAGAACCCTTTCCCCCTCTTCCCACACAGTCTTTTCTCATGTAGCTGTTTCCCGCAGCCAGAAGTCAGACTGAGTCAGGGCTGGAACAAAGTCAACAACCGACCAGCCACTGAAGCTGAGGCCAGCCCCAGAAACGGATGAGACAGACGTAATCCCTGTCTGCAAACCTCTGCAGCATAAAACTGCAACATAAAACTACCACATAACAAGAGCAGCTAAACATTTATTCACTCGACAAACACACCTAGCGCCGTGTGTGAGAACAAACTCCATGTTCATTTGGAGTGTCTGGGAGACATCCAAGGAACATTCCTTCAGGATGTTCGACTGGCAGTTTGGTTTACATGCTGAAGTTCAGGAGGAAGAAATAACCCTGCGTATGTTTTCTTTAAATGAGGACTGGTGTCCTGGACTGTCGTTTCTTAATCAGGAGCTTCTAGTTCTGTAGAGGCGCAGCCGAAAGTGTCTTCCTTTTTCTTGACAGTTTCATCCTCCCATTTCCTTACTGAGCTTCCAATCGACTGTGGCCCCTGAGCCTTTCCACACTTGTCAGCTTGGTTTTAAAAATAACAGTAGCTAACTTCTAACTAGTATGAACTCTGGCTTTCCATTGTGTGACCATAAATAAGTGATGTAACCACCCTAAGCCCCAGTTGTCCCACCTGTAGAATGGGGATAATTAATAATGGTACCACCCTGACCATTGTGGGGATGAGGATGGAATGAGATCATGCAGAAAAAGGGCTTGACACAGAGCCTGGCACAGAGTAAGCATTCAACAAATGCTTGTTGCTGTTATTGTTGATTTAAAATTTTATTATTAAAAAACACTCTGTACACTACAAAGTACTGTTAACAGATCCTGCTCTACTGCAAGGTCTTTAAAACTAGCAATTAGGTCTTTTCATCTCTAATCTGAAGCATCCAGCACAGTAGCCTCTCAGTAATGTGTATTTAGAATGAATGAGAGATGACATATATTAATATTATTAGTATTAATTTTATTTATTTATCTATTTGAGCATCTACTGATTTAAATATAAAATAGCAGTTTTTTCTCTTCCAAACTTAAATCAGTTATTGGTGTTAGAGAAGAACCTCTATGAATTGATTACATAAGCATTTTAGAAAATATGTGCAATTAGCAAAAGTCTAAATCTTATTTTTAAATGTCAGAAGTTGTACCATCAGATTCATTCATACATGCAACACATTTTTGTTGAGCAGCTACTCTGCGGTAGGCTTGGTACCAGTACTGAAATCCCTGGTATTAGGCAGAGTGCAATTGGCTTTAGCTAACAGGGCTTTAAGAGAGATTTAAATATTTCACAAGAAGTCTGGAGATCAGTGATTCCTACTTTGTGGCAGGAGCTCAGCTTTGTAATCAAGACCAGGGCTCTTTCCAGCTTTTACTGTGTCATCCTAGGAGGTAGGCTGTCTCACCTTAAACTTCTGCCTTATGCTCACAAGATGGCTGTGGAACTCCACACATCACCTCCTTCCATGGTCATGGTCAAGGCAAGAAGAGAGTATGGGTAAACTTGCATCCTTGGCTCACTCCTTTTATCAGAGACCAAAATCTTTCTTGAAACTTCAGTAGACTTTCCCTTACTCCCCACTGGCCAAAACTGGGTGGCGTGTCCACCCCAACTACCTAGTGTGAGAAGTAGGGTAACCATGACTCATTTCATTCAGTAAGGAGTCATTTCCGGTGGGGGCTGGGCCTGCCCTAGCAGAGCTCATGGCTGCTGCTTTGAGTCTCAGCAAGGGAGCAGGAAAGGATTGGGAAGAGAAATTAATTTTAGGTAGGCAACTACCAGTGTCATCCACTCTACTGTGTTAAGCCATTTTCTTGAAAGTAGACAAAATGGAAAGAAGTCAGTATTAATTAAGGTGAAAGATTTGGGTGGACAAGAAAAAAAATTACCCAAATGGTTGATGCACATTAATAAAACCAAACAAAGAATGTCAAAGGTTCAAACTTTATTACAATATTCTTTAGCAATTTAAAACTTGTATGACAAATAACAATGTATTAAACACAATTTAAATGTCTTTAATCCAACTTAAAATGTATAGTAATGTTCTATAAATTGTTTTAGGAATCATGAAGAACAGCAGGCATCTTGCTGAAATTCATACATACTGTCCTTTCTCTATAGTAAGCTGAGATCTGTCCTATAACTTCCATCCTTTGGGACTGGTTTTGCCTCCAGAGCTAAGGGGAGTGAACATCCATCTTATATGAGAGTAAAAATGTTTATGAACTATTTATCAAAGTAAAAATACTCATTTTTGCCCCTTTTAAAATCTTTTTGAGTTTTAGAGAGTCCCTCATGCAAGAATAGATTAATCTTGTTTCTATATAATTTGAAAAATATAAACATCTTGCTTTAAGTCTTTTTTCCAGGACTAACATTTGAGAGGTGAAAGGAAAATTGTAAGAAATTTTCAAGTCACAGTTAGATGCTGTCATCTGTGTAACAGGACAGCAAATACATATGTGCCTATTCTTTCATCCCTTCATACATTCATCTTAGAAATACTTATTGAGCACCTGCTTGTGGAGTGTTGAGAACACCGCAGAGAACAAAATAGGCGAAATTTCTATTTCATGGATCATATAATAGGAGAAACAAATAATAAAAAATAAGTAAACTATGTAATAGGAGAGAAGTTGGTAAGTGCTATGGAGAAAAACAAAGCAGGAAGGAGGGATGGGCGTGCTGGCAGTGGGGGTGGGGTGGGGAATCGTAAATCGTGAGAGGGGAGGCCTCCTCGAGAAGGTGAGCTTCCTACACACACCCGAAGGTGGTGAGGGGACAGGTCGCTGAATTCAGGAGAAGGATGTTCCAGGCAGAGGGAGCAGCAGGTGGAAGCGCGCCTGAACTGTTTAGAACTGCATGCCAGTGTTGTGTGGCTCAGACAAGTAACTCGGAGGCCTTTGGGGATGCTGTTAGGACTTCGGCTTTTCTCTGAAAGAGATGAGGGCCATTGGAGGGTTTTAGCAAAGGATCACTCTGGCTGCTGGATTGAGAACATCTGTACAGGGGCAAAGGCAAACACCGGTTAGGGTATGTTGGTGGAGAGGACCAACTCTAGAGTGTAATGAAAAACTAAGAACTATCTTATTTTGTGGTAAGTTTCCCAAAGCCTTCTTAAACAGTATCAGTTGCTGGAAATTTATGGATACAGCCCACAAAATACCCTACAGTTTCAACTATGGAACATCGATGCAATATAAAGTCATGCATGTTGCACCCTTGTATGGTTGTGTATAAGTCTGTTTTTTCCTATAGATTAATCTTGAAGAGTATAAGTTCTAGACTCAGATTCCTGGATTCAGATCCTGGCACCACCGCTTACTAACAGTGTGACCTTGGGCAAATTAAACTCTCTGAGCCTCAGTTTTGCTACCTGTTAAGTGTGAAAAGTAATGAGTTAGTACATGCACAACATTTAGCATTATATTGATATATACCCACTACTCAATAAACATCAGCTATCATTATAGATATGGATATAACCATTTGTAAAAGTCAAGGAACACTTCTATTTAACTTACTTTATGTAGAACCACGGCAGACTAGAATTGGAAAGGAGCTGAGGGACATCATTTAGTCCAACCTTAGAGTTCAAAGTACCATAGTCAAAAAAGAAAAAGAAGTTTATGTGACCAGTGTCACTAACTGGTGGCAGAGTGTGGACCAGAACATGGGTCTCTGAACTCCCAGTCCAGTGCTTTTTCTGCCACGTTGTGTTGCTACCATAGACGCCTCAACACAATACCAGGTGAAAATGATAAAAATAATAAGAACTATAAATGATTATTTAACTCTTACTCTGTGCCAGGCATCATTCTAAGTACTTTTGACATGTTCGCTTACTTAATCCTCATTACAGCCTATGAGGCAGGTACAGTCATTGTCTCCATATTGCAGAAGAAGAAATTGAAGATTAGAGAGAGCGAGTGACTTGCCTAGGGTGGAGAATGTGTGTGGTGTGGGGGAACACGGGTGTCCTGGGAGTCAGAAGACTCCCCACCGTTGCACCACATGACCTTCCTTCTCCATGTGTAGAATATGAAAATTGAATGCGGTCTTTAAGGTCTTTTTTTACCTTTAAAATTTGCATGTTCTACGTGCTTCGCAACGATCAGGTCTGTAAGTGATAACATTTCAGTTCATTAAACCTGCTGTCTTATTAACTGATTTTCATCTTAATGATCAGCTGCAAGAAATACTATTTGTAGAATAGCCTAGAAACCAAAGTCACCAAGGGTGTGAGGGATTCCTAAAATGTTTTTTCTGGCTTCCATAGCAACTCTTTCATTTGGCATTAAGCTTAATGGAGTTAACTACAGCAGCTGGAGCCGAGCATTTGCTCAAGCACTGTGAGTGATGAGGAAACAAATTGCTGGCTTAATAATTTTCCTTTTGTGTAATATATTGTCTCAGTGTATTTTAGGGAGTGGAAACTTAAGCCAAGTTAAGTAAGAATGGAGGAAATTAAGTATTATATCAAAGTGGGGAGAGAGGACAAGTTTCCAAATGAGTTGGAGAGCGAGAGCAATATAGGTACCTGGGGGACTCACTGTAGAGAGAAGGATGGGTGGGCAGGCAGAGGTTTGGGGGGCGGGGAGGGGAGTTGGCCCCACTTTCACAAGGCTCGGATGAGGGAGCCCTTCAGGGGAGCTTTGTGAAGAGGATTGCACACGTCCAGTCATACTTCTTTGTTGCAGTGCATTTGGAGTTATCGGCAGGAACCCACTATCATTGAGTGGGGTATCAAGAAGGCAGATATGTTGAGGAGTTGACAGGAACACAAGAGTTGGTACAGGCAACAAAGCTCTCTAGGTATTTTAAGCAGAAAGAGATTTCATACAGGGAATTAGATGCTTACGTAATGTTGGAAAGATTGGAGGAGTGGGAGTCGGGACCATCCACGAGAACCCATCACTAGCATAACTACATCTCTGAAGCTCGTGGGCAGACGCTAGAACTCCAAGTCCGTCTTTCTACAACCTTGCTTGTCCGCAGAAACAACCTCCACCTCCCTTTCTACTTTGTGAGTGTATCTAATTTGGTGTTAGCTAATTCTTACCCAGAACCCTGCCTGTAAGGGAGTCTGGGAAATGTGGTTCTTGTCTTTTTAGCTTCTGCTGTACAAGAAGATTCACAGAGGCGGGAGTTCATGCTGAGTGCCAGTTGACATTCAATCAATAGTTACTTCACTTGAAATGTGAATTAGCTCAGGAGAGCAATCGAAGTTGATTAGTTGGACACATAAGAGGAATGAATTGGAAAGGCCCAGTCACTGACCCAAATCATCCGCTCCACCAGCTGAACGTCCTTCAGGTGCAGATAACAAAGGGGCAGACACTCGACTCCTGAAGACAAAGCAAATGGCTTAAAATTCTCTCTTCTCTATTAGTATATACACAGGGATGATAATTTACACCTGAGTCCAGGCTGGGAACTCGATAGGCAGGCGTGGAGAGACTGGCTTTGGGTGGGTCCAAAAATGGAGAGAGTGGAGTCTGGGCTGAGTCAGAAGTCCTTAGATGTTCCCTAAGGGAGAACGGGCCCATTGAAGACCTTCAGTGGCTCCCCAGTGGCTCCTTAATGAAGTCCAGACTTCTTAGTGGGAGGCGCACGCAGCCCTCTCTACACGGCCCCGTCATCGCCATCCTGTCCTTTAAGATCCAACCACGCCACACCACCTGCAGTTACCCACACACTTGCGCACCCCTCTCTGTTTGGCTTCCAGGCCTTTGCTCACGCTGACCTTTTGCCCAAAAGGCCCACCTCAACTCTGCTTGGCCAGTACCTGCTCATCCTATAATAATAGAATAATACTATAAGATAATATAATGTTAATAAAATATCGTGCCCATCAGCTTCTCCGGTATCGCCTCACCCACTACCTTGAGATCAGTGCTTTCTTCCAGGATCTAGTTGCTCGTGTTTTTTATGAATCTTATGAATCTCTTTTCTCTACAAAGTTGTAAGCTCCTCCCAGGCTGAGAATGGTTCTCGTCCTATATCCCCAGCAGCCAGCACAAAGAGGGGGTTTTGTAATGTTCACATAACTCAGCCAAACCGACAGGTTGAGCGAAGTGTCTCAAAGACACGCGTTGCCTTTGCTGGTAGAGGGCTGTGGGGACCTCTGCCCCTCGCCTCTGCGTGTGCCTGCGCCCCTCCCCGGGCGGGGGAACGACTGCGAGCCTTCATGGAGCGGGGTGTGACGTGTGAGGGCCGCTCCCTCCTGGCTCTCATCTCTCCCGCCCAACCCTGCATTGCTATTCACAGATCTTCTGGCTCTGCTGAACTCACAGAAAGCAGATGAGGCAATTTCTCAACCTATTAAGTAAAAATGCTCCTATGGGTCAAATGCCAGTTTGCTTTTTAAAAGCCACCTATGCTGTTATTGACTTTGCAGAGAAAAGAAATTACTCAACTGTTTCCCACTACTTTCTGTAATGTCTCATACTAGGGGACAGACCCTGTGTGTGTGTGTGTGTGTGTGTGTGCGCGCGTGTGTGTGTGTGTGTGTGTGTGACAGTTTTAAGATATGAGTCATTTCTCAACTTAAGAAAGGAAGAAAGATGGTACAAGGGGTTTTGATAGAGAATACCAATCTTATTTTGTCAGCCAGTGAGTTTTAAAACCATCAACGGTTTCAGGGCTTCTTTATACTTCTCTTTATAAATGAAGAGAAAGCCTGTTTGTAAGAAACTCTGAGAGACTTTTAAAAAAATTTTTTTTAGCAAAATTTTAGCAAACTGCTTTACCTTGCAGGGAAATTCACTGGAAACTGTTTTCTGCGGCGTTAACCTGGGCAGCGTCCTCTCTGGCTCCCTCACAAAGAAAATTGTCCAGGGTTCTGGAAACCACAGTCGCTCAACCTCGTACGATGTCTCTTTTCCTTCAGCTCATGCAGCACTTACTAGACGAGACTGGTGTGATGTGGCATGTTTTTTCTTTCTTCCTTTTTTTCCTTTTCCATTTTGTTGGCTCATTGGTGCACACTCCCTGAGGGCCTTAGAGAGCTGTGCTCCTAGAGGAATTTATGATAGTCAGCAGGGACAACTGACATTTGAGCTAGTGTCAACCCAGAATCCCGCAGGGCCCCACTGGCCCATGTCCCTGGAGTGTTCCATCCCTGCTACTCACAGATTCAAGCTCATTCACCAGAACCTTCTTTAAAAACAAAAATAAAGAAACATACAAAAAACCTCATCATGATATTGGCAAGTACATTTTGTATAAAAACTTTGCCGTGTGTATCTTCAGAGCCGGCGCACCTACCTGTCTCTGCTCTGCAAATGCTCTCCTTGGTAATAGCCGGGTAAAGTGTACGCACAGCAAACCTGACAATTCTGAGATGTCAACATTTGCCTGTGAACTTTAGTTCTGCTTGTAGGTTTGGAAAGAACTTAATAGAATAAAGGTTGACATTCAGACCCTATCTCCTGTGTTGAGAGAAGCACATGGTACATGGCACCTTGAACGGTATCGATGACTTTTCACATAGCTCATTGGGACAAGTGGGTCTATGACACACACACACACACACACACACACACACACACACACACAGCCAAGAGAAGAAAACTGGAGTGGCTCTGGCAGAACGGGGAGCCCACTAGCCACAGGGTTCTTTGCGCCTAGCCTTCTCCCACGAGCTCTCTTCTTCAGCCAGGCATTCAGAGTAGGGCGTACGTGGGGGAAGGCCATGGAAATCACCTCTGTCTGCATGTACACTGTTACCTTTATTCCAAGCAGTTGGCTAAGAGGAATTTGCAATAAGCACCCCTATCTGTGGGGCTCTATTCCAGGACCCCCAATGGGAGCCTGAAACCACAATATTACTGAACCCTTTATATACTATGTTTTTTCCTATACACATATACCTATGATAAAGTTTGACCTAAATGAATTAGGCACAGCAAGAGATTAACAACAATAACGAATGCGGCCTCTCTCCTCTCTCTCGCCCTTGCTCTCGCTCTGATAACCCAGACGGCTGGCTGCTCGGTGACTAACAGGTGTGGAGCGTCCACAATGTGGATCCGCTGGAGAAAGGGGCGATTCGCGTCCCGGGTGGGACGTGGTGAGGTCTCATCACACAACTGCTCAGCATGGCATACAATTTAAAACTCACGGATTGTTTATTTTCAGAATTTTCGGTCACACTGGACTGCGGGTAACTGAAACTGCAGAAAGTGAAACAAACCGCAGATAAGCGGGGAGTTCTGTATCTGCTCTGTGTCTTTGCTGGGTTCATGCCTCCTCATTGGAATTGTAATCTCTAGTGACTGTTCCTTGTGATTGAGGGTTAGGCTGTTCTGGCTAAGCATACGTTATGATTGGGATTATTAAGTAATAATTCATCTTACCCTGGCTCATTCTGCAGTCATCTGTATGCTTGTCTTGCCGACCCCCTGGGCTGTAAACCCCCTGAGGCCAGGGACTGTGTCTTCCACATGTCAGCATCCCCACAGCTCCCAGGTTGTATTCTGTCCGCAATGCCTTCAGTTCACTGCCTTCTATGTGCATTATGGTTTGCTGGGGCGTGCAGGCCAGTAAACGTAGTATGTGGGGGGTGACATCACTGCATATTAAGTTACTAATTGTGCTTACTGTCATCACTACCTGGTGAAGCAAAAGGTACTTTTGGGCTCAAGTAGGTGCAGCAGGTGACTCTCTGGGACCTAAGGCACAGTGCCTCCTGGGGCACTGGCCCAAGGCAGAGGTTGAAGAGACCTTTTAAACTTAGGAGAGTGTGTCTCGAGTTGAACTTTAACTTCTAGGTCTCTTTCCAGGCTCTGTTGTTGGTCTTCACCACGTTTTATCCGGGGATTAATGTGTTAACTGGTAACTGGGAGAGTAACAGCTAAGGCTCTCCTCTGGGACATTTTTCTGTTCAGAGGAGACTCTTCACTCTATGTCATCTACTGGGAAACAGAGCTAAAAATGCAAGTACTGGAATGAGACTGGCTTGGGTCTGAAATGCCTGTTCCACCACACTCATTTGCCCTGTACCGATGGACTTGTTATTTAACCTCTCTAAGCCTCCATGCCCTCATCTATAAATTGGGGCTAATAATGGCACCTACCTTGTTTATTTTCTGAACTTAATTGAAAGCCAGGATGTATTTGACATACACATTGAAACAAAATATGGATTAGAACACATGAGAGAATCTAGGATGTACGGTGCCACATTTAGAAGGTCTCTCCTGATCTTGGTGGGTGATCTTGGCGAGGCTCGGGGAAGTCCCTTGACATCATCTTCTCCTCTGGACTCTCGGTTCTGTGGCTCTTAGGCTCGCATGCCCCTTAGGATAGGGTTCTCAGAGTTGCCGTGCCCAAGAATCACTAGGAACAATTACAAGTGCAGATTTCTGGGCCCTGACCCCAGAGATTCTGATTCACTGGGTCTAGAGTGCTGCCTACGATTCAGCATTTTAAATAGGTACACCAGGCATTTCCGATGTCATCAAGAAATTGAAGGTCCCTGCTCGAGCTGTTCTTTCTGTACCTCCCAGCTCACTCTAGCTCACAGAGGGGTATCTGCAAATTCTTTTTTCTGCCCTCCCACCCCTCCCTGCTCATATGCACATCGAAGGGAAGAAGAAAGACCCGGATGGAGCCTCTCTGTGTCTGACACTATGCTGAGTAGTAGGGATTCATGTAAGACACTACATGGGGCTGGGTAGCTCCATGCGTGAGATGCTGCTGGGAATATGCACAGACAGACATAAATGAGAGATACTGGGGCCTCAGGGGAAGGCTCCTGAGGCCAGTGGAGGAGACTCATCAAGGAAAGGTTTTCAAAAATAAGTGACTACAGGGCTAAGTCTTAAGCTGAGGAAATAGCCAAGAGGGATGGTGTACAGGGAACTATGAACCATTTGATATTGCTGGGGTATAAGGTATAGGGCAGGGAGGGGTGGGCTGGTCCAAGAAGATGAGTTCATTAATTCATTCTCCCATGAACATCAGTGCCCCTTAGGATGGTGGTTGTTGAAGAAATTGGTCTGATGAAACAGCATCCTGAGGCTCATTTATATTGAGAACTTACAGCTGCCAAATCCAGCTATTGTGACTCTGATCGATAAAACTCAACAAAATATTCACTTATAGGAAAGTTCTGCTATAAAGAGAGGAAAAGGTAAGGTCCATTTTTGGGGAGAGCCTCTCTACTCTCCCGGGCCAGAAAAACCATTGATGAGATGATTGGGGCACTGAGGCGGAGAGGGATCTGATGGACGTGATCGGAAAGTGTCTTGGTCAGCGAATCGGTTTCATTCCCCAGGCTCCCTCCAGGCACTGGAAGGTGGGAATTTGGGGTGCTGTGTTGAGAGAAATCCTGTAGTGGAACTTTGATTCAGAGGCTGCGATTGATGAGAGGGGTCTCACAGGTGCCAGGGCTGGAGGCCTGGGGAGCAGTGTGCAAGGCTTGGGATTTGCCGTCCTGGTTTGAGATTTTTGTCATGTGACTGGCTGTTGATCCAGATGTCTCCTTTCCTGTGGTTTTTTGAGCCTAACGTGCAGAGCTTAACAGTTATACCAATTAGATTTTACCTTGTTAGTTTTGACTTATTAGTTCAACCCTCAGAAATCCTTTCCAGTCCTGACTCTGTTATTCAGCTTATTAGCAATTCCTCCCAACATCATATGCAGTGGTATAGAGAGAACCTCAAGTACCCCCAGAATTCGAGACAATGTTTGGAAAATGTCACTAAGTGGGGAATGATTTGCTAATGAGTTCATTATAAGTCTGAAATCCTATTAAAAAATCCAGGTGTCTCCCTAATATAATACAATCAAGTTTTCAGAGTATTCCCCAGTGGTTTTTTAGGAAGATGTGAGTAGAACATGACTGATTCAAAGAAAGCCATAGCTCATCAAGTGCATTGTAAAATATCTGGCATGAGTTAATGCAGCAGCTGGTGACTGACTAATGAGGAAATTGGGGAGGGAAGATCGACTGTGGTCTTTCCAGCCCTGGCTGAGGACCACGGTGCCTCAATCAAGTGCCCTGAATACAGGGGAGTTGCAAGTTAAGTTTCATTGAGGGCAAAAATCAAATATAGTCCAAACTGCCTCTTAAATATCCATGCAATCACTGTAATCCCCAAGAGCTAGTCACAGTCTGGAAGCACACGGGGGCAGAGCCACATGCCAGAGTGGCAGGGGCCGCATCTCGGGCATCTGTGGGCACGTGCTAATTGAGCACAACGGTAGCTAGGATTGCGGCGCTGTGTCATGTGGCAGTCTTTTTTTCCCCCTCTATCTATCTCTCTGTCTTTTTTTGATCAGCCCATATGGTTCAATTCACATAAACCAAAGGCTTACGGGTTGCAATTTCCCTGAGCTATTTTATGGTCTTATAATGGCAGATATGTACCACTTTTATAGTTTGAGGAGAATAATTCTTATGATCTTTTTCTCTTGTTCAGACCCCATGCTCACCTAACAGCCCTCTGTCATAGATGTGGCTTTATCTGGAAGTTTACGTGCAGACTGTTGATGTGGCCAATCTCGTCTGCCCACCCTTCTTATTTCTCATTGAAACGCTGTGTTAGCACTAATAATTAGACGATGTCGCATAAATATAGCTGACCCTTCAACAGCGCAGGGTTGGGGCGCCAACCCCCTGCAGTAGGAAATCTACGTGTAACTTTTGATTCCTCCCGAAACTTAACTGCTAATAGCAGACTGTGGGCTGGAAGCCTCACTGATAACATAGTCGATTAGAACATACTTTGTATGTTACATGTATTATATGTGTTATTCTGACAATGAAGTAAGCTAGAGGAAAAAAATATTACTAAGAAAATCATAGGAAAGAGAAAATATATTTACAGTATTTACTGAAAAAATTCTCACGTAAGTGGACCTGTTACCGGAGAGTCGGGGTCCTCTCCCAGCGCGTTGTCCAGGTTCTTGATGTCTCAAACAAAGAATTGAGCAAGACGTCGAAATACAGGAGAAAAGAAAAGTTTAATTAGAAGGGAAAGTCCACCTCCAGACATGGAAGTGGGCCTGAGCAAGAGAAGCGTGGCTGGTAACAAAGCCTTCGGAGTTTTTATCCCTATTTGCTGTGGGCGGTTACTTTTCTTAGAGGGGTAGGCTTCCTTGATTGACAACTAAGATTGACAGGACTCAGTGATTCATCATTTGCTTTCCGTGCCTCTTCGTTCTCAGAATTCAGTCTGTTATAATAATATTAATGAACTTCCGGGTATATGCATCATAATGATGGATAATAAGGCTCAAGTGAGTTGAAGGTCATTGGGGTCTTCATTGCACAGGTGCAAGTGACTGGCTTAAACTGTTACCTATTCTCTGCTTACTTGTTTCTTTGCATGAGTTACTTTTAGCCTAAAAATGCCTTCTGGCTTGCTTAATTGTGGGAGGATTAGGGCGGACTCCTTCTAGGATAGGATGACCTCAGTGTCTTTGCAAGCAGACCTGAAACCCCCTAACTTACTTTCCTGCCTAACTCTTTTCTAAGAGTCATGAACCCTCTTATTATTATTATGCATGTTGAGGGATGGGAGGTCTCTTCTGTATCTGTTT
>NW_006439568.1:23806851-23829541 GCF_000325575.1 Pteropus alecto | reverse complement strand
TTTGTCTCAGTCAGAAGTGCCACCTCAGTCCCTAGACAAGGAAAAGAAGATACAAACTTGTTATTTAAATCACATATATATTAATTTCTATTATTGATTTGCCTATTAAGCGAGTAAAGGGAAACAGGCTTGGTTAATATATTTCTTAAAGAGTAAAAAAAAGACCTTTGGCCTAAAGTCCCCTCCCCTCTCAGAATGTAAGGGCCCTGTCTGGCCTCACACCATTTCTGCTAACAATGGGCCGATGACCCTTATCAATAGCCAGAGGATCTGAGTCACCAATTTTGAGGCAATTATCGGGATTTGAGGGAGAGGGCCTTTCTCCTAAAGAAGAAGGGAAGAAAACTTAACTAGGTTTACTAAAAGGATTAAGAACTCTGCAAGAGATGTCCCATATCATGTCCTGCTAAAAGGTTAAGAATTTTACAAATGATGTCCCATATCAGACCTATGCAGTTCAAACCTGTGTTCAAGGGCCAAGTATATAATTAGCTAATTTACCTTTCTTCACTTTCCTAGAAGTGGATAAAATTGAGTACTTCAGGCTTTGTTGTAGAGTACCAGACTCTAAAACCAGGTTGGCAAAATGATTCTATTTCATGCGCCAAGTCTGTTAGATCGTTTGTAGGCGCATGGGGTTTCGTGCTGAAAGGATCCCGAGGCTGGATCCAGGCTGAGTAGGAGAACAGTGTCTGCCAGGGACAAGCGAAGGGGGTGGGGTGGGGGTGGGTACTGCTGAGGCTGCCCTAAGAGCCTGGGTTCCCATATCAAGAGATGGCCATCCTCCCACCCCCTTCCTGAGCACCTCTCTCTCTTCAGTCCACCTGTTTTATTGTGTCCTATTATCTGTATCGTCTTATTTATCTGTATGCCTGTCTTTCACAATTGGGAGTCTTTCCTTCACTGTATTCCCAGAGACTGGCACACAATAGGTACTCACCAAATATTTGTTGAATTAGATACTCTACCTGTCTATGTATGTGGAATCACTAAAGTCAATCATTTGACTTCCTGAGATCCAAACTGATTCTCTTGACCTATCCCATCTAGGATTTAAAAAAAAATAAATTGTGTTTGTTTTTCCCCTCCTTAAACTCCTGCTGGCTCATAATGACCTTTGTCCCTCTCCCCCGCCCCCATCATAAAACAGCTTAATTTTTTCTCCCCAGTGTCCCTTTGAAACTTTTGGTGAGCTAGTTTTTTCTTTGTCCCTTTACGACATTATTATCACGTTTCACAGAATTTCTGGTCTTGGGGAATTTTAGAAACCCTGTGATTATTCCTATCACGAGACCGATTTCAGCCCTCGGCTCAGTGCCCCTTTCTCCAACGTGACTCGCGTCATGCTGGTGATTTCAATGTCCACATGAATGATCCCTCAGTAGCTTTGACTTCCTGTCCTCCAGTATTCTTGTCCTGCACCATATCTCAGCCATTTGGCCCTCTCATCATACCCTTGACTCTGCGATTATAGGAACTGCAGGACCTTCGTAATCTCGATTTAAACCTCTAACCTGGACTTTTCAAATCCATGGATCCTGCTCCTTCTTTGTCCTTCCCCCCCTTGCTTCCTGTGCTCGCCGCTCCTCCAGTTTAATTCCGTAAGAAATCATTCGCGTCACCCTGTTGTCTACCTTTGCCACTCTCGGATGTGTCACTCTCACTTGGCTACATGACAACCTGGTTAAACCAAATTTTGTCTGCTTCTCCCTATACCTGTGCAGCCAAGTGTAGCTGGAGCAAAACACACAGCCATGTTATTGGTCTCACTCCAGTTTCAAAATCACCACCCTCGGGTCAGCCATTGATGCTGCCTGGAAATCATGCCCTAGTTCCCTGGTCTGCTTACTCTTACACTGTCCTAGAGATTGTTCCATTTTTTCACTGTATCATTAAATTTTCTACAGTTCTTTTTTTTTAAGTGCCCACAAGCCATCTGCTTATGAGAAGTTTGCTGGGAATTGGTATGAAATATCACATTTTCTGAAATCCATTTCCCTCTCCCACCCCACGCTGGGCATTCGCCAATTGTCTAGGCCATAACCATCCTGTTCCCCACAGTCCCCCAAAGATCCGTGGCCTCAGCTCTCCGTCACACCTGTCCCATCCTCAGTATCCCATAGGCCTCGCTCTTACTGATCTCTCAATAAGAACTTGTCAAGGGAATGAGAATGGGAATGACTAGCAGCCTGATTTACTGGGCGGCTGCTATTCGAGGAGGCAAGCATCTGTTTTCATCATTTATTAGATTAAAAAAAAAAGTCCAAATAGGCATTTAGCAGAGGAGAAGCACTTGGCAGGAGACAGGCAAGTTCGGGCCTTGTGATTCCAGGGGCGGAAAGAACTGACCCCAGAGAGCTGATGCAGTCCTGGTGCATCCTGAGGTCTGAAAGAACGAAATTCTTTCTGAGCATTGCTTGGCGGTAAAGAGCATGAGCTTCAGAGCCAGACACGGTGGGTTCAGATCCTGGCTCCTCTACTGCCTAAGTTTGAAATCCTGAGCTAGTTATTTAACCTTTCTAGACTCACTGTAACAGGGGAACAGTAGCAGTACCCACTCCCGAAAGCAGGTGTGAAGAATAAATAAGCCAATACATGGAAATTACTCAGGAAATAAGGCCTGACACCTATTAAGTGCTCAATAAGCAGCAGGTACAAATTATTACATTCTCTTTTTGAGTCTTACAACTGCCTTGTGAAGTGTTATTATCCCATTTCACAGAAGAAGAGACTGAGGGTCAAAGAGGTTAAGGAGAGGCTCAAGACCATGTGGACCGAAAGTGGCAGAGGCAAGACTTACACCAAGATCGTAGGACTCTACTGCTGTTTTGCTGAGCATCTCAGAGTCCCTTCCAATCTTCTCATAGAGATTCACATCACTTCCTTCTCCAAACATGCCCAGACCGTCCCAGGCAGATGGCACCAAGTACAGTTACGCATACAGTTACATGGCCATGATTGAATTTAGCTGGAGGGAGGGAGGCTGATTAGCGTGACAAATCTGCAACCCCGAGAGGAGGAAGTAGTTCCCAGGCTGCACCCTGTAATCCTGCTGGGGTGGGAATGTTGCTTAAAATCATCCTGGCTCAGGTCCACCTTCTCTGTGAGGACAGGAGACACTCATCTGCCCAACGTGCGGGCTTTGGGGTCAAGCTCACAGTGCTGGAAGGGCTGTTGACAAGGTCCAGACCATCGCATTATGGTTCAAGGGATGACATTTTACAACGTGCCCACAAACCCTCTTTCAGGTGCTTTCGAAAGTCTGTCATGAGGGTCCAGAAGGAAAATCGCTGTGTGTTCTTCTCCCAGGCTAAGGAGACAGGGAGGCTGTTTATCAGAACCAGTGTGTAAAAGGAACACACACAGAAGAGTCTGTTTTCTGGAAACTTCTCTCAGCAGTCCACATGTGGAGAAGCTGTGAGGCTCTGCACAGCAGGTATTTCAGAGTGCCCCAAGCATTTACCAAGCTCCTATTGTGATACCAGCCGTAGTAGGAATTTTTCAAGGTGCCCACCATAAAATGGTAGAAAAGGCACCGAGCTTGACCTTAATGAGCTCTGAGGCCTCGGGGACGTAGCGTCTCTTCTCTGAGCCTCAGTTTCCCCTTCTGTAAAGTGAATGACTTGGACTCTAATTGGCCCCTCTAGCTCTAAAGATTTTTATTAATATATGAGTCCGTGAACCAGAAGTTCAAAAGTGGTTACGCTCCCCCATAAAATGACAAAGATTTAGATGCTAGGATCTGTGACTCTATTAGCAGGGCCGAGACCTGCTCTGGAACTTTTGACTTGGTGGTTTTCGCCCACCTTGAACTGACTGCCCTGACCCAGTCCCTTCCATCCGAAGCCTGCTCCACCCAAACTGCATTTAGTTCCACAAACGTTGACTGAAGACTCACTGTGTTCCTCAACCGCATCGCTGCACAGGTGAACGAGACTCGCTTCCCACTTTGGAGAATTCACAGTGAGACAGTAAGACCCTGACTTGCCAGAACTTCTTTTCTCCAGAGAGCTCTCGAGCTCCTAAAGCGGTGGTTCTGAGTGTCATCTCTGGACCAGCAGCATCAGCTTTACCTGGGAATTTGCTAGAAATACAAAATTTCAGGTGCCACCCTAGACCTACAGGGTCAGAAACTTTGGGGGTGTGGCCCACTGATCTTAGGTTTTAACAAGTCCTCCAGGGAACTGGGAGGCACCTCAAGTTTGAGAACCGCTGAACTGGCCCTTTCAGGACAAGCTGCGAGACTGTGACTGTGAACTATCAAAGGACCTGAGGAGACATCTTGAAGAAGACTCGGTCACTCGGGCTGCCAGGGTCCGTTTTTGACTCACAATCGCAGCTCGCCCGGAACGTCCAACAACATTTCAAACCTTCTTGGTATTTTTGTAGATGTCCAGGCATTGTGAAAACTGCCCATTTGTTTTGACAGGGACTAATCCAGTTTAGTACATAATTCTCCACAAAACTTCCAGGCTTCCCTGTAAATTGATTGTGATGCTTGGTGGCTGTTAATGCAGTGACTAAGACCCACAGCAAGAACCCTGGTCTGGGGGGTTCCAAAGATCTCCGAGGAAGAGTTCTGGGGCCGGGGAGTCCGCTGTCTCCCTCTCCCCTCGCTTCCCAGGAGCCTTCGTGAACATCCTCCTCCGCTGCAGGGTCCGAATCCCGTTGCAGTTCTCCTCAGCAGGCGGAGATCATTGGGCCACGTTCTCCCTGCAGGGAGTTCAGACAGCAAGTGCGGCTCTTGGAGAGGGGCATCCTTGTTCTTGGCCCTTGTCTTCTTTCCTGGGACGTGTGGGTCTGTCATCCACTGCCCCAACCCAGGGCCACGTGCTAGACCAGAGGCACCTTCATGAAAATTAGAAAAAGTTACGCCCTCTAGGTGCCCCTCAGAGTTACACAGCCCCTGGGGCTCAGGGCTGAGCTGGGTCATTTTCTTAAATTCTAACTATTATCCAGTGAGACCGGTATTAGTCTTGTCTCTATATAATTTTTCTTTTTCTAAATTATGAGATTTTCAGCACCTCCATTTTCTCATCTATCCAATGGGTATGTTACACCTAGCTCTTATCTCGAGAGTTTGCTCTGAAAATCAAATGAGATCGTAGTGATGAAGGCCCACTGGAAAAAAAGATTTCAAAACATTATTATTTACTGTATGCCACGTATTAAATTCACAGCCCCCCGTGTTATATGTGGGTGTGGCAGAGGTTGGTTTCCTGCCAGGATACTGGTATTGGGAGATGCGTCCTCCCTTAAAATCGTAAAACTTGTGAGGCTGCAGTGGACGAGGTGTGTGTGCAGGCGCTCAGGCGAGTCAGGGCCTGGCAAGCTGGCCTGGACAGGATGACCTCATGGGTCTTTCTTCTCATTTTAATGACTGGGTTCACTGTTTCATTTTTGGCTTTCTCTCTCTTTCTTGCAGCTGTGGTGATTAGGATTTAGGGCAAGCATTTGGGATCACTTTTCTAATCCCTATCAACTGAGGATTTAGCTGCCAAGTCTGGGAAGGGGAGGAGAGACTCCCTCTGGCTGGAGGCTGGAGTTCAGAACATCTGAGAAATTCCAGTGGGATGCCCAGCTTCTACTCTCTGAGGAAGGAGGTCTCTCATCTCATTCAATAGCATCCTTTTCCCAGAATGCAGTGAATTTCATCCACGGACCCAAAGCTCTTATTAGCCTTCTTGCTTGGGTGCTTAAGGAATACATATGGCAGTTATGGTGGTAAGGGAGAAACTTAACATTTGTCTTTTTCCAGTCTAACTGTGTCCTTTTATTGAAGTGTTTCTTGGCTGGGTTCCTTCTCCATGTCCACCACTGCCCTGCTTGATATTAAGTCACCCTGTCAACCAGATTAATGCAACAATTGTCTGGATCACCCACCTTGTACTTCACTATCACTCTCAATTGATTTTTTTTTTCTTTTTACATAACTTTCCTACAGGAGAGATAAGTTAAATAATATGATGCTAATCATATTATGCCCATCACTGTGGCATCATGCACAAATTTCTCAGTCTGAATTTAAAGGCCTTTTATAACTGGCTCCAGGCTACCCCTCCAACTTAATTCCTGCCTGCAATACCTAGCAGTTCCCCCATCACTTATTCTATTACCCACCATCTTCATGCCACCTTGGGCTCTCGTTCATGTGTCCCTCTCCCTCCTGTGTGCCTTCGCTCAATTCGAACACTGTGCATCCATAAAGCTAGCTCATGTCCTATCTCCTTGATACCAACCCACTAATATCCCTGTCATCGGTACATCCATGTCCGCACCACAGTTTCATACTAGCTGTTCTTTCATTCGTTACACTACTTGAGTTTTCCTACGTAGATTATAAGCTCCTTGACATCGGTCCCTAACCTAAGTTTCTTCCACATTTCCTGCAGTGTCCAGGCAAACTTATGTGGCATACAGTAAATAATAAAATCATTTTGACCCTGACCAGGTGTCAAAAAGGTTTGCTCACCTAAAAACTGTATTGACAACTGTCTAATAACTAAAGTGTTCATTTATCTTACCCTTACATACCCTTAGAACTTTCCTAAGAAGCAAAAAAAACCCGATGAAGATTGGAGGTTTGAAAGATGATCCCCAGCCCTAGGATTTCCAACAACAGCCAACCTGCCCTGGGCCCTTAACACTCTTCTAATGCATTTGACCTGTCCTCTTTCCCCAGAGAGCTCCTGTGAGAATAAGCGGGCAGACCTGGTCTTCATCATCGACAGCTCTCGCAGCGTCAACACCCACGACTATGCCAAAGTCAAGGAGTTCATCGTGGACATCTTGCAGTTCTTGGACATAGGCCCTGACATCACCCGAGTGGGGCTGCTCCAATATGGCAGCACTGTCAAGAATGAGTTCTCCCTCAAGACCTTCAAGAGGAAGTCTGAGGTGGAGCGTGCCGTCAAGAGGATGAGGCACCTGTCCACGGGCACCATGACGGGGCTGGCCATCCAGTATGCCCTGAACATCGCTTTCTCAGAAGCAGAAGGGGCCCGGCCCCTGAGGGAGAATGTGCTGCGGGTCATAATGATCGTGACGGATGGGAGGCCACAGGACTCGGTGGCTGAGGTGGCCGCAAAGGCACGAGACACAGGCATCCTGATCTTTGCCATTGGCGTGGGCCAGGTAGACCTCAACACACTGAAGGCCATTGGGAGTGAGCCACATGAGGACCATGTCTTCCTGGTGGCCAACTTCAGCCAGATGGAGTCGCTGATCTCGGTGTTCCAGAACAAGCTGTGCAGTAAGTCCTGCCCCCGTGGCTCTTCCAGGGGCATCATTAGGATGCATGTAGCCATCTTTCAGTGTTCATTCTGTGCTGCCTCGTCCCAGGTACTGTGCTGGCAAGGGGTGTTCAGCAAAGGCCGAGACAGACATTGTAGCCATCTTTCAGTGTTCATTCTGTGCTGCCTCATCCCAGGTACTGAGACAGACACACATTCTCTTGGGGCTTACGCCTGGCCAAGGAGACAGATATTAAGCATGTAATTATACAAGTAAGTAAGTACCAGCAGTTGTAACAGTGTAATGGAGGAAGAATTCAGGGCAGGACCCAACCTAGTCCAGGGTGCTCAGGGAGACTTCCTGGGGAAGGGACATTTAAATCCAAACTGCAGAATGAGTAAGAGGAAAGCAGTGAAGTTTTTCTCAGCACAGTGAACGGCTCTGGTATTCCCTAAGTTGGAATTCTTGAGTTGGCATAGGGATGGGAAGGGGAGGACAAAAATAATAGCATAATTTCTTTTTGGCTGGTGTAGAAGACCAAGCGTTTTTGCCCCATGGTGCTAGCCGTGGGTGTTTTCTCCACTGACAAAGAGGCCCAGTGTATGTGGAGGGCCAGGTTGTGGTCCTTGTGCCCACACCTGTTAAGATGGCAGCCCCCCCGCTCATTTCTTTGCAAGGGAGGCCTCACCAAGCCCTGAGCTGCTTTCTTCTACTTTAAGGTTCTTCCTCGCTCTCTTGCTTTCTAAGCCCACGCTCCTCAAGGCTTCTTCTCCCTTCTTTGCCAGACTCCTCCCAGTTCCCTCCGACCCGAGCTCCTGCCTCAGCTTTTTCCAATGGGTCAACTTGCTGTCTCTCCAGTTTCCTGCTTCCACAGCTGCCTTCTCATCCCTTCCACCTCCTGAGGGCCGGGGTCCTGGGTGCCAACCCAGGCTCCACTCTAGTCCCCAGAAACTGGAAACGTGCCTCTCGATTTGGTAAACAGGGTGTAATCCTGCCTCTTCCGCCCCCATTCGTCCCTGTCTCCTCCAACTTCCATGCTGCTTTGATGGGAAAACAGAAGAAAGTATCTATTTTGAAATGACTAGTATTTCCCTCCCGGTTGAGCTTAAAGACCAGGCTTCCCTCCAACTCCCCAGTAGCAGGAACTTGTCCCTCTGGGGGCTCTGAGGACCGATTCTTAGAATATGACAAAACCTAGATCCCCACGTGGCCCCTATCACAGCCTCAGGGAGGAAGAACAGGGCTGTTCCTGACGTGTCGTTTTTTGAAAACCTCCTGCTGAGGAATAACCTCGGAAGTCAGAGACCCATTATTTCATGGCTACAAAATCAAAATATTTACTTAAAAAAAATCATTGCCATGAAGGAAAAAGAACTTTTTCTCTGCAGCGCCACTTGGAAAGTGTTCAGAAGTGCCATTTTCCCTGGCACAGCAGGCTTGCGTTATTGTGGTGTGCTGTGGCCTAAGTCACCTGGAAAACTTCACCCAGTAGAATGCCCTGCAAACGTTTTTAAGGTTTATGACTTTAAATGACTTCTGCAGAATTTATGTTCCCCTCTTCCTGGAAATATTTTAAAAGACATTGGTTCCATAACAGTTTTGATGGGTTTATTCATTTGTCTTGGAAAATATTAATGGAGGAGTTCTTTTATAAGTGCTCTGAATTTATCAGCAGATGGAAAGGTAATATGATGAGGCTGAAGATAATGGACTTGTCTGTAGAAGAACCTTCTCTGTATCCTTTATGTCCAGGCAGCAAAATGAAAAGGCAGTTTGAATTCCCCGCCCCCCACCCCACCCCCCGCTTCATTGTAATCTGGAAGCTCTAAGAAAACATCAGTATTATGCCATTGGTTCCTTCATTTGTGTGGCCTGAGGACTGAATCCCACCCCTGTCCTCCCCCACCCTCTGCAGGGGACCAACTCCTCTCTCGCCACATTGCAGGGCTCTGCTGAACACACTTGTCAACTGTCTTCAAAGGTTAGGGAGGCCCCAGGGCCTCTATCAACTGTGCAGTTAAGACCACAGTAACTGACATTTATAAAGCACTTTCCCTCCTGTTTTTGCATTCGATCCTCATGAAAGCCTGGGGAGGCAACACAATACTATCCCTCCCTCTCTATAGGTTAGTAAACATGTTAAGTGAATTCCCCAAGAACAAATAGCCAGCAGATGGTGGGTTCTGCTTTCAAAGCTGTTGCTCATTTTACTCGTTTTAAGCAGGCCGGGAGTTATAAATTCCTCTTTTAAGGTAAACCATTCCATCCAGCCATGCTAGATAGACCAGCTTCGAGGCTGACATTCCCATTAGAATTTGAGAGGAAGCCTTTGTAGGGCGAGGAGGAGCAGGCTCGAGTCCCCTGCCAGCTGTACAATGCTGAAAAATCTGTAAAATGGGAGTTTTTACCTGCAAAGACAGATGTGTGAGCAGGCATTATAAACTGTAGAGTCCTATCCACTATGCCCCGTATCGTGTGTGGTTATGGTCAGATACATGGAGGACCAGCAGGCTGGGCATCATCAGGCAACAGCAATGAGCATCTTAAACATTTATTGAGCTACAGTCTGAGACTAACAGCTGATTTTGTGCTGGGCAAGGTACTTTCCATGCATTATTTCATTTAATACTTGTAACAGACTGTGAGGCAGGTACTGTTATTATCCCCATTTCACGGAAGTGGAAACCGAAGCTCAGAAAGAATGAGCAACTTCAAGTAGCAGAGTTGGAGATTCAGACTGCAGTCTCTCTGGCTCCAGAGCTGTCACCCTCCACACGCCGGGCTGAGGGTTCCAGGCTGAGGGTTCCAGGCTGGAGGAAAGTGCTCTCATCACAGAGAAATGGGCTGTTAGCTACACAATTGTACACTTTGGAGGCCTTGGAAAGTCACCTAGCACTGTGAGACCTCTGATAAAAAAAATGCCTAGGTCTGCCCAGGGGCTCCAGGAGAGCTTTAAAGAGGATTTAATAACAATAATCACCAACATTTATAGATTTTAATATGTGCATGTGTTGTTTTGAGCTACTAACATGTTAATTCATTAATATAACAAATCTGTGAAGTAGGTGCTCTCATAATTCCCATTTTATAGAAAAGAAAAATCGAGAACCAGAGAGGTTCAATAACTCGTCCAAGGTCGCATAGCACTAAGTGGTAGAGTTGAGATGTGAACCCAGGCATTCTGGCTCAGAACCTACATCCTAACCACTATGCATTTACACAGACTTGAAAGATGAGTAGGAGTTTACTGCTTGTGTAGGGAGGGTGACTTTAGTCAGCCAGGAAAGGAATGATATTTTCAAATGTTTTTTTCACTGTTAATTTTTGCGACCTGCTAAGGACACATGACCCAGAGTTTGAAAACTGCTGATGAAAGGCCGGGCAGGGAAGTGGAGGCCATGGTACACCCAGGAGCAGGACTGAAGAGGGAGGAAGGGCTGAAGCCCGTGTGCTTCGGGCAGAGCTGAAAAGCGCAGATGGATCTGCAGCCTCCCAGTGTGATTGAGGCAGGATTCTCTGTCATACAGTTAGGAGGGGATTAGGCCTGGAGCCAGACTGCCCTTGAGTGGGAGTGCTGGTTCTGGCTCTCACTGGCTGTGTGGACGTGAACTTGGACACAGTGGTGGCTTTATACCCATGGGCAGTGAATTCCCCCACCAGCCACAGCAGGGGCAGGGAGTGGGACTCCTGAGGTTACATTCTCAGGCCACCCCTGCGACCACTAGAGAATCTTGGAGACCAGGTGTCCTATGAATTGAGGCCCTGTCTACAAGATGATCAAAACATACACACCGTACAGTCTACCATTTTTGCCACCCAGTGAGAGAGGACAGAGAATTTAGAGTCTGAAAAATGCATGTCTATCCTGAGCCTTCTGAAGTCATTGTAACCTGGGTAGGACTGCTTTTAATTAACCTCTTAGTACTTGTTTTACCAGCCTAGCCTGGTACCTGGAGCCGAGAGGCTGGCTGTTCCAACCCTAATAGCCCTGCATCCCCCACCCCACTCCACCCCCCACCACCATTATTACCAGGCCCGGCACAGTGTAAGTCCCTAACAGTGTTCCTAAGACATACATTTCATTAACCAACTTGGGCAAAGTCTACCCTTATTGCAGCCCTTCAAGGCCCTGTTGTTAAGTAGGAGGGCAGATTGACCTCAACAGACATTGACTTTACACATGCAGTAATTGTTCCTTTCAGGACCCCCAGTCAGCCCCACCACTCCTTAGCTCATTCCTTTAGTCACCCATACATACATTAATAAACATTCATGAACCTTCATATTTCCTAGTTAAAAAATTCAGCCCTGCCAAAGGCAGCCTGCCGATTAGTGCTTCCTTCTCCTGAAAGCAAAGCCTTGACCCAATTCCAACCCAGAAGGCCTTCTGAGAAAAGAGATCACTTGTAGGCCAATGGAGGAGGCAGATTTATCATCTCCCCATCAGTCACATCACAAAAGCCTGCCCCGTGGGAGAACAAGGCATAGGGTCCAGATGCTCTTAGACTCACCGAATACTCATCCAAAGAATTTTATAGATGAAAAATTTTTATTGTTTTACAGTAAAAATTTTTATTCTATTTTATAGTAAACATTTGGGGGATTCTTTTGTTAAAAGTAATAGAAAGTCCATTTGAACTAGCTTTAGGAAGGGGAGATTGTTATATGACTCATGGAAATAAGGAGAAGAGTAATGAATGACAGTCCTGCTTTCTCTTCACCTCCTCCCTCTGCTTCCGTCCGTGGGCAGAGAACATATCAGCCCCCCAGATATACTTGCCCTTGTTTTAAGCCCCCTTTTTTTCAGTTCTACATTCCAAATGCCAAGAAAAGACTCTGATTGTCAAAACCTGTACCCCCAACATCAGCCAGGAGTGGGGCTGCCTCTCACCATGGTTGCCATGCATTCAGGGTGAGAAGGAAGGGCAGTTTCTAGGAAAAGGGGGTGCTACCTGGAAGAAATAATAAACATCTGTACTTAGGATCCCTAGACACAGTTCATGCCTTTATTCTACAGGTAAAGAAATAAGCCATAAAGAGCTACCCGACCTACCTGAACTTCCCTTGCTTGTTCGAGGCAGAAGGGAACTGGAACACAAGCCTTCTGGCTTCTAATCCAGCTCTTTTCCCATTACACCAAGTTACAGTCTCTTGGTTCCAGTTTCTTTAATGGTACACGGCCAAAAAATTCTTAGCAACAAGCTGTCACTCTAAAACCCTAAGCAAGAGTTCTTTAATTAAAGAACCCATTTGACAGGTGAAGAAAGTGGAGTTTAGAGAAATTAATTCATACCACGTCATACCTAGTAAGTGGCGAAGGTGAGCTTTAGTCTATTTCCAGAAGCTGCCTTCCTCACCGCTGTGCTGTCTGCTGCCCAACAGATATTTTCTCTGCTCACATCTCCTGTCTTCTTATTTTATCTGCCAGGATCCCAGTGGGAAGATGGGCACCGGGCTCATCACTTGGGCCCTGCACCACTTCCTAACTGCTGTGAGGCTGGTTGCTTAGACTTTAGACTTTATTATGGAGAAAAATAGTGACATGCCAACGTGACAGTAAAAGAAGAGAGCTTCCCAGGGTGCAAAGCAAATGCAAATTAAAAACAGGATAACGAGTTTTTCCTCATAAGACTGTCAAAAACTTAACGTTTGATAATCCCGAGCACTGAAGTTTTGAAGGAGTGGGATTCATTACTCTCATGCACTACTGGTGTGAGCCACCTTGCAAGCAATTAGGTCATATCTATTTTAACTAGGACCCAGTCCTGGAGGAACAATTACACATGTGTTCAAGGAGATATGTTTGAGAATATTCATCACAGCATTTTTGTGATAGTGAAAATTTGGGAATTGCTCAAATGTTAACTGATGGGAAAGTGGCCAAATAAAATGAGGAATAATCATATAACCAATAGATAAAGCAATTGGAGGGAATAAACTAGATCTAATGTATCTGATCAAATCTAAGATGTACAGTTGATTTTCATAATTCTCAGTAATTGTGTTCCATAAAGTTATGGTGAACACTGAATTAGCCAATACTGTACCATTGCTACTATGAGAAAAACAGCTTCCTGTCAGCCTCTGGCTCATTTTTATCAACTGATCAATACGTAATCTGTTTTACGTGTGTTTCTGTTTAACCTTTTTCCCATTTAGAAAAAAAGTGCAGCTAGCTTCCAGCGCTAATTTAACATCACGCGTAGGAATGCAACGTGTTCTAGGATTTGACATTTTCAGTGATTGGAAATGGAAAGACCACTGCTCGAAACAGAATGCTATAAATAGAATGATGTCATTTGTTTCCAAAGACTATCGATATACTAGAGCGATGCAAAAATAATAATCAAAACAAGATATTTTATGGCAAACTTTGGGGGTAAGGTGAGGACTGTAATCTGTGAGTAATCTTGGGGGAAACGCTGCAGCTGCAAGTGTCGCAGGCGAGTATGGGGGGCAAATGGGAAATGGGTTAAAGACACCTTATATCGTATGTCGTACATGTTGTTGCTTCATTAACATTGAACTCAGAGCCGGCAGCGCTATTGCTCATGCCAGAGCTGAAAGGCACATCACCACCCTCTTAGACTTGGGGACCCGAGACACACTGCACTGGCACTTCACTTCAGCAGACACCAGCACTTCAGCACTGTGCTTGGGGCCATTTTAAACAGTAAAATCACCAGCAAAAAGCATAAAAATGCAAAAAAAAAAAAAAAATGTGGCACTAAATAGACCTGGAAAGGGACTCTTGTTTACAGTTTGAGAGCTGAAACAAGAAGGCAGAGCATCACCTTGTTCAGCCTCAGCTGGCAGCTTGTGTATCAGGTGACTTAGATTTTTCATCGCTCTGAGCATGTCCATGAATGATTATGAAAGCACTGTGAGTATTGATTTTACGGTAACGAATAAATTTTAGCAAATACAGAATCTGCAAATAATGAGGATCAACTGTACATGTCTTCACATTTTAACATCTCTGAAATTGGGGTGAATCTTAGATTCTGTGAAAGATGATACATGTCAGTAAAGATAGAATCTGTTAATGTTGAGTGAAAAACCAAGGTGAAGGTCAGTATGCACAGGAAGAACCCATGTATGCAGAACAAAATGAAAGGCCACCATGCTTGTCCTTTGCTGCATAACAGTTAACACGTATGAGCATTCACTCCCCAGGTACTGGGCACTGTTCTAAGCACATTACCATTTTGATTATGTAAACCCTTTCGAGGCCCTTATAAGGTAGGTGCTATATTTTTATCTCTGTTTTCTATAAAGAGGTTAAAAAAGTTGCCCAAGTCACAAAAACAGAGATTTATTTTATGTCAAAGTGAAAATGACTGATTGCATTTAATCTATGAAATTTTCTTGTATTATTTGTATCTTAGGAACTAAAATACAACCATAAACTCAGAACAATCATTCTAAATTGTATAATTATGAAATAAAAAAGTTTTACTTCCCTAGTTCACATATTGATCACCATATTTCTTACTTAGAAGTAAAGAGACATATTCTTAACATATGCCATTGATTTCATCAGTAGTGGAGTTTTCCTAAGCACTGGATTGATGAGATTATTCTTAGCTTTCAAAAGCCTCTTTTATTTTTAGCTTCTATAAATATATTCCTACATATGGTCATCTTTTTTTGTTTTTGAGAACATTTGCATAATTTGAACTTGTTTATACTGATGTTTGTAAATTTTAAATATGTTTAAGTTGGATTATTTTGAGTAAAGTCAAAAATTAAAATTTAAAAACTAATAAGAATTTTTATGAGCTCCAGACAGACTTATGCAAGAATCGATGTATCTGAAAGCTGAGATACTTCAGAAACTAAATGCAAAAATATTTTTAAATGAGACATAAACCTTATGGAAACATGGAAGCCATGAATGAATTTTTATGTTTTAAAAATGTTTGCATAACACTTTTGCATATTAAAAATATTACACTGCTCTTGGGACTTATGATCCTGAGAAACTATTGATTCTTAACCACATCCTCAAAAGCTAATAGCTTTTCCTCCAATTCCATAGCTGCATACTGAAAATTCACACGTTAGCCAAAGCCCCCTCTGGTATCAGCAAACTTTCTGATCCCTCTAGTTGTGTATTATTAATTGAACCATAAAGTTTATCTTTTTCTAGGTCATTTTTAATCTATTTTTAGTTAGATATTGGTAATTTCATATGGCTCAGCCTAACATTATTTCCCTTAAACCTTTTGTGGCCCTTTGTCTAGATATAGAGCTGTCTTGTCTGACCAGAGTAGGTCTGAATAAGTTTGTGGGGTGGATGAAGTTAGAGAAGCCATCATCATTGCCTTAACTCACTGTATCTTCCCTTTCAGTGGTCCACATGTGCAGCCTCCTGGAGCATAACTGTGCTCACTTCTGCATCAATACCCCTGGCTCATACATCTGCAGGTGCAAACAAGGATACATCCTCGACTCGGATCAGATGACTTGCAGAAGTAAGGTTGCTTTGCTGATGTATCTGAACTGTCCTCTTCTCTCGCGTTCCCTCTTCCTTTATCTGGGCCCATTTAATTCATCTGTGGCCCCTCACCCAACCAAGTCAACGTCTCCCTAAGGATAGAAACAAGGTTCTATAATTGATGTATATAATTGATGATCCCACCCCCACCCCCACTATGTCATCACAGTGCCTAAGCCAGCGTTGGCACACAGAAAGCCATCAGGAAGAGTTTGGAAAATGATTGGAGTCACCTTCTCAGAAATAGCCTCCTTGAATTCATGAGCTGGTGTCCTTTACTTCCAAGCTGTTCTTTGGGTAGAACCTCTGAGAGCCTTTTGCCCCCTGTCTCCATCAACTGTGCCCTGAGGAGCTGTTTCTGTATTTTAGTCTCTTCTCTGAAGCATGGACTTAGGATGAGTTGGTTACGTTGGCTGGGAATGATTATTTAACTTCTGTTTTAGAGCTGTGCGAGGATCTGGTTGCTTTGGTAACAGACACCTTATAGGTCTCCTAAAGAAAAAAGAGCCAACAGATATAAAGTGTTAATAGAACTCATTTTTGGCCAAGCCCCAAAACTAGACAACATACTGACATCTGAGCCAACACGAGGTAATCCACCTCTTAGAGGAGAGAATTACCGAAAGGCTAAGTGTTTTGCTCATACTTTTTATTTTTCAAGTTGTAAATAGAGCCGGTGTGTTAGCCGTAGACAACCAAGGCTACCAAAGCAAGAAAGAATTGAGAAGGACTGGCTCACATGGAGGCAGATAAAACTCAGCTAATGTGACACATAGTTCTTGCAATGTATAAGTGTTGTTATACCGCAGAGTAAGCATTAAGCATTAATGGGAAGCAGTTTGCGCGAATGGCTGTACTTAGCATCGCATTTATAGAGCCAAACCATATTTCTCTTTTATCGTCTCACTTTTCGGTTTCGGGGTTGAGATTGGTTGGCTAGAGGCCTCCCTGCTACCCCCCAGGTTAGGGAACATCTGGTTGACTCCTCCAGTTCTGGGGCCCATGGAAGCCTCGCCCTCACAATCTGTGAACCCCAGGAGCTCCTGTTCTGGGCCTCTCTCAGGCCCTAGGTTCCCAAGTTGGTGAGTGCAGCTGGACTCATCCTGATCTGCTTGAACCTCTGACCTTTCTTAGGTTTCCACAACAAAAATCGCACCAAATACTCCTGGGTGTAGTAGAATTTACTGCAGACCTGGGAGAACCCAGGAAAGGTCATTCACACACTGCTCAGCAAACGACCTAAACATCTTTTTAGATGCCCTCTAGGCTCTTCAGGTGCTACCCCTGCCCCCCAACCTCATCTGGAGCTCTCCCTCCCCAAGGGGCTTCTCCACAGAGCGCTCAGGCCCACCACTTTGCTAAGGCCCTTCCTGCCCATCCCTTCTTAGGAGCACAGGAAATTCCCCTCCTTGTCTCATGTCCCAGCGATCTGCTGGGATCCGGGCATCTGCCAGTGTCCCTTTTCAATGGGCTGGCTTAGTCAAGCCAGAGGAATTTTGAGACCAGAAAATAAAAAGTAAAAAGTTCTCCCCTGATGTCATGAGCAAGGCCTTCTTCACACATCAGGGTTTTCTTACCTCAAGCCCTGAGGCCCCCAGGCTCTCCCACAGCACTGGTCTGGCTTGGGCTCCCTCCCCCCTGTCTAGGGCTGTGGGTGCAGAGAGCGTGAAGTAGACGCTGCCTGGGCTTCGGACAGACAGACCAGGCGGAGGCACAGGAGGCTCGGAGGACAAGGAACGTGAGCCAGGGTGACCATTCTCAAGCCTCAGAAACTCAGAGTCACACAGCAGCTGACCCCTGGGCCTCACATCAGAGATTCAGAGTCGACAGGTCTAGAGTGGAGCCCAGAAGTCTGCATTTTCAATGAACTTCTGACATAGATTGCTGCCACAATTTGAGGTTCGCTGGCATCAGGCAGTGAAGGGACTGGGGGAAGGGAGGGTTCTAGTTAAGGGAGAAGGGACGGAGCTGGGGCCAGGGCTCTGCCGTCCCATCTGACCCAGGCCGCCAGTCACTCTGAAACAGTTCAACTACCTTTACTGTCAGCATCAGCCTTAGCTCTATATGTACAGTCGTAAAGAACAGTTCCCTCTCAGAGAAAGATAACTCTTTTGCTTGCCTGCCTGAGATTTGTACCACCGTGGCCTTGCAGAGAGAACAGGGCCTTTATGGTCCGCAAACCTGGCTTTGAATCCTGACATTATCACTTATGGGCTGTGGCTGCCTCGCCCTGAGCTGTTATTAAACCACTTAACTCAACTCCCTCCCCTATAAAATGGGAAGGATGGTGACAAATTAAGACCTATGTCATTGATAAATCCATGTTAGCCATGGTTTTGGTCTGGTGGACATTTTAAAACGTGCCAAAGGAAGCCTGGGCTATACCGGGGCCTCTGTTTATTAGTCGCATGTAGGGACCTGTCTCTGTCAACACCGAGAGAGACTCAGTGGGCCTGGTGAGGAATGAGACAGAGAGCTATTTCCATTTTTGAGCATGTAAAATAAGCTGGCAGCATGCAAATTCCTGGAAATAAAATAGTGAATAAAGCAGCAATGCTCCTGCTCTCTTGGAGCTCACATTCTTGCATAGGAATAAATCAAATAAATGATCGAGGCATTGGCCGCCAAAAGTGATTGCAGTCCATGCCCAGCCCAGAGTGCTGCACACAAGGTCAGGCCTAACTGTAGCAACTTATTAAGTGTTTGCCATGGGCAGGAGCTCTCCTGAGAGCTTTATATTTGTTATCTCATTTAATTCTCACGACAACTCTTAAAGTAGGTTTTATTATTGTCATTTTACAGATAAGGAAAATAAGGTACCAAAAAAAAAAAAATGGTTAGACAATTTACTCGAGGTCATATGACTAGTGATGTGACCAAACCAAAATCCAAATGCTGTTATGTGTGACTCCATGTTCCCAGCTCTTAACCATCACTTGATGCTGTCCCATGGTCCTTGAGGGCCCCCAGATGGCAGCAGGGCAACTCTGCAACCAGAGAAACTCTTGCAAGTGCAGGAGGACAGGCAGGTTCAAAGGCTCTCTGATTCTAGGGGAGACTCAGAACTAATTCATCAGGACTAACATTCAAATGATTGTCATCTCCTTAAGTCCACTACCAACTGCTGTGATATGTCACTATACAGAATGATTGTGAGAGGACCTCCAAGGCGATTGTGTTCAAACACACACACACATACGTACACACACACACACACACACACACACCATTTTTTATTTGTGGAGAAAGGAAGCACGCATAGCTAATTCATAGGTTCTTCGGTGGAAACAGACCTTGGCTGTCAGAATTTTAGCTCCATTTACCACATAACCCAGGAACTGAATTCATTCCTGGTGTCCCAGATGGGCAGTGGGGCATGTCCACCACCATCACCCATCTGAGACATCAGATCATTGCAAAGCACTTGCATCCCACCTCCAGACAACCTGGATCAACGGTTGAGCTGAAATCCCATTCTCTATAATTCCCACCTTTGATCCTATCTCTGCCATCTGAAGCCATATACCAAAAAGTGTATTTCCTTTTACAAATAAAAAGAGAAAGCCCTTTGGTCATTGAAAAGTATTATCTACACCACCGCCACTACCCATTAATTTTCTCTTCTTTGGGAGAAGTATAAACTCATCTTTAGGTGACCTGGTGTTGGGTCTCTTCACTGTCCAGATAACCTTCTTCTGCACACCGGTTGGTCATGGTCTCAAATGTGCTCTTCCATTTAAAGACTAGGTCAAGCACATGAAATAATCTTACCTTCAAAGTTCTGTCTGTATGAGCAATGTGGAATATGCTAGAGGTCAATACTGTGGATTCTTCTGTCCTCCAAAAAGTCTTCCCCACCCAATACCATTATATGAGATATATGCAAAAGCGTTAGCATAGTGCATAGCTTGTAGTACTCAGTAGAAGTTTATGTCCTTCCCTTTCTCCATTCAAAAAAAAAAATCCTGATGAAGTATGCCTGTCTTCACACTTCTGTTTACCCCTATCACTCTCCTCCCCTTGAATTCCCACTAACAAGAAAGACCTTTATCTTGCTTCCTTTTCTTTCTCTATTTTTTTAAATAAGAAATTTCCCTTTCCATTCCCTCTCTCTGAAATATTTAATCTGTCTGGAAGAATAATGAAAATACAACATTTAGAAAACCTCACTTCACAAAAAAATGTAAACTTTCTTGTCCAGCTTTCTCATTTTTTTCTGTCCCAAGAACCACATCAAATACATTTTACAGCTTTCATTCTTCAGACATGTTCCTGACATTATTTTTCCCAAGTTACATAAGTGATTTAATAGCTTACGTGTTTGAGACCCAAGAGTTTAATCAAGGAGCATGATCCAGAAAAACAGTCACATTATCAAACAGAGAAAACTATAACCAACATTCCTCATGAATTTAGATGTAAAAATTCTTAAAAATTTAGCAAAATAGAATCCATATATATATAATATAATCAAGATCAAATGGGGTTTATCCCAAGAATGCAAGGTTGGTTTAACATTTAAAAAAATCAATTAATATAATTCACCATATTAACAGACTAAAAAATGAAAAATCATATGATCATTTCAATATATGCAGAAAAAGCAATGGACAATACCCAACATTCACTCATGATAAAAATCTCTCAGCAAACTATGAATAAAAGGGAAACTGCTCAACCAAATAAAAGGCATCTAATAAAAAACATACTCAAGAGTGAAAGACCTAAATGCTTTCCTCCGAAGATGAGGAACGAGGCAGTATGTCCGCTCTCGTCACTTCCATTCAACATTGTACTGGAGGCTCCAAGTTATATTATAATGAAAAAAAAAGATTCCATTTATATTAAATTTTAGAAAATGGAAAGTAATTATATGTCAGAGCAGAGGAGGGACAGGAAGAGGGATTACAAAGGAGCACAAGGAAACTTTGGGGGTTTGGGGTGATGTTCATTATCTTGATTATGGTGATATGTTGATATGTCGAATTTATCAAATTGTATACTTTAAATGTGTGCAGTTTATTGTATGTCATTTATAACTCAAAGCTAACATACATGCTAATATATATAATATGTATTCAGAACAAGGTGCTTGGGAAGGTAAGTGGTGCTGAGACAAAAGGCTACAAAGGATCAAAGAAAGAGTGAGGAACAATCGGGGAAGGCTTTGTGGAGGGAGGAGTTTTTCTAGCCAGTCAGAGAAGAGAATCGCAGAGTTCGTTGTCTTTGGAGGATGCTGACTAGACCAGACTGACCGCCTGGAATAGTTTGTTTGGGGCATTGGTAGGGGATGAGGGAAGGAATGTAAGCTGAAACAAACTTTGGAGTGATCTGATTCTCACACTAAGTTCCAACAGCAGTCTTTGATGAGAAGGAGGAATGAACACAGGGTGTCAAAGGTAAAACCACATTTTAGTAAACTGAGTCTGGCGGTCATAAACATGTGGGATTAGAATTAGGTAGAGAATGGGGCCAGAAATACCATCCATCCAATCATTCATTTATTCATTCAATACTTATTGATTCCCTTGTGTCTGAGGAAAGTGAGTGTTTCTCTTACATGTTTGAGACCCAAGACTCAGACCTTGGCTTAATCTTGTGCTCTGCGCATGAGGAACAGAATAGAAAAGTGGAATCAGTTTACAGTTCTAATTGGTTCAGTCAGTTCAATCCAAGTGTTTCTTGTACCCACAGAATTAATCAGGAGACGACAGCAACAATCCCTGCCCCAGGGAGGAGTTTATGACAGAAGATGGGGTTGGGGGGTGGGGAATGCTGGTGGAGTTTAGACTGATAACTTCAGAGAAGATACCAGGTTTTGAGGGAAAACTAGTGAGTGTCGGAAGGAGCCCACACAAGTAGTTGGGTGCAGCTGGAAATGCAAGATTAGAGTTCAAGGAAAATGCCTGGCCGGGATGTGCTTGGTGATGGTTATTGACCCTGCGCATGGATGAAATCTTGGAGAGAGGAAAGAAGTGTGGAAAGGGAGGGTCAGGATCTGAGCTTTGGGCAGCCCACAGTCAGAGGGCGGAGTAAGGCGGCTGTGCATACGGTGTCAGAGTAAAGAGCTAAGGCTGCCCTGAGCAGAAGCAGATACCTGCTGAGCCGAGTAGGTTCAGTAATGGGGCTTCTCGGAACCCTGCCTCCTGGGCCGGGGAACTTGGAGGTTGTTACGTGCAGTGTGCAATGTGCTTACCCTCTGGCTGTCCAGGGCACAGGATTAGAAAGAAAAAACGGAAAAGGAAAAGGAATCTGGATGAGTAGAGCCCCATGGGAGAACTCAGCTGACTAAATCTGAGTGGAGAATTGTCAGTTGTGAAAGAATTATTATACAGCAGGAGAAAATGAGTTTGAACCTTGAACAGCTTCTTCTCTGCTTTCCTGTTTTCACGAGCACCTACCTCGACAAGTAGTTCTCAAACTGGGGTCCCTCAGACAGCAGCTTTAGCTTCACAGAGGGTGGGCGGTGGGGGTGGAAACCTTTGTAGAAGTAAAAATTCCCAGGCCCTACCCTAGACCTGCTGACCCAAGGATTCGGGGTGGGAGTTAGGAATGTGTGTTTTAACAAGCCCTCCAAAAAGTTCTGATGTAAGCTCAAGTTTGAAAACCACTGACCTAGACGTTGTGAACTGGCTCTCTTCTTGGGAGATCACACTCTCCCGAGTGAAGGACGAGTTCATGTGAGGGACAAGATGGCATGACAGCCCTTTGGAAGTTGCAAAGCGTTTGGCAAGAGTAGGGAATTATTCGTTCATGTTTGTTATTTTGATCAACCTAATTTCGTCAAATTTACTTACGTTTTAAAGCTTTGTTTTGAGGTCCCCTTTCTTTTTCCTTCTCTAAAGAAAACGAAAATGTTAGTGCTTAGGAGAATGGATTGAAAAAAAAGTAAGGCGTGTGGGGAAGGAAGGACACAGGCACAGCTGGAGTTTGCCTGAAAGGACAGGTTTTTTTCCT
>NW_006439568.1:23791041-23806825 GCF_000325575.1 Pteropus alecto | reverse complement strand
TTTCTTCAGTGTTCCAGCGTGGAAGCTCAAGGCCGATGACTCACATTTACTGCTGAAAGTCTTTAAAATCCAACTGCAGCTGTCGAAAATAAGATTAGTGCTTTCAGACATGATAAAAGAAGGGGAATGGTCCCAAAAATGTGGGCTCGGGTTTTGCCTGGGTCTGTGGAGTCCTAATCTTGAAGGAGCTTTTGGGTTGGAGCAGGGAGAAATCCCGTGGTTTCCCACTTGAATGAAATAGCAGCCCTAGTAATATACTTCTCTCTTGCTGTGATAGATAAGTTTTGATTTTTACGTCTCAGGCTAATTAACAGCAGGAGCTATAAAAAAGCCAAGCGTATCTTTGAAGGTGTTCATTTTGCTATGACTCCAAAGGAGAGATTAAACTGTCACGGGTGTCAACAGCATGCAATGTGGCTTGTCTAAAATTCTGAAAAGTCAGTAAAAACCCTTTGATTTCACCCAGGATGATGTTAGCCACAGCAGCCACATCTCTGTCCTGTGCTCCTTGTCGGATGTAACCAGATAAAAGTTTTCCAAGTTCTCTGGGCCAAGGGTTTTAAGGTCACAAAGGAAGGAAGGTACTTTAGAGTATCTGCGAGAACCTTGGGGGAAACAAAGGGCAGATTTGAGCACAGTTTGGGGGCTCTTAGATAGCAAATTCTCACTGATTTATTTTACCTGGAAAGACTGAGCAGACACAATTAACGTCCTCCTAAAATCCTCTATGAACTAAGAAAAACAAGCAAATTTTGCTATGTGCTAAGGCTCGCCCTCTGGCAAGGCATTGCTGGAGTTCGGTGAGATCTTTTGTTATAAAATTGCCTACTTTGCTGTATTAGATCAATTCATCACAGAACGCACAGACCAAACTGAGTCAAAGATACGTGACATTATTTAAAGAAGTTTGAACCTAAGGTCCATGTGAGGGGTTTTCATAGGCACCCAATCAAGTGACACCAATTAGAATTATGATGTAGGCAAAATTCATTCGGGGTCCACCTCTCCTCCATGCTTAACTAGGCCCACACCCCCAAGATCTTTCTTCACCCCAGTCTAAGAAGAAAGGAGGCTCACGTTTGTTGAGTACCTGCCATCTGTCAGGTGCGTTACTCATCTATATTATCTCATTTAGCCCCCCAATGAGATGTTAATTATTTAGCTTCTATGAAAATCGAGTCTCATAGAAATCAGTTCTGTGAAGTCACACGAGGCACCCAGCGGCGGCCAGGTCTGGCTCCAGAGGCCGCGTTCTTTCAGTCTGCCCGATTGCCTCACTCCCACCCTGTCTAAACAAACAAAGCTGCCCTTTATCTTGTCCTCCAAGGTTCAAGTCTCTTGATCGTTATTTTCTCATGCTACCTCCCTGAGGCCCTTGTATGAAATCATCTTTTCAGTGAGACTGCCTTCAGGCCACACCATTTAACAGAAGCTCCCTTCCTTCCACGCTCCCAGCTCTTTTCCTGCTTAATTTTGTTCCACAGCACATATAACATCTAACATAACGTATGGTTTTACCTGTTTATTTTGTTTATGCCTGGCCTCTGTCAGTGGTATGCTGGTAAATGTTTAACAATCAGATCCCCAGGGAGAGAAAGCTCTGATTTGTAATGTACACCAATTCCTGTGGTGTAAATACTGCCACCGGGGCCGATTTCAAGCTACCCACTTGGCCTTGCTGAATGCGGAGTTGGGAAGAGGTGTGCCCAGTCTGTCGTGAGTCAGTAGGAGCTGGCTCCGCACTCAAATATCATCTCCATGGTGACAGGGATCAACTGATTGATTTTTAATCTATTTTTTTCACTGTTGTTTTTCCAGCACTTTGAACAATTTGACAAATAAATTAATTCAGACAGTTATTCAAATATATTTTTAAAAACTGACCCCATGCCGATACCATGCTAGATATTTGAGGTAATAGGCTAAACAAAACAAGCATTGCCCTCATATGACAGAGGAAAAAGACATTAAATAATTAATTGCAAATTAAGTGTTAAAGTATAATTGTGGTAAGGGAAATTATGAGGAGTGGTCAGATAGAAGCCCCCGAATCCTCCAGGCTTGTGGCTCTCAAGTTAAATCAACAAACGTCCACTGAGCAGCCCCCATGTGAAATGCATAGTATCACCCAGGCACCCTGAGGGATGTCGAGACTTACCTTGTTCCTCTCAGAGTTTACGGCCTAGGTAAGGTTAGTGAGGGAGGAACACCTGACAACCCTGTGTTTGTGTAACGTGGACATGGGTTCCTCTGTCCGTTCATAAGTACTTATGGAGCACCTGCAACATGCCAGGCACTGTGCTAGGCATCAGGGATGCAGCAGACAGCAAGGCTGTGGTTCCTTAGCTGTCGTGATGATTCTTCTGGTGTCTGCAGCTGGAGGCTGGCTCCCAGATGTCATTGTGCTCTGCACCTTCTTTCTGGCGTGGGAATACCTCTCGCTGGGGATGAGAGGAAGGAGGAGTATCGTTCCCATCTCACTCATCTTCCCATGACCCCATTTCTGATGGAAGAGAGTATTTTTAAGACTCTAGGAACACCCCGTTGGGAGGCAGGGTATATGGCCTCTGCCACCATCCATTCAGCGGGTGAACACTTACGGATCACCAACTATATGCGCTAGGACACGATGCTAGGTTCTAGGGAATCCAGACTGAAGTGGACCAGCTCAGTGCCACTGTGGAGCATACAGATATGTGATCAGATCTTTCCAATACCGTGGGACAAATGCATAATAAGTGTGACAGTGGAGCCATGTGTATGGTGCTAGGGAGTCAGAGGAGGGAGCCTCTAAGCTCAGCCAATCTGGAGAAGGCTTCCTGGAGGAGGTGACATTTGACAGAAGTGGTGAGCCATGAGTGGGGGTCACCAGGTAAAGAAGGCTTGGAAGGGTAATGGGAACTCTGAATCCAGTGCTTCTCCCATCCCCCACGGTTCTATCATCCTTCAGTGAAATCCTCCCAGGCTGTGAGAAAAAGAAGTGCTGTTTTTCAAAAGCGTACAGAATCATCCAAACACATCTGTATTTGTTTCAAATGGAAGTGACCGCTGCCCAAAAAACAGCAGTTGTTTTGTCAGAACCTAGTCTGTATTTATTCCTTTGTCTTTGTTTAATTAAATTTATCCCTCAATGGTTTCTTCTGGGACAGTACAGACCACTAGTAGCCATAAATCCCCTACATTCTAAAAACAGTATGAACGGACAACATGCGTGAGGCCAACTGGCAAGCCTGCTGTTTGTGGGACTGTTCTTCTGGAATGCGGCCATAATCCTGTTCCTACCACACTTTGCACCCTCACGTAGTGTCTGAGAAGGGACCGAGGATGGCAATAAACGTGAGATTTGTTTAAAGGAGGAAACTAAGTCTGGCGGGCTCAGTTAGTAAATGGGGAGAGGGATGGAGAGGCTGACTGTGGTTCTGGGCACCTTCTCCATGAAGGATTGTGAAGACTTTTTATCCAGTAGGTTCAATGGCTCTCAACCTGGCTGCACACTGAAGTTATCTGGGAGCTGCCAGCCTCCTAGCCCCGGCCAGTCTGATTTAAGGAGCAGGGTGGAGGCTGGGCATCAGGGTTTCAAAAGGTCCCCAGATGGTTCTAATGAGCAGCCGAGATTGGGCACTGCTGCCTCTGTAGATGGGACTTTGCAGTTGTTTCCAGGCTGTCTTGTGGGTATCCAGCCCTGTCCTGGATGGAATAAGCATTCATTGTCTCTCTCTACCTACCCTGTGGGAGGAAGTCTTTTGGAGAAAAGATCTTTGCTTCAAGGTCCTGGTTCATTGTTTTCGAAATGCTAATTTCAAAGGGGTTCTTTTGTAAGGCCTTGATTTTTTTCATTGTTATGAAAGTTTCTTTTATAAACTCTTGTGAGAAAATTTGTAATCAGATAGTTATAAATAAGAGAATAAAAGTCACCTAACTCCCATCACTCCTTCCTAACCACCGTTAGGCAAGGTTCTTGCTGGAAATGGAGGGGTGGCAAACTGGCAGCAGCTGGAACAGAGTAAGGAGTCCCCAGCTCCTGTCCCCCGCCTCCAGAGATGGGCTTGGGATTTGGGGGGTAGGTTGTTGCAGTGTGCTGGGCTATCATTTTCCAGCCATTGAGCCTCTGTGCAGACAGGGATGCTGCCCTCCCGATTAGGAAGCTTAGGGTCTAGCAAGAGAGACACATTGTTGACATCACTACAGAAAGGCCTGTGTAGTCCGCGTTGTGGCAAAGGCCAAGAAGGAGAAGAGCAAGGGCATTGACAGTGGATGGGAGGGGCCGAAGGCTCTGAATAACTGGTTATGGTCCTCATTTCAAGAGGTTAATTTTCCCATTAACGTGCAGGCTGCTTCAGCCTGCAACTTAGAAAACTACAGCTATTCCCAAACAAAGCGGCGACCTTCGTTTAACCGTGCGAGAAGTCCTTTGTTTTCCAGAGCTGAGAGAAACTGATACTTTGAGGTTTATTCTTCTAAAGCATGACTCAGGTGAAATCACCTGTCTACCTTTTGAAGGATTTTACCTTGAGTGGGCCCCACTGCCTGCTGCATTAAGTTCAGAGTGTGAAGCCTGTGGTCAGGCCCTCTGCCATCTGGTGTCAGTTGTCCTTCCAGTCCTCCCTCCTGCTACTTCCCTGGGAATTCTCGGGGTGAAATTCCGCTTCCGGGCCTGTCTTGCTTTCCTCCATTTCTGCACGCTTCTTCGCACTGGTCCCTCGGCCCACAGCGCCGTTTCCCTTCCTCATTCTCTCACACTTACCTGCCAGCCTTTTCCAGTCCTCTCTTGACTGGCAGTCATTCATTCCCTTTCTGAGCTCCTATTGTATTGTCATCATCTCTCTTACGGGTTTCTAGCATGTTCTGCTTAGTGTTTTAGTTATTTAGGGTGCACCTGATAGCCACTCTGGCCTTTCCAGTCTTCAGATGGGGCTAATTTGTTCCATCTTGGAACCGCTCCACTCACTGGTCCTTCAGTCAGGAAGGCCCCTTCCAGAGCTTCAGGTTACCAACCTTCCAACACAAGCCGCAGGACCACAGGACCGCAGGAATCCTGTGTCTGATCTGTCATTCCTGCATGCCTAGTGCCTGGGACAAAGTAGTGCTTCGTTTATTAAATAAATGAAAAGTATCGTATGATTTAACTTTTCTTACATCTCTGGCCTAGGGTTGTTAACTAACTGCAGGTTTTGTCATTCTTTAATTAGTCTCTATAATTTTTGCATGAGCCGAAGTTTTTTCTGATTATTAGTGTTTTCCTTATATCTAAATTCACTGGAAATCGCAATTGGTTTTCCCAACTGGAAATCTAGGATACAAATATTCTGGTAAAAGTTAAAGAAATTTACATCTATAATTTTTTTTCATCTACTTTATAGATTTGGGAATGAAAATACGTCTTTTAGTATTTTAAAACCAGAATTCTTATTCGTGGATGCTTAGACTTAAGCATTTTAAATGTTATGTTATAATTTTATTTTTTAATTATTTAATGCATTTTATAGAGATGATGAATAAATCAGTGTTTATATTTTTATCACTTCAATGTTTTATATTTATCTGAAAGCATAATAAACTATAAAACTCAGAGACCTAGGAGATCACTTTAAAGTGTAGCTGTTGGATTCAGTGATTAATCAAGCTTTCTAGTTAATTGAGTTTTACCATAGCTCAATATTATTAACTATAATAAAAAATATTAACCTGATAAAAAATTATTTTTAATATATTTAATCTCTTTAATGCTCTCTAGTTTTCTTTAACTTTAATGGTAAAGTTACTGGAAGAACTAGTTATGAAACTAAGCTATTTTCCTTGCTGAGAACTAATGTCATCATGTCAGCATGTTTCTGAAAAGGAGACACCAAATCAGTGATAGATTAAAAATGCCTTTAACCTTTTCATCCTCTGATATATTCTTAGTTCCACTGCATCAAGTGCATTCCTGTGAGTGCATTCTTACATTGCATTTAAATAAATATCCAGGGCTCAGCCCTTGTGGACATATAATAAATATTTGACCAAAATAGGACCAGCCCATGGGATTGCAAATTGGTACAGCCACTATGGAAAACAGTATGGAGGTTTCTCAAAAAATTAAAAATAGACATACCTTTTGACCCAGGAATTGCACTTCTGGGTATTTATCTAAAGAAAACCAAAACAATAATTCATAAAGATTTATGCACCCCAATATTCATGGCAGCACAATTTACAATAGCCAAGTTATGGAAACAGCCTAAATGCTCATCAACAGAGATCGGATAAAGAAATTATGGTTCACATATACAATGGAATATTACTCAGCCATTAAAAAAAATGGAATTCTACCATTTGCAAGAACATAGATGAACCTAGAGATTCTTATGCTGAGTGAAATAACTCAGACAGAGAAAGACAAATACCATATGATTTCCCTTATATGCGGAATCTAAGGAACAAAAAGAACAAACTAATCAACAACAGACTCACAAATATAGTGGACAATTTGGTAACGGACAGAGGGGAGAGGGGTTGGGGGACTGAGAGAATGGACGAAGGGTTAAAGAAGTACAAATTAGCAGTTGATAGCTGGTCACGGGGAGGGGGAGCACGGCAGAGGGAATGCAGTTAGCATTAATATGATGGCTAGGTGGAGGGCCAGGGGAGAGAGGGAACAATTGGGGGGATCATTTTATGAACTGTATAGACATCTAGCCAATGTACTGTATACCTGAAACTAATTTAAATAAATAAATTAAAAAAGAAAAAAGAAAAAAAATAGGACCAACCTGCTAATAGCCATACATCCATTTCTCCCTAGTCATCTTTGTTACTTCTACCTAAACTCCTCTGGCTTCCCATTTTCCTCATTTGTTACTAGCTGACTGAATAGAGTGCAAAGAGGATTTTCAAAGATCTATAGACACATGGAATGAGAAAAAGTATGTCCAAAGGGGCTAATAGAAGACTTGGGAATTAGGGAGTATTCTTAGGCCTTCCATGTTTTTGGTGGAGTTGCAGCTCTTTCCACTGTGTCCTCTCTCAGCTTCCCCATCTGCAAAATGTCAGACAGTGCCAGATTACCTCAGGACAAATTGCTGAGCCTGACTACAAAGCTTTTTGGTTCTCAAAGGGTAGGAATGATACTTGACACAGACAAGAGCAGATGCCTGCTCATGATAACTCAGTTTCCTCAAAATGTTTTCAGAGTACTTTCAGTGACATGGGAAAATACAAACTGATACGAATTTAAAATTATTTAATGCATTTAATAGAGGTGAATGATTTTAACTTGGAAAAATATGTTTTTATATATAAATAGGAACTCTACAAAATGTTAACAGAAGTTGCCTCTGGGTAGTAGAATTGCAGGTGGGAGCTTACAGGTGGATTTTCTTTTATAGATTTTTCCATGCTTTTCAAATTTTCTACTATGATCATATATCAATGCTTATAATGTTTTTAAAAGTTATTTTAGCAAGTGCTGTATTGTTGCTTGTTGCATGGCCCCATGCTGAGGGTCATTCAGAATTGTGTTCTAATGGCATGACTTTGCCCCAGTCCAGGATCTGTGTGCAGCAGAGGATCATGGCTGTGAGCAGCTCTGTGTGAATGTGCTGGGCTCCTTCGTCTGCCAGTGCTACAGTGGCTACACTCTGGCTGAGGACGGGAAAAGGTGTGTGGGTGAGTATGCCTTCCAGCCTTGCTTAAGGAAAGGGACAAGTTAAGCATAGTAAGGAAGGAGGGGGAGGACCCCGCGTGTCCAATTGCTCTCCTTTGAGTTGTCAACACAGCACTCAGTCCTCTGGTCTAGTTGTTAGAACTGGAACTTTAAAACCTTCATTTATGTCTGAGGTTAGCATTTTCTCATTCTGGGTCCTCGGCTAAAGGCCTATTTATTATAATCTGTGTAAATATGGTTGTCTGTTACCACAATCTTTGAAAGGACTGGGTGGATTTTCGTCAAATTTGGAGGGTATTTTTAAGATGGCTTGACTTAACTATAGCTCATGTGTTATATACATGAAGTTAACTTGGTGGTTGATGACTAGCACCTCAAAGACATGGGCAGCTGTCTTGGCACATGACTGCCAGGTGTAAGAGCCCAGACATATATAATAAGACATGATGGTCAGAGAAAACAAACAGTAGCCTCAAACACAAGCCCCAGCTAAAGGAGCATCATGGGCAGTGCTTGGAACTGCAGGCACCAACTTGTAATGAGTTGAGTAGTGTCCCACTTGGGCGGTTCCACATTGCGTGACCCGGTGAGAGGTAGGAGAGGTGGGGGTGACATCTGATATCTTCAGTGATGGACAGTGGTTCTCTTCAGCACTTGCAGAGCAGGCCCATCCCTAATGCACCTCCCATTTTGTCTACAGAACCCTTTAACTTGCACAGCCTCATCCCTCCACCAACAAAAAGTGCCTAACAAATAGTGTTCAATAAATGGGACTGGAAACTTAGGCAGAAAATCTGGAAGGAAGAGGACTCGACTGATAGCAGAACTAGAACTTATATTTTCTGACTCTAAATCCTGCGTTTTCTGTTCTACATTCCATTGTTTTCAATGGAGCCTAATATTTCTTGCTTCCCACAAACAGTGAATGGTTTTGTTTTTTTTTTCTGCACATAGAATTTACATTTTCCAGCACACCCGGAGTTTAGCTAAGGACATGGAAGGAAAAAGCAACACACATAAACTGTAGGTGGTAGCCCGCTCTTTGCAGGTGAAGAGTGAGAGTATCACGGCTTTGTTTGTTTTTACATACTTATGGAGATGAAAACTGCCCTCATTCGAGGTCAACACATAGAATTGGTCTCCTGAGCATTAAAATTGTTTTGTTTTGTTTTTTTCCTTAGTCTGCTGGTGGTGACCGTGATAGGTGGCAGGGTACATCTACTAACACCGGCAAAACAGAAGACAGCATAGTATATATCAACCAACTCTTATGATTTTTGCTTCATTAATTTTTGTTATATAAGTAATATACTCTTTCTGATGAACTTAAACAGATGAGAAAAATCACTGTTAATAGTTTGTTATCTTTTCTGCCAGACTTTTCCGCATATAAAGATCTGCCGCAAAATATTTTGTTAATGTTTAACAAAATGAGATCATACTATTTATTTTGTTTCACATATATTTTTTTCTCTTACCAGTTGTTAAATGGGTAGAAACTTTGGGTACTGCAGAGTCAGAAGGAAATCAGGCCGTTGGGAGTAAGGCTAGTGGATGAGCTTTAGGAAACAGGATTAGAGTGTCTGGTAGATGAGGGTGAGGGAAGGGTCAGGGAGAGTCCAGAGCTTACGTGGGTGACAGTAAGTAGATAGGGCAGAGGCAGTGGAGGCCAGGCTGGGGCAAAGGACCTGCCTTGGCCTTTGGAAAACTGGCAGGCAGTGAGGAACCTAGTTTTCTGAGTGTTGCCAAATAATTGCCTAATTGTCCCTATGTAGCAGAGAACCTTTTTGTCTCTAAGGGTTTTGCTCTAACTTCTGGAATTTGACATTTATTGAAGAACAGCAAGCATAAGAATAGATGCTGTGGTTGCCAGGGAGCTGTTATGGGCTGCGTTTATTAGAGATGGGTGTTTCTCTTGCTGCTGTTATCAGCAAGTAAGAATGTCTGCCTTTCCTCAAAGGAAGTGGAAGTTTCCAAGCGAGAGTGGGCAAATGGAAGAGCCTGTGTGTGATCCGGGTCTTAACATCATGTGTTCCTATCATCATCTTCTTCAACCAAGAGCCTGACCTGTAAGAGGCTGAGAATGAAATATTAAGCAATGGTGGACATTTATGGCCAGTTACCTTGGTTAGAGAAACTGAACAAATTCTCAAAAGGTCAGTTTCTGCTTTATGAGTCTGTGCTGAGTGCAAAGCAAATGATAGAGGTAATAGAGACTATAGGAGGTCAGAGAAGACGGACATCCTAATGGCTGGAGTGGGGAAGATCTGGGCAAACAAGGAAGGGTAGCAATTGATCAGATGTCCAAGGCAAGGGGAGACGTGAAGAGCAATGATGGTGTGGAGGTGGCAGTGTTCTCAAAGCTTAGGGCCTGAGCCTGGGCTGACGGAATGGGCAGGTCTCGCTCCTGGGAGCTGATAGATTAGGAAGAGACTGTAACAGAGAACACCAAATTAAAAGCTAAACAGGCAGCCTAACCTGAGGATGTAAATCTGAAGGGGCTTGGCAAAGATGGAGACCCCAAGTATCAGATTTACAGCATGAAATTGAAAGGAGAGCAAAAGGCCGATGGAGACCCTGGAAAAATTCCATTAGCAGCTGATCTGGGTGGCCCGTATGTAGACAGGCAGGGGAAGTTAAGAATGTGGTGACTACAAATCCCAATTAATCCACGATGATCCTAGTTTTTGCCTGTTGGCTCAATTCTCACTAGCACTCCCTTTTACTCTCAAAGGGGTTCTAGTTTGAGGATAAATTACATGATCACCCTAGATAAGGCTGGCCAGCTTGACTTAAACAGTTGAGGAGACCAGCTCTGTTGAAACAGATAATTTATGCAGGTGTAAAGAAAGCGATAAAGTTTAAGACAGCAGAAGGAACCAGACCGTTCAGGGCTTTGAAGAGCAGGCTAAAGAGTCTGGACTTCGTCTCTGAAAAGGAGTTACTGAAGGACTTGTACTGGAAGTGACAAATGCAAAGCCTCATCTTAAGGAACTTAATCTTGTGGTAAACTGCAGGATGGATTCAAGGAGGAAGGCGGTGAGAGGTGGAAAGACCCGTTGGGAGATGATGGCAATCACCAGACGAGGTGACAAGAGCCAGGGTTTGAGTAGCGACTGTAGGAATGGAGAGGGAAGGAATGAGGGTCGAAAGAAGGTGCTACAAGTAGGGGAGAAGGAAAAGTCACAACTGACCCCTGAGTTTGAGCTTCCATGACTCTGAGAGTGATGGCAACAGCGATGGAAGAGTGATGAGAACCTATCTTTAGGAAAGATAATAAGTAGTTTTAGATCAGGTGAGGGGGAAGTTGAGGTGGGACATCAACAAGGACAGGTGAAGAGGGAGCAGAGAACAGCCCCAACACAACAGGGAGAGATTAGCATCAATGACACCGAAAGGAAGCAGCATAGTTCATTTCTTTCTAAATTATAATCTCCTTCTGTTTTTCATTTAAAATGTCATTTATGTGTATTTTTTGTTGTTGTTGCTGCTGTTTTGAAGGCATCTGGACCTTCAATACAGTAAGACCTGGGCTCAAATCCCAGTTCTGCTATTTGCTAGTCATGTGTCTTTGCGTAAGTCATTCAGTTTCTGCAGTTTTCTCATCCATAATGTAGAGTAAGAGGATTTTTGTGGGATTAAATAAGATAATAAGCAAGTTCCTAATACACAGTGGGCAATATTATTATTATTTATTATTATTATTATTATTATTTTACTACTACTACTGCTTCTGCAACAGAAATTATTATCATTTCCTGGGTATCTTGAAGTGTGGAGTGAGAGGAGTGTGAAGGCCTGAGCCTTGGGTTGTAGCCACATTTAGGCAACAGGAGAGAGAAGTGGGGGCAAAAAAAATATCCATGAAGAGCCTAAGGTGGGGAGGGGGCTTGAAGGGGTGGGAAAGAGAGAATCAGAAGAGTCGTGGAGTTTGGTGGGGAAGAGGATTTCTAGGCCGTGCCAATATTCATTTCACGCTCCAGTGAGGCCAAAGGGAACAGGACTCAGAAAAGCCATCTAGTTGTGTCATTGATTCATCTCAGCAAACATTTCAGAACTCTCTGCTAGATACTCTGCTAAGCATCAGGGACACAAAGATGACCAGAAGATAATGATCGAGAGGGGCAGGGTAAAGGGCAGATTTCAGCGGGTAGGGAGTGGGTTATGAGAAAGTGGGGCCAGGACATCAAAACTCTTCATTGAAAGATGTTTGGTAGAAATTCACCGTGTTCAGCTCCTGGCTGATGGATGCAATGGGTTCCACAGCAGTGGTTCTAGTTCTTTGACTCATCCCATAATTATGATGTGACCTGCCTGAAAATCCAATTCTTAGCCAGATCAGGACCCTTAGACAACATCCCCACCCTTTTGAGTTAGTGGAAGATTCAATTCAATGCCAGTCCCCATCTCCCTGCCCGCTCCTTACACTCTGGGCAGAACCAAGCCTTCTTCCACATTCGGGTGAACAAGGGTGGATATTGACTAAGGGCCTCCTTTCGCTTTACTTGAGTCCCTGTATTTATAATCCATCAGCTGCCGCTAAAGCTGTGTTAATTTCCATCCCAAAGTGTACATTACAATTTTTTAAAATTTATTTTTAATTATAGTTGCCATATAATATTATATTAGTGTCAGGTACGAAACATAGTAATTCAACATTTATGTTCCCTATAATGTGATTACATAATAAGTCTAATAACCATGTCACTATCAAGCTACATTTTTCAAAGACCATTATCTATATCCTGGAGGTTGAGTTTTGTGCTGTACGTGCTCACCTGGTATTTACCAACAGCCTTGTCTTTCGGGGTAATGTTTGCATCATATCTGCCTAAGCAGATTGTAAACCCTTGAAGACAGAGGCCACTCGTACTTTTCTCCTTTCACAAAGTGGAAATGCAATACATTTTTCTTGAGTCATTGACTGAGGTTGAGTGATTGATTGCAATCTCAAGCATTTTAAAAATCTTTTCCCCTTGATGGGATTTTAAATTACAAAATCATTTCTTTCTTATTACTACAAAAATAACAAGAGTACAGATATGTATAAAGTCAAAATCTGAAAGTTATTCCTCCCTAATTTTAATTCTTCCCCAGTTTTCATCGCTGCTAAGAGCTTGGCTTCTCCTTCCTGCCTTTCCTCTAAGATGTCTTACGAATGTTGTTCGTTGTTACCATTCAAGGTTTAGCACATGCCTGACACATAGCAATTGCTCAATAAATGGTTGTGGAACAAATGAATGACATTAAGGTACCCCTTTACCCCCAAATTCAACCTTATCTGATTAGGCAGTGTGATTTAAAAAATGTAGATCACATTTATTGAATATTACTGTCTAGGACGTGTTTGAACTATTTTATGTGTAATCGAAACAACCTATGAGGTAGGTACTATTATTACTCACATTTTTTATATGTCTCTTAACCTCTCTATGTTTCAGTGACTTCATCTGTAAATTGAAGATAATGAAAACAATAACACCTACCTCCAAGGGTGGTTGTGAGGATTAAATGAGTTAATACATATAGAGCGCTTACAACAGTGCTCTATGTATTTGTTAATATTATTACTATCATTACAATGTCTGATACACAGATATTAGTTGAATCTGAATTTGTATATCCTTTATGAATTTCTGTCTTACAAATGGTTGTGTTTAATAATATATCAAATGTCTGGTACATTTTAAAAATCAGATTGAAGTCTGTGCTCAAATAATAAATAGCATGAGAATTTAATATGGCGGTACTGCTGCCTTCAAAGCTTTTTGCCTATTTCTCCCATATTAATTACCCTCAGTGAGGAGGGAATGGTTGATATATAAGTTGAGGACAAGGAATGGTAAGATCAATTTTTGTGTTAAAAGAGCAGACTTTTAATTCATCAGCTAACTCTTCATATTTGGAACACGATTTTTCCCACCCCTAAGGTAAGAGATGCCTCCCTATATTAGTTTGTTAGGGTTGCCATTAAAAGGACACCACAGACAGTGGCTAAAAGTCCAGGATCAAGGTGATTTCTTCTGAGGTCTGTCTCTTTGACTCAGCAGGTGGCTGCTCTCTTGCTGCCTCTTCACACGGTCTTTCCTCTGTGCATGTTCATCCCTGGTCTCTACTTTTGTGTCCTGAATTCCAATTCTTATAAGGACACCAGTCAGATTGTATTAGAATGCAGCCTATTGGCCTCATTCTATCTCCAGATACAGTCACATTCTGACCAGCTGGGGGTTAGAACTTTGACATGTGAATTTGAGATGGGGGAGACACAATTCAGCCTAGAACATTTATTGATTGTTATCAAAAGCAATAAGGAACCTCTGAGTTTTAAAATCCTGCATATAGCAATCCAGTTGTGCCTTGGGGAGGAGAGATTTTGCAAATCTGACTATGCGTGTGTCTAATATATTCTCAGCAAGTAAATTGGTTCTTCAATTTCTCTAAATGATGAATTGGGGTTTTTTTAATCTGTCAAAAACCTTTGAAACCCAAATGCTCCTCTTGAAAAAACCTCATTTCTACCAGCACCATCCCCTTGCAGACCGATCTCTGCTGAGAAAACCTTGGAATGTGACCAGATTATAAATCTGAGATTGTCAATTTTAGGCTTTATTACCTTGCACCAAAGTATTGTTTATCCTTGGAGACAGGTGAGCGATTTCTCGCATATTAGGCAGACACTGAACCTGTGTACACTGGCTGCTGACCTGAGATCTTAGCAGTTTGTGATCCGGAGGACCAAAGAGCTACCGCCATGGAATCACAGCAGTCCCCCGGGTCCGCGGTTTCACTTTCCATGGTCTCAGTTACCCACGGTCAACCACAGACTGAAAATGTTAAACGGAAAATTACAGAAATAAATAATTCATAAGTTTTAACCCATTTCCCGTTTGCCCCTAGAATACTCACTGGCGACACTTGCATCTGCAGCGTTTACCCCGAGATAACTCATGGATTCCAGTCCTAACCTTACCCTCAAAGTTTGCTATGAAATATCTCGCTTTATTATTTTTGCATTGCTCTAGTATATCGATAGTCTTTGGAAACAAACGACATCATTCTGTTTATAGCATTCTGTTTTTAGTAGTGGTATTTCCATTTATAAAATATAGTAATTCTCAATTGCTGAAAATGTCAAATCCTAGAAAATGTAGCATTCCTACATGTGATGTTAAATTAACGCTGGCAGTGAACTGTACTCTTTTTTTTTTCTAAATGGGAAAACGGTTACATTTCATGCCATTCCAAGTAGCATGATGAAATCTCGAGCCATCCAGCTCTGTCCTGCCTGGTATGTGAATCATCCCTTCGTCCAGCATACCCATGCTGGACATGCTCCCTGCCCGTTAGTCACGTCGTAGCCGTATGACCAGAAGGTCAGTAGTAGCCTAATGCTATGTTGTGCTATGTCGCATTATTCATTCACCTCACTTCATCAGTAGTAGCCTAATGCTATGTCGCATTATTCATTCACCTCACTTCATCTCACACATAGCCATTTTATCATCTCACATATCACAAGTAGAAGGGCGAGTTCAGTGCAGTAAGACATTTTGAGAGAGACCACATTCACATAACTTTTATTATAGTATATTGTTATAATTGTTCCACTTTATTATTAGTTATTGTGTTGATCTCTTACTATGCCTAATTTATAAATTAAACTTTATCACAGGTATGGATGTATAAGAGAAAACAGTATATACAGGGTTCAGTACTATCTATGGCTTCAAATATCCACTGGGGCCTTGGAATGTATTCCCTGAGGATAAGGGGGGAATACTGTACTCTGTTTGTAAAGGAGAGTATAGTAATTTCAGACAAAATAACTAAGAAAGGATTTTTTGAAGTAGACGAGGACTTGTAACAACAGAGGCATCTCTGAGTCGTACACATAGGTCATCTTCATACATCCTCCCCTCAACTGGCTCTCTCTTTTTACAAGTACAATTTTATAACCAAGGAAGTTATGCAAAGAACCCAAAACATGCGGCAAAGGATGTCAGAGTTGAATGGATTAGAACGCTCTTGGCTTTAAAAAGTTAAGTTCACATGCCTAGAAGTTCGTTTCTCTACTGATTGTCTCATCTCCTGCCGCCAGTGAACCAATGGGCCACCCTCAAATCAAGGTGGTATTTGACA
>NW_006439568.1:23769658-23791003 GCF_000325575.1 Pteropus alecto | reverse complement strand
GAATCCTACCTTGCCAATTTCTCCTCTCCCCCTCGGTTTCCAAAGAGCTGTGCACACAAAAAACAAAACTAGCACAAGAATCCAAGTCCAGAAGCCCTCTTATCCCATGATATTAGACCTGTGGTTGGCTGATTGATGGAAAATGTCATTTAAAAAGCAGAATCATAAAAAGTACATATATAAACCATTTTATTTTTATTTACAATGCATACATTTACTTTCAATAAAAATTACTTTTAATTTCACTTTCAAAAATTACTAACTTTAAGTTCATTTGGAAAAAAGTCATTTAAAAAGTTCTTTATTGCATAAACCATACCCAAAATGTATCGTCTATCATTTTCAGTTTGGTTTCTTTTAATTGCAGCAACAATTTCAAGATTTCTTTAAAGCAATGTAAGGGCAGAATACTTGTAAATTTTTAAGAAATTTCCCCCAATCTTTTACACTTGTTTCATCCATGCCTGTTTCTGTAGCAATTTTGGTTAGTAAATTGCCTTAATTAAGTCTTTACAAAACTTTCAATTTAGTTTTTACTTTTAAAAAACTCAATTTCTTTTAGTGCTTACATTATTGATTTTCATAGTATTTCAGTTAATTACAATAATGTACAAATGGCATATATAGATTTGGAAACAAAACAACTTCGACTCTTTATAATACTGGTTCTCAAATTTTAGCATGCATCAAAGTCCCCTGGAGGGCTTGTGAAAACACGTACCCCTGGGCCCCACACCCAGAGTTTCTGATTCATTAGGTCTGGGGAGGCTCTTGAGCCTTTGTATTACTGACAAGTTCCCAAACGCTAGTTGACGCAGCTGGTTCACAGATCACACTTTGAGAACTAATGTTTAAAGCACACAGTCAGTCAGCGGGAGAGGTACACAGGTGTTCCTCCAAGACTGCTTTGTGAGCATACAACCCGGCTGGTAGAGAAGTGCACAGGTGTTCCAACAGCCCGGAGCATTTAGAATGCTCTGGGCATCAAGTCCCATATTTTCAGAGGGAATGAAAAACATTGACTGATCAGGAGTTGGTTAAGTGGAGTTCAATTAAAGGGGTTTCTTTTGTGTAACTTGATTAATGCCTGAGCCAACATTAGATTCTCTATTCTAGAGCATTCTGAAAAAAGATGAGTTTGGAGTATGTGGCTTAGACTTTAGGCCTGACCAAAGCCTCTAACTTCTCCCCATTCTGATATGGGGCCAGCACAGTCAGCTGTCTCTCTGAGAGGTAGAGACGGCGGGGCTCAGAGGTCACCCCCAAGGTATGTGATAGGAAGTTCCAGAGGTAGAGCCTGAGTTTCTGCCTTTGGAGTACGACGCCCACACATCATTGTAGTACTTTCAGCATCCTGGGACTTGGAAGTCAGATTAACAGCTCTTCTCTTTGGAGGGGGTGCTAAGAAGGGGCTGACCAGAGTTAGGACTGGCTGATTGACAGCAGACACCCACGTCAGGGATTGGGAGACTTTCAAGGCCCAGCATGAAGAGGCTGGAGGTGGGAGTGCCTACTGCTAAAATAATTTCAGTGTCCTCAATTATTTGTTAATAATGCATTGCTTCTCGAAAGATGAGACATTAACCTTTAGAAGGATTTGGTGCTAGCTCAACAGTTACATCATAACTCAACTGCAGCAACTGGTTAATGTCCGTGACATTCAGATCCTGAGTGCCCTGCTCCCATCGTAGCGACTTGTATATTAAATCCACAAATATTAGATACTATTAGAACTCTCTAGGGAAGCAAAGTTACAAAAATGATACTTTACGCAGAAACTTAATGAAGCCTGGAGCAAAAGAATAAACACAACACAGGTTATTACCCTTTAAATATCTTTAGCTTTTCCCTTTTGATTACTGTATTAAGTATGTTGTTATGTTCTCCTTGCATGGATTTTTAAAAATTATATATGTGTATTAATTTTGTAGATTCCATTTCTTTATTATCTATAAATTTTTGATGTTAAAATAGCCTAAACTATAATAGAGGGAAACATTTTTTAAAGGAAAAAAAAAAAAGCCATTCATAATCCTACCGCCTAACACAACAAGCATTTTTATTTCTAATTTCCAGGCTTTGCCTTAGAGCTATATTTTACTTGGATATAATCACTGTAAATATACAATTTCGAGGTCTAATTTTTCACAAAATTTTGTTTTTCTTCCTATTTACAATTATGTTAGAATTATAATGTTAATAACTGCCTAATGCCCAAAATGGAACTCCGGATCTTCTCCCCACAAAACCTGCGCCATGACACCTTCTCCATCTCAATTACCAGCGGCTCCATCCCATCAGCTGCTCACACCAAACCCCGTGGAATCACCCCTAAGTCCTCTCTCGCCCTGCCTCTAGACCCGCCAGGAATCCTATTGGCCCACCTCCAACATACACCCAGTGTATTAGTCTCCTGGGGCTGCCATAATAAAAGACCACAAACTGGGCATTTTAGAACAACAGAAATGATTGTCTGACACTTCTGGGGGCTAGAAGTCTGCAATCAAGGTTCCTGGAGAGCCATGCTGCTTCTGCAGCTTGTAGGAGAGGCTCTTCCCTTGCTTTGGGTGGTGGCCGTTGATCCCTGGCATTCCTCAGCTTGCGAAAGCGCCTCTCCAGTCTCTGCTTTCTCATGGTGTTCTCCTGTGCGTCTGTGTCTTCACATGGCGTTGTCCTCTTCTTGTAAGGCCACCAGTCATACTGAATTAGAGCCCAGCCTAATGACCTCATCTTAAGTATGTCTGCAGAGATCCTATTTCCAAATAAGATCACATTTGCAGGTACTAGGAGTTAGGACTTCAACATACTTTTTCAGGGGACAGTTCAACCCACAACACCCAGAACACCATTTCCCTCCCCCACCCCCACTCCTTCCCATACCATCTTGGTTTCAGCCTTCATCATTTCTTGCTGAGATTATTGAGTAGCCTCCTAACTGGTTTTCTGCTGTCACATTCTCTCTCTATGGTCTGTTCTCCATTCCATTGCTCAGAACTCTCCAATGACTCCCTGCTCTCAGAGTAAAAGCCAAGGTCCTTGCAGTGGCCTCAGTCCCTCCTGATCTGCACTCACTCCCATCTCCCAGCTCTCTCTGTTCCAGGCCCCCTGGCCTCCTCGCTGATCCTGCAGCACACCAGGCCTGTTCCCACCTCCTGGCTTTTGCACTTGCTCTTCCTTTTGACCAGGATGCCTTTCCCAGATATCCTCACAGCTCGTACCTCATTCCAGACTCTGCCCCAACTGCCACCTTCTCGGCAAGGCCATTCTTGACCACTTCTGTTACATCACACCCTCCTCCCACATCCCCACAGTCTATTTCTTTTTGCCATTTTATTTTTCTCCAGAACACTCTCTACCTTCTAAAAAACTATGCCATTAATTTATTTTTTGTCTGCCACCACCACCATCATCCAAATGTGAGCTCCTCAAGGACTGAATTTTTCTCTGATTTGTTATTTGCTGTATCCTTACCACCTAAAACAGGGCCAGGTCCAGAGTCAGTGCTCAGTAAATATTTGAGAAATAAACTAGTGTATTTTCTCATAAATTACTAACCCATTTACTCTTACTAAATGTTCATTTTATTTTACAGATTTTTTTTGTCACTGTAAGCAATGCTGCTATATAAATAGCTTATTCCACTTAGTTAATTTCCCATTTCTAAAAATTATTTCTTTGGGTCAGGGTGAACATTGTCAAATGTCCTTCCAAAAGGATTTTTATCCATTTATAATGCTACCCACCATTACTAACTCAGATTCTGTTTTCATGCTACCATGCCACTGCTGATTTTATCTTGTCTTTATTTTTACTGTTTAATAGGTATAAGTGTGTCTGGTGATTGTTTCGGTTTGCATAACTTTTAAAAATAATTGTTTCTATGTTCTTTAGTTTATCTTCTGATATAAGGTGCCTGACCTAGGCTTCTGATTTTTATATCTGCGGGAAGGAGGCCTTGGGTTCATATTTATTTATTCAAATTCTTTTTTGGGCAATAGTATTTAATCTTTATTTATATTTGTTATAAGTATGCTTCTATTCTACCATTCCCTTCACCTCTGTTTGCATTTCTACTTAAACTCCGTGTTTTAATCTTCACAGCTGTGGACTACTGTGCCTCAGAAGACCATGGATGTGAACATGAGTGTGTGAATGCTGACGGCTCCTACTTTTGCCGGTGCCCTAAAGGATTTTCCCTTAACCCAGATAAAAAAACATGCACAAGTAAGTTACAAACAACAGCCCCCAAATTTCTTTTTGGATGCTGTTGCTATGGGCACTGTGGCCACGGAACTCTCCCAAGCAGAGAGAAGGATTATGTGCCGAGGGCATCTAATATCTTCTATCTCTATTCCTCTATTCCAGGCCTTTCTTAACTTGTCCTAAGACTGTAGCCCGCTCTACCTCAGTGTCACCCTTCAAGGCATTTGAGGAAGGTATCCTTTATTGGAGACCACATGTGGGAGTGTTCTTCCAGCATCTGCTGAGCAGGCTGACAGTCAGACCATGATACTTCATGCTGGCTCAGCCTGGCTGTGCCCATCAGTATCATCAGGGCTTGAGAAATGCTTTCATTGAAGCTTTGTGGCTTGCGGGCTGCAGCTTTGACTCCACACAAGTACAGGAAAATCGCTGAGCCAAAAGGAGTCGAATGAGGTTGCTCCAGGGTGGGGGAGGGCGGCTTGTGGAGAAGTGCTCATTTTTTGTTTTAGCTACGTAGTTCTATTTTACTTTAGCTATGTACACACAAATCCGAATTAATTCGAGCTCCCCAAATCTGACCATTAAAATCCACTAAAGGTGATCACTAGTTTTGCAAAAGATTCCAGAAGTGTTCCTTTAAATGTAAAGGTATGTCACAGTGCTTAAGGGACTGTGTATGGATTGTTAAATTCCTAGAGAGGTTCCATTAAGAGAAGCTTGTTCTTAAAGTATTAGAGCCCAGGATTTTTTGAAAAGTGAAGTTAAATAGCAATTTAAAATAAGTCATCTCTGAAACATACATCAATGAAAAAATAGGATTTCAATTCATAAAAAGTTCATGTATCCACAATCTTTCTAAAATAGTTTTATTATGTAAAGCAGGATATACCTGTACCGCTTTTTAAAAAGTAACCCCCCAAAACTCCTGAAGCAGAAACTCCCCCGTCAATCCCAAAATGTCAGCAGCTTACAAGCACCAGAGCTGGAGGCAGGGGTGGAATATGAAACTATAAGGGACACATTAAGTCAAAATATACATTTCTGAAGCCCTAACCATGTGCTGATTGCGATGAATAAGGTGAAGTCCTTCCTGGAGAAGAGATCTTGGCTGAGTCTTTAAGGCCAAGCCATCAGTCACCAGGCAAAGAAGGGTGAGCCGCAGGTAGCCAGGAGGAGGAAAGATGTACAAAGACATGAGCCAGACAGGCTCATACCCATGCCTGGTACATGACTGGCATAAGGTTGTTTATTGAGAGAATAAGTGAATGAATGAATGGACTGCTCTGTTTCTAGTCTCCTTTCTCTTCTGACCATTCTGAACTATAAATCAGCAGCCTGCGGTGTGGTAATGGCTGGGGAATTGTGGTTGCTGGGCTGATGAGTCAGTTCTTTCCGTCAAAGGGAAAGCTATGTGCTACCAAGGGGCAGTCGGCCTCAGTTCAAATGCCAGCTCCTCTGCTTTTTCAGAGTGATCTTGTGCAAGTTATTTATGCCTCAGTTTCCTCAACTGTAATAGAGAGTGGTAATATTGCCTACTTCATAATGTCTTGAAGACTATGTGAGCTAATCCATATAAACCACTTAGCAAATTGCCTGTGCCAAGCAAATTTTTTTAAGGGATGATACTGGCTTCAAAGACTTTAAGTTGGTATTTGTTGAGCATATAACACATACCTGAGTTCAAGCTTCCACTGGAAGCTGGTTGGTGACATAAACCATACAGAGCACACAGTCACCATACAAAGTGCTGTATGACAGAAGGTTCACAGTGTGATATAGAAAACACCCACGACAGGAGTTAAGGGAAAGGGGAGACCAGCTGGGCTGGAACAGATGGAGATGCTGTAGCCTCCCTGGGATGAGGCCTGGAGGAAACTCTACACCCTAGTCAGTTTCCTTCCTGCCTCTACAGCAGGGGTCCCCAAACCCTGGGCCATGGACCAGTACTGGTCCGTGGCCTGTTAGGAACCGGGCCGCACAGCAGGAGGTGAGCAGCAGGTGAGCAAGCAAAGCTTCATCTGTATTTGCAGCCGCTCCCCAGTGTTAGCATCACTGCCTCAGCTCCACCTCAGATTATTAGGCATTAAATTATCATACGAACACTGGTCCTTGTTGCCAAAAAGGTTGGGGACTGCTGCTCTACAGAATTCCTTCCTTGGCTGGGGTCACCTGATTTTCTCTGTCAGCCCCAGTTCCCAGAGGCTAACCATCACCCCCATACTGTGGCTCAGCATGTCTCCTATTCAAGAATCTCTTGGGAAGTAGAGAATTACAAGCTCCAGGATGGTGCAGGCAAGGAGACCCTGGAAGTAGATACTGTAGTTCAGGGCCACTGGGAGAGAAGGTCTGGCTGATAATTAGGGGAGGGAGTGGTCCGGCTGTGAGGTCTCACCGACTAGTCATGGAGTCCAGCAGTTCAACTGTCTTGGGCCCTGAGTCAAGACCCAGAAGTGGGATGCCCCAATGCATGGGCAGAGAAGAGTTGCTGGGCACTCAGAGGGGTCCGGGTAGGCAGCATCAGGGAAATGTGTCACCTAAAAGAAGGGCCCCCTTCACACCATGTTTGGGGGCAGGGCCAGGAGCCAGACCTTGGGAGGTGACTGGCAAGAGAAAGGAGACACTGGAGTACTTGGAAAGCTATGAAAGTAGGCAGTAGGCAAAGTCCACCTGTAACAACCAAGACACTTGGGAGTGCTCCAGACCTGTGGCAGAGACAGGAGCAAGAATGAGAAATAGGGACCAGTTAAAAGGACAGAAACGCTGGATGGAAGTAGAAGCTCAGAATCAAGGCAGACATCCTCTTAGTAATTAATGAGGCATCACATCAGCTTCCAGCCCGGCTGCTACTGTGATGTTGAGATAGAAAAAAAAATTTCCCACTTCTCATAAACTTGCAAAAAATGAAATAAAATAAAATATACTCAGTTTTTTTTCAATTTCAGTTTCTATTTTTAACCAAAAGTATATTTGAATGTTAATCCAATTAATAAGTGTACAATTAGTATTTAAAAAGATAGGGTAGACTAGTCGATGTAATATACCAAGCATGATTAATATATGATTAAGCCAAAATGCATGTATAAGAATGTTATGTTCCTGAACAAATAATACACTTTAAAAAATGTAAGTAATGTTCAAATAAGCACCACCTTTTACATCAATTCCTTACCCTAAAGCAACCCATCCAAATCTTTCTGAATATTTTCTAGACAGGAGAAGGGTAGAACCATGCAGGTATCATCAGTTTGGCAAGACTTTTATTTATTGTAGGAAAATAAACATAATATGAAACTTAACACTGTAACCTCTTTAAGCATACAATTCAGTGGCATTAAATACATTCATGTTGTTGTGCAGCCATCACCACCATCCAGCTTCAGATTTTTTTCATCTCCCTAGACAGAGGCTCTATACTCATTAAATAATAGCTCTCTATTCCCCTCCCCGTTTCCCCCGGCCCCTGGCAACCACCGTTCTACTTTCTATCTGTATAAATTTGACTACTCTTAGTACCTCACATAAGTGGAATTGTATAATACATGTCCTTTTGTGGCTGGCTCATTTCACTTAGCATAATGTCCTCAAGATTCATCCATGTTGTAGCATATATCAGAATTTTCTTCCTTTTTAAGGCTGAATAATATCCCATTGTATGTACTTGTGACATTTTGCTTAGACATTCATCTTCAGTAGACATTTGGGTTGCTTCCACCTTTTCACCCCTGCGAATAATGCTGCTATGAACATGGGTATACAAGTACCTGTTCAAATCCCTGTTATAAGTTTTTTGGGTATTTACTTAGAAGTGGAATTGCTGTATCACATGGTGGCAAGACTTTATGAGATTTAATTTGAAACCATTACTCCTGAGCCAGGCATGGGAACATTCTCAGGTAGATGTTTAGATGTCTTTTCATGGGAAAGATAATGTCAGTCCCATGGACAGGGATTTGTGTCCTTGGTATCAAGGAGACTGGGTTTCCTGTCTAATGCTTAATCATCTAATACCTGTAATGATGAGTAAAGGCAGTTGTGGACAATATGTTTTACACATTGCTGTTTAGTATTTACTGACTTTGAGATCATGATACATGTTATTTTTCAAACTCCATTCATAACTTGGTGGACACTTCCATTCTTATTTTTTAAACAGGATTGCTTTGCACTAAAGTACTAAATGAATATTTGTACTTGCATTAAAAGTTAAACAGAAAAAGGAAATAATTTAATGCTGAATCAACAATAGAAGAACAAGAATATATTAGCCTTTGGGTTTCTGGGCCAGCTTGCTGTTAACCTGCTGAGCCCCACTATCTTCCTACAGCCTGCAATATGCCACATCTGAGACCTGCGTGCATGAATAAAAGATTTTCAGTTGGAGAGACTCAAAGTTCAACCTAGTTCTAGCCCAAGTACCCATCCTACAATATCCCCACCATGCCATCATCCAGTCTGCAATTGAATACCCCCACTGACAGGATATTCACTATATCCCATACAGTGCATTCCACTTTGTACAGCTCTGACTCTCAGAAAGCAATTCCTTAAACTGCACTGACAAACAGAGGGTGGGCAAGATGGCAGGCTAGGTAAAAAAAAGGCAGGCTAGGTTTGGCCCCTCCCATGACTGCATTAAAATTATAACCAAATTACAAAACAATCAACTTGAAGAACCACCTGAATGAAGTCTAGCTGAACATATCATATATAACTGAAGATATAAAGAAGATGCCACATCGAGACCAGTAGGAGGGGCGGAGACACAAAATGGCTGGCCCAGCACCCACATGTGGCAGTTGAGTATTGGGAGGGCTATAGTGGCTGCAGAGGTACCCCTGAAGGAGTAAGGGATCCTAGCCCCACACAGGGCTTCCGAACCCGGGGTTCCAGTGCAAGGAAGAAGAGTTCCCACAAAATCTGACTAAAAATCAGTGGGGATTCTGACCATCCCGGTGAGATGGAAGGAACCTGAAAATCCAGACCCTACCCGCCCCCACCCCTCCACCCCGCTTAAATGGCCTGCACACAGATTCACTCACTCAGACACTCACCCTAGACTCTGGAAGAAGGTCAGAAGCTTGAGAAGCACAAGAGACGTACGGGGAAAGCTGTTGTGTGGCATTAGAGTGAGGGCAGGAGGGACAGCCACCATTGTTCCTTTGTCGGGCCCTCAACCGGTACAGTCTACAGGCAGGTGCCATCTTGCCTGTGTTTAACCCTCTCCCCACATGGCTGATTCTGAATCTGCATTGCCCTCGTGAGATCAGCTTGCTATACCCTGTGATTCCCTAAGACCCCGCCCTACCCAACTCTAGTACCACCCAAAGGCTCTTCCAGTTGATGAGCCTTATGGGCAGCTGGCAGGCAGCCTCAAGCCTCTAGTTATAAGAATGTTCAATAAACTTAGAGGGGGAATAGATCATTTCAATGAGGACTTCAACAGAGAGATAGATAGTAAGCATAAAAAAGACATAGAAACCATAAAAAGTCAGAAATGAAGAATACAATAACTGAAGTGAAGAATAAACTAGAAGGAATTAACAGTAGATTAGACGAAGCAGAGGATCAAATCAGCAATTTGGAAGACAAGGTAGCAGAAAACACCCAATCAGAAAAGCAAAAAAGAATATTTAAAAATGAGGAAAGTTTAAGAAACCAACATCAAGCATCGGACATTCGCATCATAGGGGTACCAGAAGGAGAAGAGAGAGAGCAAGGGATTGAGAACCTATTTGAAGAAATAATGACAAATAAAACTTTGCTAATGTGGCAAAGGAAATAGACAACAAGGTTAGGAAGCACAAACAAGAGTCCCAAACAAGAACCCGAACAGACCCACACCAAGACATATCATTATTAAAATGGGAAAGATTAAAGACAAAGAGAAAGTTCTAAAAGCAGCAAGAGAAAGTCAGCTAGTTACTTACAAGGGAACTCCCATAAGAATGTCAGGTGATTTCTCAGCAGAAACTTTGCAGGCCAGAAGGGATTGACATGAAATATTCAAAGTAATACGAAAAAAGAACCTTCAATCAAGTCTACTCTACCCAGCCAAGCTATCAATTAAAATTGAAGGTAAGATAAGGAGCTTCCAAGACAAGAAAAAGTTAAGAAATTCACTGGAACTCCCATAAGAATGTCAGGTGATTTCTCAGCAGAAACTTTGCAGGCCAGAAGGGATTGACATGAAATATTCAAAGTAATACGAAAAAAGAACCTTCAATCAAGACTACTCTACCCAGCCAAGTTATCAATTAAAATTGAAGGTAAGATAAGGAGCTTCTGAGACAAGAAAAAGGAAAGCAAGGGATTGAAATAATGGTGAAAGAAATTTATCACCACCAAGCCAGTATTACAAGAAAAGTTAAAGGAACTTCTTTAAGAGGAAAAAGAGGTGGGAGAACAGATATGAATAATAAAATGACACTAACTATGTACCTACCAATAATCATTTTAAATGTAAATAGATTAAATGCTCCAATCACAAAATGTAGGGTAGATGAATGGATGAAAAAACAAGACCCATACATATGCTGTCTACAAGAGACTCACTTCAGATCAAAAGATATACACAGACTGAAAGTAAAGGAATGGAAAGAGATATTTTATGCAAATGGAAATTTTTAAAAAGCTGGGGCAGCATTACTTATATCAGACAAAATAGACTTTAAAACAAAGGCTATAATAAGAGTCAAAGAGGGCATTACATAACGGTAAAGGGATCAATACAGCAAGAGGATAAAACTAGCTAACATATACGCACCCAACATAGAAGCACCTATGTAAATAAAGCAAATATTGACATAAATGAAGAGATTGACAGTAATGCACTCATAGTAAGAGACTTTAACACCTCCATGACACCAGTGGACAGATCTTCGAGACAGAAAATCAGCAAGGAAACAGCAACCTTAAATGATATACTATACCAGATGGATTTAATTGATATTTTTAGAGCATTTCACTCCAAAGCAGCAGAATACACATTCTTCTCAAGTGTACATGGAACATTTTCCAAGGTAGGCCACATGTTAGACCACAAAACAAGTTTCAGTAAATTTAAGAAAATTGAAATCATATCAAGCATCTTCTCTGACAACAATGCTATGAAACTAGAAATCAGTTACCAAAAAAACTGAAAAATACAGAAACACATGGAGGCTAAATAACATGCTATTAATCAATAAATGGGTTATTAATGAGATCAAGGAAGAAATCAAAAGATCTCAAGAGACAAACGAAAATGGAAACACATTTCAAAACTCTATGAGACACAGAGAAAACAGTCCTAAGAGGGAAATTCATAGCAAAACAGGCTCACCTCAAGAAACAAGAAAAATTTCAAATAAACAATATAACCTTACACTTCAAAGAACAAGAAAAAAATAACAGCAAACAAAACTCAAAGTGAGTAAAAAGAAAGAACTAATAAAGATCAGAGAGAAATAAACAAATTGAGTCTAGAAAAACAATGTTGAAGATCAATGAAACCAAGAGCTAGTTCTTTGAAAGGATAAACAAAATTGATAAATATTTAAGCAGACTCATCAAGAAAAAAAGAAGACCCAAATAAATAAAATCAGAAATGAGAGAGAAGTGACGACGGATTCCACAGAAATACAAAGGATTATAAGAAAATCCTAATAGCAATTATATGCCAACAAATTGGACAACCTAGAAGAAATGGATACATTCTAAGAAACATACAATCTCCCAAGACTGAGTCAAGAAGAAACAGAAAATGAGAACCAACTAATTACCACCAACAAAATCGAATCAGTAATCAAAAAACTCCCAAAAAACAAAAGTCCTGGGCCAGATGGCTTCATAGGTGAATTTTACCAAACATTTAAAGAAGAATTAACACCTGTTCTTCTCAAACAAACTATTCCAAAAACTTCAAGAGGTGGAAAGGCTCCCTAACTCTTTTTACAAGGCCACCATTACCCTGATTACAAAACCGAACAAAGATATTTCAAAAAAAGAAAATTATAGGTCAATATCCCTTATGAACATAGATGCAAAAATTCTCAACAAAATATTAGCACACCAAATTCAGCACTATGTTAAAAAGATCATACACTTGTTAAAAAATCAAGTGAGATTTATTCCGGGGATGCAAGTTTGGTTCAATATCCACAAACCAATTAATGTGATACACCATATTAACAAATTGAAATACAAAAATCATATATCATATCAATAGGTGCAGAAAAAGCATTTGACAAAATCCAGCATCCACTTATGATAAAAACTCTCAACAAAGTGGTAATAGAGGAGACATACCTCAACATAATAAAGGCCATATATACTTAACCTACACTAGCATCATACTCAATGAGGAAAAGCTAAAAGCGTTTTCCTTAAGATTAGAAATAAGACAAAGATGTCCACTTTCACCATTTTTATTCAACATAGCATTGGAAGTCCTGGTTACTGCAATCAGACAAGAAAAAGAAATAAAAGGCACCCAAATTGGAAAGGAAGAAGTAAAACTGTCATTATTTGCAGATGACATGATCCTATGTAGAGAGAACCCTAAATAGTCCACCAAAAAACCTATTAGACCTGATAAATGAAGTCAGTAAAGCAGTAGGATACAAAATTAATATTCAGAAGTTGGTTGCATTTTTATACACCAACAATGAACTACCAGAAAGAGAATTTAAGAAAACAATCCCCTTTACAATTGCATCGAAAACAGTAAAATACCTAGGAATAAATTTAACCAGGAAGGTAAAATACCTGTACTAAGAAAATTATAAGCCACTGAAAAAATAAATTGAAGAAGATTCAAATAAATGGAAGTATATACCGTGCTCCTGAAAAGAAAGAATCAACATTATTAAAATGTCCATACTACCCATAGCAATCTATAACTTTAATGCAATCTTTATCAAAATACCAATGGCATTTTTCACAGAACTAGGACAAATAACACAAAAATTTATATGGAACCATAAAAGATCCCAAATAGACATGGCAATTTTGAGAAAGAAGAACAATGTTGGAGTTATCATGCTACCTGATATCAAACTATATAACACGGTTATAGTAATCAAAACAGCATGTTATTGGCAGCAAAACAGATCAATGGAACAGAATAGAGAGCTCAGAAATAAATCCATGCTTATACGCTCATTTGATTTATGACAAAGGAGGCAAGAATATACAATGGGATAAAGACAGTCTATTCCATAAATGTGTTGGGAAAACTGGACAGATACACGTAAAAATGGAACTGGATTACCTTCTTACACCATATACAAGAATAAATTCGAAGTAGATAAAAGACTTAAATGTATGACCTGAAACCATAAAACTCCTGGAAGAAAACATAAGCAGTAAACTCTCTGACATTGCTCTTAGTGATTTTTTTTTTCCTGATATACCTACTTGGGTAAGGGAAACAAAAGAAAAAATAAACAAAAAATGGGACTACATCAAACTAAAAAGTTTTGCACAGTAAAGGAAACCAACAAAACAAAAAGACAACCTACTGAATGATAGAAGATATTTGCCAATGATACATCAGGTAAGGGGTTAATAACAAACTTTATAAAGAACAACTCACCACCAAAAAAAATCCAATTAAAAAAAGGGCAGAAGACCCGAATAGGTTTTTCTGCAAAGAGAAAATACAGATGGCCAATAGACATATGAAAAGATGCTCAAGGTCACTAAGCATCAGATAAATGCAAATTTAAATCACAATAAGATATTATCTCACATCTGTCAGAATGGATATCATCAATAAATCAAAAAACAAAGGCTGGCAAGGACGTGGAGAAAAAGGAACCCTCGTGCACTGTTAGTGAGATTGCAAAATGGTACAGCTACTATGGAAAACAGCTTGGAGGTTCCTCAAAAAATTAAAAATAGAATGGCCTTTGGACCTAGCAATTGCACTTCTGGGTATTTATCCAAAGAAAAACAAAACACTACTTTGTAAAGATTTATGCATCCCTGTGTTCACTGCAGTGCTATTTACAATAGCCAAGATATGGAAGCAACCGAGGTACCCATCAATAGATGATTGGATAAAGAAGTCATGGTACATATATACAAGGGAATATTACTCGGCCATAAAAAAATGAAGTGTTACCATCTGCAACAACATGGATGGACCTAAAGGGTATTATGCTGAGCGAAATAAGTCAGACAGAGAAAGACAAATATTATGTGATTTCACTTACATGTAGAAGCTAAGAAACAAAAGAAATGAACAAACAAAACAAAAACAGACTCACAGATACAGAGAACAAACTGGCGGTTGCCAGATGGGAGGGTGGTAGGGAATGGTTGAAAAAAGTGAGGGGATTGAGAAATACAAATTGGTAGTTACAAAACAGTCACGGGGCTGGGAGTACAGCCTAGGGAGTACAGTCAATAATATTATAATGGCTATGTATAATGCCAGATGGGTACTAGAGTAATCTCGGGGACCACTTTGTAAATTATGAAAATGTCCAATTATTATGCTGTATACCTGAAACTTATTTAAAAAAAAAAACTGAGCTGATACCTACTCCCTCACACTTTGAGACCAACAGAACAAATTAAGCTTCTCGCATTTTCTTGGTCACTAAGAATGAGTCATATCAGAATAACTTTATTTCATTTAGTAGACTAGCCAGGCATGGATAATATGGTAGCAACTGTCTAGACTTTAATAGGCATTTGACCAATTAGCTAACGAGAGGCCTGGGCCCTGTGGACCAGATGAGAAATGTATCTGGATAAAAGAATTACTGGTTGCGTTTGTAACTGGCTGAATGTCTGTACCCAGAGGATGCTGATTGCTGAACTGAGATAGTCCTGGAGGGAGGTTTTTTAAACAACCTGGTGGGAAGAAACCTTGAGGAAGTCATGAGAGCTGTCTTTCACTCCTACTGAACCATTGGTACTTGGTGGGCAATATTAACATATCTAGACCCTCACAAAACACTCTTCTAAGAGTAATACCAGTAATTATTTATTCATTTAACAAATATTTGTTGAGCACCTACTATGTGCCAGATACTGTCGTAGAAATGGCATGAAGCAGTAAATAAAGCAGACCAATAGACCTCCATCCTTGTGGAGCTTACGTTCTATTGGAGCATGGGAAGGGAAGAATACATGTCTCAATGAGAAAGTGACATTTGATCCAAGACTTGAAGGAGGTGAGGGAGGGAGGAGACCTTTGAGGTAGAGAAAACAGCATCAGCGCAAAGACACTGAGGCAGGAGCAGTGAGACCTGGCAATGTTGAGGGCTGCCAGAAAAGTCTGTAGAGTAGGATAGAATGAGTTGGTGATGTAGACATTGTGGTCCGTGGAGCATATGCCTGCCCTCTCCGCAGTCACGCATTTGCTTCCTGTCTCCCCAAATTCCATCTATACCTGTGAGCTCATAGTCACTACTCTATATAGAGATCCCAAACTGAGTTTGTTTATTGCCTATGCTTTTTGTTTTGGATATAGACATCAGAAGATATATATATCACTCTCAGTAATGTTCCCTGGTTATTTTCTTCTCCAAATTACTGGGTACCTCCCACACTATTTTCTTTTTCTTCTCTATATTATTTCTGCTATTTTCAATGGCTACTAGTTTCACAATTATAAATGTGTATATTTATTTTTAGTACTTTTTCTGATTAAAAAGGTTATATATGGCCATCATAGAAAATTGGAAAGTACAGAAATGAAATTGTATAAAATGAAATGATCTGTAATTCCATCATCCAGAGTTAACCATTGTTAATACTAATTTGCTACATTTCTCTCCATTTTTATGCATATGAATATATTTTATAGAGTTGAGATCATATAGGATAACATTAAATCATGAGCATTTTCACATGTCATTCAAACTTTATCAAAAACACTCTGATAACTGTATTTTATCATAAGTATACATCACAATTTGTTCAACAGCTTTTTCAGCTGTTCAAATTGAATTGTGATAAATATCCTTGCACATAAATCTTGGCATTTCTGATCATTTTCTTAGGAACAAAATATAAAAGTAAATTTATGGATTCAAAGACGAGTAACATTTTAAGGCTTTCGATGTAGATTATAAAATTATTTTCCAAAAACTTTGTACCAATTTATACTCTACCATAAGTGTTTTGAGAAGGCAATTTAAAAATTTTTGCTGACTTGGTAGGAGAAATTTTTTTCTCACTGTTTTGTTTATTACTGTGTCTTTAATTATATTTTCTTCATAAAATTACATTTTTATATGTCTAATTTATAAATGTATATTTATTGGTGTATTGGTATTGTTATTTCATTAATGAACAATCAATATAAGAGATTGTAAGTGATTCCTATAAGCTTCATCAGGCAAAAGACTATACGTTTTTACTCACTGCTGATCCCAGTGCCTAGCCCATAGTATATGTTCTGAGAATATTTATTCATTATATACATGTAAAGATATATATCATAAATAAATGAATAAACAGTGAGGTTAACAATTTTTAATATAATTATTAGACATTCAAAAGAAAAGAAATAATATATTTATCTGAGCTGAAATAGAAAAAGAAATAGAAAACAGAAAACCAACAAAGAAAACTGGTAAAAACAAAAAATGAGGTTTTGTTTTTTTTTTTTCCTTGAGATCAGTAAAATTGATGACCCTCTAGCCAGACTGGTCAGAGGAATAACAGAGAGAAATCACAAATCACCAATATCACAAATGAGAGAATAGAGATTACTACAGATCCTATAAATATTAAATGAATAATAAGGAAAAATAATGAACAAATTTATGCTAATAATTTCAGCAACTTAGATTAAATAGACAAATTCTTTGAAAGACAAACTACTAAAATTAACTCAAGAAGAAGTATATTATTTGAATAGGCCTCTAACTATTAAAAGAGATCGAACTTGTATTTAAAACTTTCCTACAAAGAAAACTCCAGGCCTAGGTGGCTTAACTGGTAAATTCTGCCAAACATTTGAGGAAGAAATAATACCATTTTAACACAAATTCTTCCAAAAAATTGAAAATGAGGGAACATTTTTCAATTTATTCTGAGGCCAGCATTGTCCTGATACCAAAACCAGAAAAAGACAGTAAAACTACACATAAATATATCCTCAAGAAATATATGCAAAAGTTTTAAAAATATTTTTAGTAATCAAATCCCACAATATATGAAATGAATAATACATTATAACCAAGTGAGATTTATCCCAGGAATTCAAGATTGCTTTAAAGTGGAAAAATTAATCAATGTAATTCACAATATTAATATACTAAAAAGCAGAAACCATATGATGTATTTTTATAGATATAGAAAGAATATTGGACAGGGTCCAACATTCTTTTATGATTTAAAAAAAAAAAACTACTCGACAAACTAGAAATGAGGGGAACTGCCTGAATCTGGTAAAGCACATCAGTGTAAAAACCATCAGCTAACATACTTAATGATGAAGGACTGGATACTTTCCTTATAAGATCAAGAACAAAACAGAATACCCACTCTCACCACTTCTATTTAGCACTGTAAGAGGTTCTAGTAGTAATAAGAAGGAAAAAAAGAAGGAAATGAAATCTAGATTGGAAAGGAATAATTGAAACCATCTTTATCAACAAAAAACATAATGATCTATGCAAAAAATCCAACGGAATCTATTTAAAAAGCTACTAGAACTATTGAGTTTAGCAAGGTTACAAGATACAAGGTTAATATGCAAAACTAAATGACTTTTATTAACTTTTGATAGAAAATCAAAAATTAAAATTAAAAATACCATTTACAATAGCATCAAAAATATGTAATACTTAGTGATAAATTTGACAAAGGATGTGAAACTCATACACTGAAATTAAATTATAGATCAAAGCAATATTTATCATAACTCTAGCACGCTTTTTTGGTAGAAATTGACAAGCTGATTCTAAAACATTTGTCAAAATGCAAAGGACTAAAATAGTCAAATAAATTTTGAAAAATTTAAACAAAGTTGGAAGACTTAAACTACCTGATTTTTAAGACTAATGATAAAGCAACAGTAATCAAGACGGTGTGATATTGGTGTAAAGATGAACACATAGATCAGTGGAACAGAATACAGTCCAGAAATAGATCCACATATATATGATGAAATGATTTTCAACAAAGGTGCCGAGGTAATTCAAGGGGGGGAAGGATAATGTCCTCAACAAATGGTGCTGCAACAGTTGGACTGACTGCTATATATGAAAGAAAAGGAAGGAAGGGAAGGGACGGGAAGGAAGGAAGGAAGGAAGGAAGGAAGGAAGGAAGGAGAGAAAGAGAGAGAATGAGAGTGAGAGAGGGAGGGAGGGAGAAACTTAGAAACTTGACTCTTACATCACCCCATATACAAAAATAAACTTGAAATGGGTTTTTACACTTAAATGTAAGTGTAAAAACCATAAAAATTCCAGAAGAAAACGTAAGATAAGATCTTAGTGACCTTGGGTTTAGCAAAGGTGTCTTAAATGGGACATAAAAAACAAACTATAAAAATTAAAAATGAATGAATTACACTTTGTCAAAATTAAAACTTTTATTCTTCAAAAGACACTATTACTAAAATGAAAAGGCAAGCCACAGACTGGGAAAAATATTTGCAAATTGTATGTCCAACAAAAGATTTACATTTAGAATATATAAAGAATTCTTAAAACTTAGTAAGGAGACAAACAACCCAATAAAAAAGGGCAAAAGATTTGAACAAACATTTCACCAAAGAAGATATAGAGATGGTAAATAAACATTGAAAATATATTCAACATCATTAGTCATTAGGGAAATGCAAAATAAACCACAATGAAATAACCACTTCATATCCACGAGAATGGTTAAAATTACCAAGTGTTGCTGAAGATGTGGAGCAGCTGGAACTCTAATAAAGTGCCTGTTGGAATGTTGAAGAATTTAAGCATACATCTACCTCATGACCAGCCATCCTACTCCTAGATGTTTAGTCAAGAAAAATGAAAGCATACGTCTACACAAAGACTTATACATGGACGCTCCTAGATGCTTTATTTGTGATAGCCCAAAACTGGAAACGACTCAAATCCCACAAGCAGATAAATGGAGAAACTAATTGTAGTATATCCATGTAATGAAATACTATTCCACAATAAAAAGGAACAAACTACTGACATACACATAAACAATAGATGAATATCAAAAGAATTATGATGAATAAAAGAGCCAAATCAAAAAGAATACATTCTGTATGATGCTATTTTAATAAAATTAGAAAACACAAAGTAATTTATCTTGACAGATAGAAGAGTAATGATTACTTGGGGCCAAAAGGAGTAGAGAAGAATGACTTAGAAAGGGGCACGAGGAAACTTTCGAGAATAATGTCTAAGCTTGTTATCTTGATTGTGGTGATGATTTAATAATGGGAGCATGTATGTGTTGAAACTCACCAAATTGTTCATCTTAAATGTGTGCCATTTGTTTTTTTGCCAGTTGTACCCCAATAAAACTGAAAACAAGTAAGGGAGCCTGTATTATTTTAAAATGTTAATGTCATAAAAACACAGAGAGGCTGTGGAAATGTTCTAGAATATTGCTTTTGAACACTCCATGGTGATGAAATGTTCTGTATCTGCGCCATAAAATAGAGTAGTCAGGAGCTACCATGACTATTGGGCACTTGAGATGTGGCCAGCACAACGGAGGGACTGAATTTTTTATTTTATTTAATTTTAGTCCATTTTAATTTAAATGGCCATTCTAGACAGCATGGTTCTAGGTTATAGGAGGCTAAGCATATGTGAAAAGTAAATATAATCTCTGACCCTATACTGAATCCTGTACTAGAGGATGACAAATGCTATAAAAAACATTAGGTCAACTGACAAGACTAGACTATGGATGGTAGATTAAATAAAAGTATTATATCAATGTAAATTTGTGAAGTTTATAGGTATACTGTGGTTATTTGAGAGAAAATCCTTCCTCTTAGGAAGCACACACTGTATTGAAAGAAAAAGGGACAGTGATGTATGTAACTTACCCTCAGATAGTTCAGAGAGATAAGCAAATGATAAAGCAAAGGGGGCGAAATATTAACAACGGGTGAACCTGAGGAGAGATTATAGAGATGTTTCTTGTACCTACATACTTATATTTTTATGTTTGCAACTTTTTGTAAGTATGAAATTGTTTCCAAATAAAAAGGTTTTTAAAAATACTTTTATATCTGATTGTGTTACTGTAGTTATATTTCTAAAGAGTTCCAGTCTTTTAAGGATACATTATGAAATATGTATGGACAAAATGATATTATATCTGCGCTTTGCTTCAAAGTAATATAGAATCTTAATCCAGGGTGTGGGAGTACGGGTGAAACAGGTCAGCCGTAGATTGATTCTCTTGAAGCTGAGTGATATATACATTTATTATACTATGCTATAGATTTATTATACTATTCTGTTCATTTTTGTATGTTTAAAACTTCCATGACTTCAAATTAGGAAAAATCAGCATTTTCTCAATGTTTTTCCTTTCAAGAATATTCTATGCCTTTCTCTTATTTTGTTTGCTTTGGTAGAGGTTGGGAAAACTCACTTATACCACATTCTTCATATGAAAATGATAAATGCTGTTCACAAGTTCCTTAAAACAGTAAAATTCCTCATCAAATAAAAAAGACTTCTTTTAAGACCCTGTCAGTGGCCACTTATTTCAAGCAATTTTAAACAATGCATCCAGGTTCCTCTATAGCAAAATCCTTTGATCAGGCCCTTCAATAGAACAGTCTCTTTCCATATCTGAAAATACTTAGACTAGTAAAATCCCATTCTAAAAAAATTCCATGTAGACTTTTTTCTGAACATTTTGATTTAAATTAATGTATGGCTAGAGATCACATTCTCTGATTGTGAAACCTTGAGACGAACAATCCTGTTTACATGTAGCTGTTAACGAAGGATTTCTGCATTCAGAAAATCTATGTCTTTCACTCTTGGAGTATGGATGGGGCCTTCTTTTTCCCAGGATATGATTTTGTATGCTCTTGCTTGGCTCTGTGTTTAAGGAGTTAAGTGGTTTAGAGTTTGATTTTGGGAAGATGTCATTGTTTTAATTGCATAAATTCCCTGAAACATTCACCGAACTCTCTTTTCCAAGCCTAATACAGCA